>NC_091076.1:107623179-107937822 GCF_032405125.1 Capricornis sumatraensis | reverse complement strand
TTTATTTGAATATTCACCTGACAGAAAACTGCACCACTTGAAGCATTTCCAAGTGTCCCATTCAGAGGCACCGGCCACACTTGGAGCATCACATCATGCCTCCTGGGTTTCCAGAGCATTTTCATCTGAAAGGAAACCCCTACCCACTAAGCAGTCACTACCCTGGCGCCTGCCTCCCCCGGCCCAGGCAACCATTCACCTTCCCTCCGCCTCTGTCCACCAGCCCGTCCTGCAGCTTCACGGAAGTGGGGTCACAGCGTGTCGTCCTTTTCCAGGCTTCACTGAGACGTTTTCAGGGCCCATCCATCAGCGGAGCCTCTCCCAGTAAGTACTTCGGCCAAACAACATTCCATTGTATGCTAACTCGTTTTTCTCCTCCTCTTTATAGGCAGGAGAGCACTCAGAAGGGAAAGCAGAGATCTCTAAGATGTTATCAAAGCTCAGTGACAAGCACTCATCTCAGTAAGAGGTGTGGGTCTTAAAAACAGAGGTTATTGCTCAATGAGTTGCTCGATCGTGTCCAACTCTTTGCAACACCATGGACTGCAGCAGGCCAGGCCTCCCTGTCCATCATCAACTCCCAGAGCTTACTCAAACCCCATGTCCATCAAGTTGGTGATGCCATCCAGCCATCTCATCCTCTTCGTCCCCTTCTCCTCCTGCCTTCAATCTTTCCCAGCATCAGGGTCTTTTCCAGTGAGTCGGTTCTTCCCATCAGGTGGCCAAATATTGGAGCTTCAGTCTCAGCATCAGTTCCTCCAATGAATATTCAGGACTGATTTCCTTTAGGATGGACTGGTTGGATCTCCTTGCAGTCCAAGGGACCCTCAAGGGTCTTCTCCAACACCACAGTTCAAAAGCATCAATTTTTGGCACTCGGCTTTCTTGTAGTCCACCTCTCACATCCATACATGACTGCAGGAAAAACCATAGCTTTGACTAGACGTACCTTTGTTGGCAAAGTAACATCTCTGCTTTTTAACATGCTGTCCAGGTTGGTCACAGCTTTCCTTCCAAGGAGCAAGCATCTTTCAATTTCATGGCTGCAGTCACCATCTGCAGTGATTTTAGAGCCCAAAAAAATAAAGCCTGTCACTGTTTCCCCATCTGTTTGCCCTGAAGTGGGGGCATAGAGGAGAAATAGGCAATGGCATTTCTAAGCCTCAGGATGTGCAAAATCAGAGACACGTACAAACCACACGAACACCTGTTCTCTCTGGCTTCTGCCCTAATATCCACTCTTCCATCACATATCCAGGGCCCGTGGAGTAGAATTCTGATTCAGCACTTTGACTGGGGGGTTCGAGAAGAAGCAGGGCTCCCTAGGTGCCGCTAGTGGTAAACAACTCGCCTGCCAAGGCAGGAAACAGGCATCGAGGCAACCTTTGGAGCCTGATGGAAATGTTCCAAACTGGATTGTGGCGATGATCACATAACTCCGCACGTTTACTCAAAGGCACTGCGTTGTACATTTACAACAGATGGATTTTAAGGTATGTAAAGCAAATCTCAATAAAGCTAGCTTACAAATAAAAAGCTGGTGGTGAGGCAGGCTTCCCTCGTAGCTCAGTCAGTTAAGAATCTGCCTGCAGGAAACCCAGTTCGATCCCTGGGTCGGGAAGACCCCCTGGAGAAGGAAATGGCAACCCACTCCAGGATCCTTACCTGGAAAATCCCATGGACAGAGGAGCCCAGTGGGCTGCAGTCCATGGGGTCGCAAACGGTCAGGCATACTGAGCGACTAACACTTCACAGAGGCAGGCAGGCTGGAGGGAAAAGAACTGATCATCAGTCTCCAAGCTGCCACCTGGCATGAGTGGAAGTCATGGACAAGGAAGTCCCTTGTCCTCTAACCTCAGGGACACAGTCCCAGCTGATGGTCAGCTGGGTGGACTCCGGGCTTCAGGTTCCATAAGGCTGAGCCCATCCCCAGCTCTCTGGCCCCAGGCACGCTCCCCAACTTCTCCGAGCCCCAGTTTTCTCACTTGTAAAACGATGCTAATAATATTCACTCCTGTGAGCAACGTCACCAGAAGGCAGAGCTCACGGGCCCTCCAATGCCACTTCTGGCATTTTTTTCTTTTAATTTAATAGGTACTCCCTGGTAGTAGCCAGTGCAGGAGACAGGAGAGACAGGGGTTCGATCCCTGGGTCAGGCAGATCTGGAGACGGGAATGGCAACCCACTGCAGTACTCTTGCCTGGGAAAACCTATGGACAGAGGAGCCTGGCGGGCTACAGTCCATGTGGTCCCAAGAGTCAGACAGGACTCAGCAACTAAACAGCAACAACAGAGAGACCTCTGCAGCACGCCTGGCACTGAGGTAGGTGCTTCCAGGGAAACAAAAGCAACAGAAAAAGGCTATTTTCCTGTTTGCCACCTTTTGAGACGCTTACAAAGTAACTCAAGGTAGCTGAGGACAAAACCTCATAACCAGGATCTAAGAAGTCAGTGCTGAAAAGCCCAAGGGTAGAGGGGTGGGGTGGTCTGGAGAGGGGATGCTCAGAGGAGCTGGGGGCTGGCAAGAACACCCTGAAGCAGGAGGGCAGGGGAAGGGCTGTCCCTCCCGCCCTGAGGTTGCGTTCAATCCAGCTACGCCTCCTCCCAGCTGCGATGCCGGGTGGACACTCAAGCCCATCAGCGGTCCCTTCCGAGGCTCGTGGCAGGAGGAATGAGGCAGTTCGTGTGAAGAAGGCTGCAGGGCCGGGCACACAGCAGGGCCTCAGTGAGCATCAGGAGAACCCGCGAGTCACAGGGAGCGAAGCCGGGCCGTGGATGAGCCGTGAGGGACCCGCCTGGCAGAACTTGGCCTCCGAGAGCCTCCCTTCCTCCCTAGAAACCCCCGACCCCTCAGCTCAGACGCAAAGCCAGGCTGGGCAGCACCTCTTCGGCCCTGGGCTCCTGACGCAACACAAAGGAGGCTCTGTCCCCGAAGAGCTCACAGCCGTTCCCTTCGGGGAGAGACTGGTCCCTCCCGGCGCCTGTCTCAGCTGTGCCCCTTCCCAGCTGCGTGAGTTTCGTGAGTCACGTGTCCTCTCTGCGCCTCAGGGTCCTCATCTGTAAAACAGGAACAGTACGCCTGCCTCATGAGGCCACTGAAGAAATGAGTGTGCACATGTTATCTGTGTGTGTGTGTCCAAACATGCATACATGCACGTGTCTGAACACACCTACATGTGTGTGAACATGCCTACATGTGTGTGTGTATGTCTGAAAATACCCACATGCATGTGTGTCCAAACATGACATGTGGGTGAGCATGCCTACATGTGTGTGAACATGTCTGCATGTGTGAACACATCTATACATATGTGTGTGTAAACAGGCCTACATGTATGTGAGAGAGCATGCCTACACATGTGAACATGCATACAAGTGTGTGACCATGCCTGCATGTGTGAACACATCTGTGCATATGTGTCCAAACACACCTACATGTGTGTGAACATGCCTACGTGTATGCGTGTATGTCTGAAAATATCCACATGCCTGCATGTGTGAACACGTCTGTGCATATGTGTGTCCAAACACACCTACAGGTGTGTGAACATGCCTGCATGTGTGTATCCAAACACACCTGCATGTATGTGTGTGTCAAACATGCCTACATGTATGTGTGTCTGTGTGTCCAAGCGCGCCTGCGTGTATGTGTCTGCGCATGAGTGTGTGTCCAAACGCGCCTGCGTGCACGCGTCTGCGCATGAGTGTGTGTCCAAACGCGCCTGCGTGCACGCGTCTGCGCATGAGTGTGTGTCCAAACGCGCCTGCGTGCACGCGTCTGCGCACGGGCGTGTGCGCAGAATGTGCGGAGCACAGAATAGCAGCGATGGCTGTCATTAGCTAATACTGTGAGCGCTTGTCACTAACTCTCAGCGGCAGCCGAGGTCAGACTCAGCGCTGCAGGATTCCCATTGCAGACCACGCGTCTCTCTCCTGCCAGCGGCAGCACGACGGGGGCTGCAGCAGGCCCCTGGGCGGCCCAGAGCCGAGTCCAAAACCAGCCTCAGGGTCCCCACCACACTCCACGGGCCGGTGGCCAGCAGCCCAGGCTCGCCCAGCAAGGGCTTCTCACGCTGGTCCAGGCTGCGGCTAGGGGAAGAGGGACGGGGTCCTCTTTCCTTCTACTGGGCCAGCCACGCCCTGTGGAGCCCCTCCACACACTCATCACATGAAATGGGCAAATTAATTCTCCCCGGACTGCAGGGCCATCCCTTCTGCCAAAGAGAGAGGGTGGTGGGAAATGACCCGCGGATCAGCAAGCCCCGTTGAGTTATAACGCAAATGACCGCTGGTTAGGAGCCAAGGCAAGCCACCGGGTTTGGGGACACACGTCCACGGGGGCAGCAGAGGTGTCAGCGGAGAGATGAAGTCATGGGGAGCGGGGAGGTGCTCAGGGCAAAGGGCTTGGGGGGAGTCTCCCCACTGCCTGCAGACTGAGGTCTCTGTCCGCACCGTGAGGTCAGAGGACCCCCCTCAACATCCCGCAGGGCCTCGCCCATCTCCTGGGGGCTTCTCCAGACAGCCTGAGTGGCAGGTGAAACTGCAGCGCCCCGGGCACCTCCGTATCAAGGCAGACCTCTCACTCCACCCTCCCTCCAGAAGCCCAGGTCTCTTCTCAGGGGGCGGGGCTGATAAGGAAACGGTCCCCCCATATCCGCCCCTGAAGGTGGGGCATCGGGACCAGCCACCCGGACGCCTGCACCGAGCGAGGGTTCCCTTCTCCTCGAGCCCCATCAGGCTCCAAGGACAGAAGCCTTTCTCCTCTCCACACCCGAGTCCCCCAGACACGCCCTCTCCCTGCGCCCCCGCCCTGACCTCCCCAAACAAAGGTGCTTTCTTCCCTGCCCCAGGGGCCCCACACGTTCAGCAGACCTGTGCTTGCTTTCCTTCTGCCGGCCCCCATCCTGACCGCCCTCTGCAGGCATCTCCGTACCCTGGAGACAAGCCCCACATTGTCTCGGCAGACCTAATAAATGACAACGCTGCCCACCTCCCGCCACGAACCCCACTCGCCTGGCCAGCTCCCCCCGCCCGTCTGAAGCCTCCCTGTGCTAAGGGCTGCCTCCCCAGCCACGGAACAGGAGGCTTATGTCGGGCGGAGAGAGAGACAGGCTTGTCTAGCGGGGCCGCCCCCTCCGCATGGTGCCAGGTGAGGATTCGGCCCAGACAGACGCTGCAGCATCCGTGAGCCAGGCCCTTCCTCCCTTCCTCCCGCTCAGGCCTGGAATCGAAGGGAAGGCAGCGGACAGAGGGGCAGAAGGCTGCTCGGCGGGTTTCCCCAAAACACGCCTTTCATCCACAGGAAGGCAGAGTCGAAGATGAAAGGGGCAGGAAAGATTAACCAGTACAGACTGACTTTCCGCCCAGCTGGTCTAGGGGATGGGGTCGGTCGGGCGCCATCAGAGGGGCTGCTGGGGTCCAACGACAGGTGACCAGCAGCCTGGAGGACTTGGCTGTTTGAAGGTGGGGTCTGCCAGAGGACATGGGTAAGACGTGCGTCCCCCTGTCCACACACGGACTCACACACGGACTGCTCCAGAGTCGACAAAACCGTCCCTTGAGCCTCCAGCCTTGGTGCATAAGTGCTAAGTCATTTCAGTCATATCCGACTCTTTGCAACCCCGTGGCCTGTAGCCTGCCAGGCTCCTCTGTCCTGGGGATTCTCCAGCAAGAATACTGGAGTGGGTTCCCATGCCCTCCTCCAGGGCATCTTCCCAGCCCAGGGGTGGAACCAGTTACCTCCTGCATCCTCTTGCGTTGCGGGCGGATTCTTTACCGCTGAGCCACCTGAGAAGCCCCCAGCCTTCACTGGGGGCAGAAGAAAGCGAAAGGAGACAGCACCAGACCTCTGCAGCCAACCGCCTGGAGCCCTGACCCCATGCTCGGTGAGCGGGTTCACCAACCTCCCATCGGGAGAAATCGACCACCCAGGAGATGGGCACCTTGACTCCTGAGCCTCACTGGCTCTGCCTGCCCTCAGCAGGGTGGATGGGCCAGCGGGCTCTGCACAGGGACCCAGGTGCCTCCTGCCACTGGGTGCCCTCAGGCTCGGCTGGGGGCGCCTTCTCACTGCCCCCAGACCCCTGCCCACCTCCTCCGGGCCGTGTGCTCCTGGACGGTAGGAATGGTGGGCCGCAGGGTGGAACACAGGCCTTCGGGCTCCCAACTCACACACGCAAGTCCATCCCCAGGGCCCGCCACTCTGCCCCGAGAGGAGGGGGGGGTCCCAGATTCGGGGCCAAGAGCTGGGTCGAGACTCCCCTCTCCAAGGCTCTTCCTCGGCCACAGCTCCCATGAGGCTCCCCAGTCCGCTTGTTTGCTGCTGCATCTGGGCACCTCCCTCCCAACTCTGACCGAAGGCACCCCCCGTGAGGGCACACGGTGCCAGGGACACGGGACAGGCGGTGACACTCGGCTTCACTCCCCGGCACCTGGCACCTGCGGCGGGTCCCAGCACCGCCAGGGAGGGAGCGGACAAGACCACAAGCGCAGCCCGGGCAGGGAGGCAAGGGCCGGGGGTGGCCTCGCTTCCACAGTGACCTCAGCACCTGCCCACCCCTCAGCTGCCCTCCTCCCGCCCGGGACCCTCCGCCTGGCCTCCAGCTTTGGGCAGACAGAGACTTCAGAAGCAGACACAGCGGGGCCGGAGGCGCCCACAGGCCCCCGTTGGGCAACGCGGGGGAAGGCGCTTTCCTTCTCTGAGCTGAGCTTGCCGGGTCTGGAGGACGTGATGAGGACCAAGACATCCACACACTTACGGGTCCACAAAGGACAGTCCAGACTGGACAGCCTGCCAAGGAAACGTCTCGGTTACAGGACCGAGTGCAAAGCTCGAAACCATGTATTGCCGAAAGCCTACCCCAGAGAGGAGGCCTTCCCTGGTGGCTCTGCACTAAAGAACCCGCCTGCAATGCAGGAGACCTGAGTTCAGTCAGGAAGATCCCCTGGAGAAGCAACTGACAACCCGCTCCAGGATTCTGGCCTGGAGAATCCCCAGGACAGACGGGCCTGGCGGGCTACAGTCCATGGGGTCGCAAAGAGTCGGACACAGCTGAGCCACTGAGCAGTTATGCCCCAGACAGTCGCAGCTACGGCCACCTGAGGAGGCAGGGGGTGCCCACCCCCGACACACACACCCCCAGACGGGATTCACGCCGGCCGAGTGCAAACACCCACACCCACACACACACACTCCTAGATGGGGCGAGCGTACACACGCACACAGGCACAGCACCAGGTGGCTAAATGTACCCCAGACGCCTGCTACCCAGAGTCCCTGGTATCGGGCATCTTCTAAACAAACACACGCAGAGGGGGCCTGGCCCCCCGTGTGGGTGAGGTGTCTCTATTTTTAATCCAAGTAGGTAAGTGAAAGAAACCAGCAATTTCTCCCTGGCAGATCAAGACAGACTTGCCAAAGAGCATCTCAGCGATTTAGAGAGGAGACGCGAGGCGATTTCAGCAGAGTTAGAGTCCCAAGCGGAGATTCCCCCCAAAATTAAAATGATAAGATGCCAATTCTTAACCCTCCAGCACCAGCCCTGCCCAAGCCCCCTCCCAGGCTCCTCAGAAGCGACCCCCGCCCCATCTCCAGCACGAGGTCTCTGCCGGTCTTCCCGCGGGGGCTGGAAATAAAAGGAGTTTTGTCCTCCTCCCCTCGCGGGTCTGAGTGAGCTTATCTGACACTCCAGCGGGCTTTGTAAACCGAGTGTCCCAGGATAAACGCTCCCTTAAGAGTGGCTTGGCCCGGGACAGGGGGACCCTCTCCAGAGGAGAATGGGGAACTTGTTCCAATGGTCTTTTAATACAGGGGGCGGGGTGTCACCAAGGACAGGCCTCCAACAGACTCTCACAGAAGGGTCTCTGTCCTGGGCGACAATGAGGAGAATTCTTAAAGACACGGATGCTGAAAGCGGGAAGGATTTTTTTTTTTCTTAAGAGGAAGGGAGGGAGGTCAGGGCGGGAAGGGGAGGGGGCCATGGGGAGGACGTCTCACTCCCCAGAACAATCCAGGTTGTCGGAAGACGTCTCAGCCTGAGGACGGGGCACAGGCCAGCAGAGCAGACTGCTACTCAAACCTGTTTGCTTTGCCGGCTCCCCACCTGGGAGCCTCCCAAACCCAGGATGTGAAGCCACCAGCCGGCAGCAAAGAAGCGCGTCTTGTTTTTTCCTACGTGAAGGGCGTCTGTTCCATCATCAGTCCTTGGAAGGCAGACTGAGACCAAACATTCACTCGGGAAAGTGGGAGGCGAGGGTGCCCGAAGGCCCTTAGAGAAACAGTGATCTCTCCATCCACTGGTAAGGCAGCTCATTTGCTTTTTTGAAAAGAATATTTTACTGTTTTTTTATGTATTTATTTTTTTGGCCGTGTCGCATGCAGGATCTTAGTTCCCCAACCAGGGCCTGAACCCTCGCCCCCTGCGGTGGAAGCACAGAGCCTAAACCACTGCACTGCCAGGGAACGCCCCCGTTTACTCTTTGAGTTGTTGATTTTGGTACAAGGTCACCCTAACAGACTTCTGAGGACATCCCAAACTATTCCCGAGGATGTTTCAGAAGACGGCCCCACGAGCCTGTTGTGTGTTTTGATTTCGTTTAAGCTGAACCGAGGGCTTCTCCAACAAGCGAAGCTGCACACTAGCTGGGGTGGTGTGAGTGCTGGCAAGGACCGGGGGTCTCTTCTTGCCTGCCTTGCTCTGTCATCCACCCACAACAGCGAGGGAGACAAGGACAGACATCCTCTGGGCTGAAATTAATCAAGGAGCCGCTTAGTCCATGTCTCAGGTCTGGAGGGAGGGAACTGAGGACCCAGATGTGGCACAAGCTGTTCCCAAACTAAAGGCAAAGTCAGAGACGGAGACGGGCAGAGCCCAGGGCTCTCGGCCAAGCAACTGGCACAAAGAGGGATCAAAGTGCCCAGGGCCACACCAAGTAAAGACCAGGCACGCTGTCTGAAAGCGAGACACCCGCAGCTGTTTCTCCAACAGAATGTCCAAGGACCCAGCACCCACAGTCACGGAGTTGGGGTCCCCTAGATGGGGTCCAAGGACCCAGCACACACAGTCATGGTGTTGGGGTCCCCTAGACAGGGTCTAAGGACCCAGCACCCACAGACATGGTGTTGGGGTCCCCTAGACGGGGTCCAAGGACCCAGCACCCACAGTCATGGTGTTGGGGTCCCCTCGACGGGGTCCAAGGACCCAGCACCCACACACACACACAGCAGCGAGCTGACAGATCAGATCGCCGAGCACACGTGGTCTGTACTGGAGTCGGCATCAGGCCAGGTGCTCTGAGATCAGACGGCACTCACTTCTGATGTCACTGAAGAAGAAAGATGCATGCACACGAAACAATAAGCACTACTAGCAGCCAGGATGCAGTGTTATGGGGTTACCTGGTGGCTCAGCAGTAAAGAACCTGCCTGCCAATGCAGGGGACGCAGGTTCAATCCCTGGATTGGGAGGATCCCCTGGAGAAGGAGACGGCAACCTCCAATATTCTTGTCTGGAACATCCCATGGACAGAGGAGTCTGGTGGGCTACAGTCCACGGGGTCATGAAAGACTCGAACACGACTCAGCAACTAAACAACAACGATGTATAATGTTACGGTTGTCAGTGCTACAGGAGTTCAGGGAGGGGAAGGATTGGAGGAGAAAGACAACACTGCAAAAGCAGAGAGTTAGCAGCCCGTGGGTGAGTTTATTCAAGTCTAATCTGGCAATTACTGGACAAGAATATTGGATTCCTGTACCCTCCCAACCACACCAGTTAAAAGGTCCTTTGTGCGAAGGACACAGTACACGGTGGCTGACGGAGCGCGGCTTAGACGGGGCAATGTTCTGCCTGGTCCTCATCACATTTGATGGTGACGATGGCACAGCTTCACGCGTGCATGCTCAGTCGTTCAGTCGTGTCCGACTCCACGACCCCGTGGACTGTAGCCCGCCAGGCTCCTCAGTCTATAGGATTCTCCAGGCAAGAATACTGCAGTGGGTTGCCATGCCCTCTTCCAGGGGATCCTCCCAATCGGCAGATTCTCTACCACTAAAGCCACCACGATTCATGGGGTCGCAAAGAGTCAGACACGACTGAGCGACTGAACTGAGAACTGAACTGAAAACCACCCGGGAAGCCCACCGCACTGGGGAGCTCACCTCCGTTTCCAAGTATAACATCAGAAGGGCATGCCTGGCCGTGGGTCTGCTCTGAAAACTCACCGAAGCTCTGCACGCATGGAGTAAACCGCACACAGCTCTGTCCCAGTAAATAAAAGTTAGCATCCTCAACACAACATTTGCATCGAATGCCTTGACGATGCTCCAGGCCACCATCCTGTCCCACTCAAACACGTGCACCTACCCTTCCAAGCCTTCTTCATCGAGGACGCAGAGCCCTCCCCATAATCCCCATTCTACATGCTCACAAATGTGAGAGATGGAAGGCATGATGGTAACCCAACTCGGTGAGCCCTGGGCTCAGCATCCTCCGTGGATTTCAGCAACAAAGGGCATGATGCCCATGCCCGCTCTGGACAGTTGTGCACCTCCTAAGCGAACAGAGTCGGGACCATCCAATGCGAAAACGTGCCGGTCTGAAAATCAAGCGGACTGGCATCTGAGTCCTGATCCATGCTGGCCATTGGGTGTGCGGAGACTTGTATTTCTCCAAACCTGATGTTACATCTGTAGAGAGGAGCGTGACGAGCAGCAAAGCAGATGGATTGGAACTGGGGGGACGACTCAGAATGCGGGGAGCAGCTCCTGAGAACTCTTCATCAGGGAAACTCCAGGACATGAGATGCATCTCTCAGTGAATCGGTGTTAACCGTCTTCACGCAGAGTTCACTGTCATCTCTGCAAAGGAGAGCAAAGTCTATTTCCAGCTCTGCTTCTGAAAGGATTCTGGCCTCACCTCCAACAGGAGACGGAGGAGGAAGCACTGTTTTAGACTTACTGGTGGGTTACTGGGGAGGAAGACGTGAAGGGTGATGAGAGCGCTAGAAAGGCTATCAAAACACTATGATTTGTGACTTCTAGCACCTTCCAGAATGTGTCCTCAACATTCATTGGAAGGACTGATGCTGAAGCTGAAGCTCCAACACTTTGATCACCTGATGCAAAGAGCTGTCTCATCGGAAGAGATCCTGATGCTGGGAAAGACTGAGGGCAAGAGGAGAAGGGGGCGGCAGAGAATGAGATGGTTGGATGGCATCACCAACTCAATGGACATGAATTTGGGCAGACTCCAGGTGACAGTGAAGGACAGGGGAGCCTGGCGTGCTGCAGTCCATGGGGCCTCAAAGAGTCAGACACAACTCAGTGGCTGAACAACAAGGACAAAGCATTTCCCAGAAGCAGCAGGAAGCCACGCTTGCAACTCCGAGCTGGACAATCACGTGCCAACCTGGAAGCAGATTGCTTCTAGCTCCGCCGCTGGCCAGCAAAGTGATTTTGGACAAGTAACTTAAGTCCTGGAAGCCTCGTTTCCTCGTCTATTAAATGGGGCAACGTTACATGCGGTGGCTAGCAGCTTCCTGGGACGTGGATCGCCTTCCCCACACCCTCTTCAAGCACTTCTCCACACCCCCTAAAAAGGCCTGTCAATATCCCAGGCGATCACCATGACAATGAGCTTTTCTACCGACAGTGAATGAGGACAGCCAGGAGCACCTGTCAGGGCGGGAGGGTTTCCTTTAAGAGCTCTGCAACCGGTGAGCATGAGTCACAGCTCCTCAAACAATGGCTACCTGTATAAGGAAAACGAGGTCCCCTATCTTTAGCTCAGGCTTCCCTGGTGGCTCAGCAGTAAAGAATCTGCCAGCCAACGCAGGAGACACAAGAGACATGGGTTCGATCCTTGGGTTGGCAAGATCCCCGGAAACGGAAATGGCAGTCCACTCCAGTATTCTTGCCTGGGATAACCCACGGACAGAAAAGCCTGGTGGGTTACAGTCCAGGGGGCTGCAAAGAGTCACACATGACTGAGTACACGGGAACACACACACACACACACACACACACACACCTTGAGCCCAACAGCCTGGAAAGCACAGCTGTGTCTCTTACAAGCAGCCCCCAGAAGCTGGGATACAAGTCAGACCAGGGATGTGAAAACACAGTGGAACCGTCTAAGTTGACTCACTCGGGCAGCTGCCCTAGAGTGAGCCCCTCGTTTGATTAAAACAGGGAGCTCCATCTCCTCCCTGAGCTGCCAAACACAAGAGCCCGGCAAGAAGTCTGCAGCGCCCATGGCGGGGCTTCTCATGTCAAGCAAGCGACCCCTCTGCCACCACTGCTCAAGAGATGCTCAGAGTTAGGATAGGAGCTTCTGAAGAAATCTCCAGGAGAGGTGCCATTCCATGCACCAGCTGCTGTTCTAGGAACAAGAGGTGGACACTGTGAGGCTGGACTTCCTGGCTCCCCGATGGAGTGAGATGATGTCCCATGAAAAAACAGACTCTCAGGTTCAGCAGTTCAGAGGAGAGAACTGTGGAGGCTCATTCCTGTATCGGTCTCCATGATCAGTCAGGCATGGACTCTCCCAGCTCCTACGTATCCCAAGGTGAGGAGGACCAATTCCTTGCCCCCGCCACAAACCACTCTGCTGCGTCATCCAGGAGCCCAGCCATCCCCAGTAAACATCCGGGGCCATCTCTCTGCACCCTCCCACCTTGCAGAGTCCCTGTGGCTTTGGGGAGGGAAGGGCCTCCACCCACAGACGCAGGTGCGGGGCAGGTGAGAACAGGACGCAGTTGGCGTGCTCCCCCTCCCAGCCACGGGGACGGGTCCAGGGCTGAGCGCACTTCCGGGGCTGTCCCTCGGGAATGCTGAGACAAAGGCATCTTCCTTCTTCTTCTGGGTCCACAGAGGCAGGGGGCCGGCCCAGGCTTCTGCTGTTTCCGCTTCCACGACAGATGAAAAGAACTGGAGAAAAACACAAAGCCAAGACGATCCCCAAAAGCACAACACCCAGACTTCTTAGTTAGGTGGACACCTTCAAACTCCATGTTTTCAGCCAGCTAGAGCTGGTTTCTCTACAACTGGCAACCAAAATCGAGCCACCTAAAAATATCCTTCTTTGATGGATGAGGAAATTAAAAGACACCCGCTCCTTTCTAGTAGTCATGTAGAGATCTGAGAGTTGGACCATAAAGAAGGCTGAACTCTGAAGAATTGATGCTTTCGAATTGTGGTGTTGGAGAAGACTCTTGAGAGTCCCTGGACTGCAAAGAGATCAAAACAGTCAATCCTAAAGGAAATCAACCCTGAATATTCACTGGAAGGACTGATGCTGAAGCTGAAGCTCTAATACTTTGTCCACCTAACGTGAAGAGCTGATTCATTGCAAACGACCCTGATGCTGGGAAAGATTGAAAGACTGACGGCAAGAGGAGAAGGGGGTGACAGAGGATGAAATGGTTGGATGGCATCATCGACTCAGTAGACATGATGGGAGCAAACTCTGGAGACAGTGAAGGACAGGGGAGCCTGGTGTGCTGCAATCCACGGTCACAAAGAGACGGACAGGGCTTAGTGATTGAACAGCAGCCCCAGATGGGGAACTGAATGCAGAGAGCCTCAGCAACGTGTACAAGGTCACACAGGCGCTGGTGACGGGGGCGGGATGGGACCCCAGCGTGCCATAACCTGTCTCGGAACCAGCGCTTCATCCTGTAAAGCTCTGGGGCCGTAAGGATGCTCCCTCAACTCCCTAAGGCCCAGATGCCAGAGATGGGAGTGCCCGTACCCAGGGCTGTCGGGACCTAGGGAAACAGGCTGTAGATCACTTGCGCCCGCCTGCCTGAGGCTGGCTCCTCTCTCTTCCCAACATAACATCACGGCCCTAGGAGCCAGCGCTGGCCAGTGGCTTGAACTTTCTGCATCCTTGCATGGGGCTGTGGAGGGAAGAGGGAACAGGCAACATCCAACGGCCAGTTTGGCCAGTGAGCCCAGCCACACCAGCAGCATCCCCAAGTCAGCACCCTACAGACAGATGCCCAGGGCGACAGGGCAGAGACAAACGTCTGGAAAAGAAGGAAGGATCCAGGTTCACACACAGGGCAGGGGGTCGGGGCAGGGGCCAGGATGAAAGAGAGCAGCGGGAAGCGATGAGTAAAGAGGTTCCAGGAAAGGCGGAAAAGCCCAGTGGCCAGGGCGGAACGCGAAGCCGGGGCCGGCTCAGCTCCCTGGTTAACCGCACTCCTGGGGCCCACTTAGGAAATTCAATTAAAATGCCCAAACCTCTATGTTTCCCAGCTGGCTTGCCAGTGGCCACGGGCTCCCTTCAACTCAGAGAAACTTCCTCTGCCTGACCGTGGGCAAATATCTGACGAGAAGCCAGAGGAGGCACGGTCACAGGCAAGGGTCACAGGCGGGGGTCACCCAAAGGGGCTTTCTGGGGGCTCAGACGGGAAACAATCTGCCTGCAATGTGGGAGACCTGGGTTGGATCCCTGGGTCGGGAAGTTCCCCTGCAGGAGGGCATGGCAACCCACTCCAGTATTCTGGCCTGGAGAATCCCATGGACAGAAGAGTCTGGTGGGCTGCAGTCATGGGGTCACACAGAGTTGGACACGACTGAACATGCAAACAGGAAGGCCCCTCCCCTCAAAGAAAAGAAAGCCTCCTCCAGGGCTTGGGACAGCTCTGCTCTGTCACCCCAGCCACAGTAATAACAGCTTTGTTTCTTGCTATTTAATTTTTTTTTTTTTTTAAATTGCAATGAAAAAAAGAAAAATGAAAAAGAACCACATTCACGGTGGCTCCAGAGACACAAGGTCGCTTTCCACCCAGCACACAGGGGAAAGTGCAGAGGTCAGGACAGACAAAGGATCCCAAACCCGGGCGGCAAACACGCGGGGACCCCAGGGGTCAACAAAGCCTCTCAGCACCCGTGCCCCCACCCCAACCCTACCTTGAGGCTGGACACACGTGGTTTGGCACATCTGATGACAAACAGGATCAGACAGAGCTTTCAGGGCCCACTCACAGCTCCAGGGAGAAAACTCCAGACCAGAGGGGGTCATCTGGACCCAGGTGCTGACCCTGGCTCCACCGGAGTCGCCACAGAGACCTGGCGTCTGACCGCTGACCGCAAAAGGGCATGTCTAGGCCACGTGACCATACAGAAAAGGGATTCACGAAATGTCATTGCTTTTTTAAAAAAACTTACATATGGCAAACTTCATATATAAAATCTGATCATGCAGGACACGTGGACAGAGAGGATTCACCCCAAAGTTCCCTCAAATCATGAATCCTCTCTCCATCTCCCCCTACCAACGCTTGCAGAACACTCCCTTGTCACGGAGTTCGGGGCTGGCTCTCCGGGTGGGCATCCACCTCACTTGTGCTTTAATGTCTTCTTCTGGAAAAGGCAGGTGACACGTCACCAAGCTGAAGATGGTGCCCAGTGGGGCAGTGGCACAAAAGCAGCTGAAAAACTCCACTGCAAGTAACAGCCCATGTTTCAGGCAAAGGCAGCGGGTCTGAAATCCATTAAAATCAGACCCTATAGGCCCCCAAAGGCTCAGCAAGTCAAGAACCCTCCTCCAGTGCAGGAGACACAGGAGATGCGCGTTCCATGCCTGGGTCAGGAAGATTCCCCTGGAAGAGGAAATGGCCACCCACTCCAGTATTCCCAAAAAACCCCATGGAGAGAGGAGCCTGGCAGGCTGCAGTCCAAAGGGTGGCAAAGAATCGGACACAGCTGAGCACATCAGCATAGGAACACATACAGCGGGTCTGAAAGCCGTTAAAACTAGAGCCTATAAGGGGCACTTTCCAAGCACCCAGGAGCCTCCTGGACCTGAGGGGGCCCAGACTGCAATCCCTTAGTCACTCGCTCGAACACGGCGCGTCTGTTTTTACCAACTCCAGAAGGCACCTGGTTTCAGGCCTTCTGTGCAGAAACCTGTACGAACACACCAAATACGGGAGGAGGTGATGATTCACGTCACAAAAAGGGTTCTTTGACAGGAACTTGCCACTTCAGCATTCCTGGAGCTAACAAACTTCCTCCAGGCCCTTCGCACAGCACGTGATCACCCGAGATTCGTTGTGGATAGACGTTTCTCCAGGCTCAAACCGAGTCTGTAGAGTAAGGGAGGCCGGGGGGTTTGCAACAGACCATCTTTCACCAATGGCACAGTTCAACCAACAAGAAGCTCACCCAGGACCACCCCCTCCTGTCAAAGGAGGCGAGTGCAGCTCTCCTGTGATGGTGTGGGGACCCCAACCAGTTCCGTGTCGAGGGCCGACACTGCCTAGGACAGTGCTGCTTAGGAAGAGGAGTAGCGGGGCCTGCTTAGGCTCACAAACACCCCGGGGGGCCTGCCTTTTCAGGGGCATCTTCCCAGCTCCTGGGGAAACTCATGAACCGCAGAGGAGAGGCTGAAGATCTTACTCCTGAAGCCCAGAGCTGCAGCTCTTTATTCTTCCCCCAAACGCAGCCCCTTCTGCCTTAACCACGAACGAAGGGCACCCGATTTCAGGACTTCCAGGTCACAACCTGTGCCCGCAAAACCAATTAAATACATGTGGGCGCCACACCAGGTGGAGGTAAGCCGGGGAGACTTCCTGAAAGAGGAGGAAGACAGAGAAGCTTTGTGGCTGGGTACCCTTGACAGGGAAAAGGCTCAGATCTGGCTGTAGCTGGCCAAGAAGTCAACCAACTCTGTGTTTCTTCAAGTGTCCATCTAGGGCGAGGGAGCTTGTTAAAAACGCACATCCCTGAGCACCGTCCCTGCCCCCTACATACCAAAACAACCTCTAAAAGTGAGGGAGGGTGGGATGGTTGCTAAGAATAGTTGTTGTTTTTTTTTAACCAAATTTGCCAAGCAATTCATTTTTTATGCAAACCACATGGTGCAGGCCAGGGGGTCAATCCCTGGGAGCAGCTGGTCTGGGAAGAGCTGGCAGGGAGTGCCCTCGAGGAGTCACCACGCAGGAGAAGAAGGCGAGTGTAGACAGAGGGCTATTCCAGGACTGTTCAGCTCCAGCATCCCGAAGCCCTCTCCCACCGAGACTTCCTGTTATGATCCTCCCTGGAGCTGGCTGGTGAGAGAAAACGTCTGTGCCAGGGCACTGGGGCGGGGCGGGGTGGGGGGAGAGGGGATGACAGTCTTTCCGTTTACAAGCTATAATAGGAAGGCTGGGAGCATAAGAAAAATCAAGTCTACGCGACCCTGACAGTAACCGAGAAGCTCCATCTGGACGACAGAAACCTGTCTGGTTGAGAGTTAAGTAACCTCAGAACTTCCTCATCCCAAGCAAACATGACCTCCACTCTATGTGCAGGCAATGAGCCACGGCTGGAGAGGACAGCCCAGGTCTGTGTGTGTATTGTCGGGGGAAGCTCTGGGCTGCGGCGGTCTCCGATGCAGGGAGAAGGAACTCTTTCACGGGGCTCCTCAACGCCACACAAGGGCTCTCTTATGCAAAGACGCTGGGCCAGCTTCCATTCACAGCGGTCGCTTCCAAACACCCCTCCAGGCTGGCTCTGCTCACCCCCAAAGAAGAGGGGGACCCCTCCCCAGCCCAAGACGGCTGGACAAAACCCTCAGTCCACTCTGAGGAACAAGCGGAAGCCCGTGTTCCTTTAGACCTGCTCAGATCACCGGGAAACTCTGCCTCACTGGGTTGGTTTGCACACTTAGCAGCAGACACACCTGCTGCTCAGGCATCGTGAGTCACCCCCCAGGCAGTGCGCGCCGGACTCCCCGACAATGGGGGTTTCTGGGCTTGGCGGCGGGCTCTCACGCAACCCAGATGACATTCTCCACCTTCTCCCCACCCCCCAAAGCAGGTCAGGACAGATCAGGCTGTAACCACTCACTCCCAGGGAAGGCCCACAGAGGAAGGAGAGGGTATACAGGGACGCACCGCCTGCTCGTGATCAAGAGTCCTCTCCCCTCCACACCCTGAAGGGGCTCATCTGCCCTGCTGGCTGTAAATTGGGAGGAGGGGGTGAGTTAACCTGCGGGAGAAGATGGAACAGAAATCTCCATTTTAAACCTCCAGAATAAAGACGGTCTGCAGAGATGCATAACCGTGAAGCACAGCACCTATGGTCCATGATCCTGTACTGGATATCTGAGGGCCTCCCTGACGGCTCAGTGGTAAAGAATCCACCTGCAATGCAGGAGCCACAGGAGCCGAAGGTTCAACCCCTGGGCCAGGAAGATCCCCTGGAGGAGGAAATGGCAACCCGCTCCGGTATTCCTGCCTGAAATATCCCACGGACAGAGGAGCCTGGCGGGCTACAGTCCATGGGGTCGCCAAGAGTCAGACACAACTGAGTGACTGAGTATGTGGGCATTGGACATTTGAAAATTTGCTAAGAGGGTAGCTCTTCTGTTAACTGCTTTTACTGTCAAAAAATGATAAAACAGTAAATAAGAGGGTGGAAGAAAATTTTGGAGGTGATGGGTATGTTTATGGCATGGATTCTGGTGCCAGTTTCACAGTGTATTTTTGTGACCAAACTCACCGAGTTGCAGGCATAAAACACGTATGGCTTTTTGTATGTCAATCATGCCTGAAGTGAGTGGTTTTTAAAGAAGACAGCCTGCTGACTCACTCTCAACGTTCACGTTTTTACATGACAGCGCTTTCTGCCATTCAGGATCCTGAAATGGATCATGGACCAGAAAAGAAGACATTAGTGGAACCATTGGGAAAATGTGGATGAGGCCTAAAGATGGGTTCAAAGTATTCCATTACTATTAATCCCTGCGCTGATCATCCCACTGTGGGTCTATAAGATATTAACACACAAGGAAGCTGGGTGAAGGGTATAAGGGAACTCCATGTATTATTTTTCAACTTTCCCCAAAATCTACACTCCTATCAAAATCGAAAGTTGATAATAGGGCTTCCCTGGCAGCTCAATGATGAATCCGCCTGCCAATGCAGGGGACATGGGTTCGATCCCTGATCCCAAGAGGATCCCACATGCCTCAGCGAAACTAAGTCCATGTGCCACAACTATTGAGCCTGTGCCTAGAGCCCAGGAGCCGCAGCTACTGAGCCTGTGCCCAGAGCCTGTGCTCCATAGCAAGAGAGGCCACCGCAGTGAGAACCCCAGGCACCGTAACTAAAGCATAGCCCCCCGCTCACAGCAACTAGAGAAAAGCCTGCCCAGCAACGAAGACCCAGCACAGCCACAGATAAATATAAATAAGCGAGTTTTTTAAACAGTAATAATTTGTAAAAGGACAGCATTTTGAATCCAGCTTCCTCGTAAATCTTAATCTCCGGCATTGCTAAAATAATTTCAATCCCAGCCCTGAAGGCAAATTTTAAGTTACTCTCACAGCCAGTGCTGATCAATTCTTTGCTTCAGGGAAAACAAAAGGCAACAAAACACTGCATTCACTCAGTGAGCATTGTGTGGGCTCCTACTGTATCCTGGCTCCCAGCTGCGGTGTTATCTGCAGGCTAAGCGCTGCAGCCTTCCTCCAAGCCCACCTGGTAAAGGTCCACCAAGAAGGGCACTCCTTTTATTTTAGGCATGACTGATTTAGAGCAAAGAGTGGCTTCTGGGAATTTTCCAAAGGAAATAATTCAAAATGTGGACAAATCCTTATGTACAAAAGACACTCACCAATGCATGACTTCAAAGGGTAAAAATTTGGAAATACCTCGGTGTCCAACAATGGGAGAATTGTCACGCAAACTATGATTCAGTGTCTGTAGCGAATACAGTCATTATGTGGGGAAATATTAAAAAAAAAAAAGCGAGGCGGGGGATAGAGCGGGAACCAACGTTGTATACATTGCAGGGGTTTCAGCAGTGAGGAAATATGTCAAATTGCCAGCATTACTGTGGGAACTGGGTGTTTCCTGAATTTTGCAATTTTTTTTTTTTTTTTTTGTAGTTTTCTATAAAAGACAGAGAAAGGACAGCGGATTACTTTTAAAAATCAGATGGGGATGCAGAGGTGGGCTTCCAGGCCATCAGTGGGACAATTTCAACAGCCCCTCTCCCAGAGAGGGTGGGCAGGACCACAGGGTACACCCTGCACCAGGTAGGCAGTGCCAGGGACCCGGGAGTGACCAGAACACTGGCTTCTGGGAAAGGAGCAGAACCAACACATCTTTTTCCTTCCAGCGGCGCCTGGTTCTCCCACCTTCCCGAGCACATGCTCACGGGAGGCCCTGGTGCCCAAGGGAGACCCGTGACAGCTTCCAGACACGTTCTATGCAGGGGGGACCGCTGGACAGGAAATGGACCATCACAAACAGATTGCAGACAGGGCTGGAGGAGGCGGGGGAGGGAATCCTCCACCTGGGAGAGCATCCCCAGGGAACAGTCTTCACAGGGCAAGTCACGGGAGCTGAGGCCAAGTGCCAAAGGACAAGCGAAAGGAGGCCCTGGGTTAATCCATACATCAAGGCAGCCTGGCTCAGGCATTCACTCAACAAACAAGTACTCGCAGCCTACTTGGTGACAAGGCAGGGTGCTGCTCCGAGGCGCGCGCACAAAAGGAGGAGGAGAGAGGGGAGCTGCGGCTGCAGAAGCAGTTTGCTTTCAGTTCAGGACTCAAGATGAAGTCCCTCTCCTGAGGCTGGCGAGGAAACCTCTTCCACTAACAATCTGCACTGATGGGGGAGGGGAGGTGGTTAGTAGCATTGGAGGGAATTCCTGACACCTCTCACCCATTCAGTGAACCCCGTGATGGGTGGTGCGGTCCTTGCAGTAAAGCCGTTCTTCGGCGGGGACCGGAGACATTCCCCACCCCCCACGGGGAGAGGGGAGCAGGGCGCTGCCCCTAGATCACACTCTGTGTCGCAGGCAACCAGACGTCGCGAGCTCACCGAGGTAACGGCCCCGCAGCGCGACGTGCTTAAAAGGTAGTAAGTGCCAGGGGGGTGGGCGGGGACCTCGAGGATGCGGACCTCACCCCAGGCCGGGGCCCTGTCCCGCGGGGGCGGCCGGCGGCTAGGCGGCGTCGGAAAGGCGATGAGCCAGGGCGCCCAGATAGGCGATGATCACTGGGAATCCGCTCTGCCGGGAGGCAGACGATGGCTAAAACGGCCTCTGAGAAGATGTCAATTACAAGAACAAAAATCTCAACCCAGAACCGCAAGACTTTCATAAAGCGACGCAGGGGGTCGTATTATATTCCCTCCTCCCCGAATCGCGGGGAGACTTACCTCCAGGGAAGCGACCCGACTGTTGGGTAGCACGCACCGATCCACGGATGGAGACGAGGTCGTGGGTCATCAAGCCCGGCCGAGATGCACCAAGTAATCCACGGTAGAGGGTCCGGAGGCCCGGTCCCCATTTCCATCCAAGGCCAAAGCGCCGGCCGTCCCGGCCTCGGCGCCCGGGACCCGCGGAGATTGCGCGCGGGTTCGCCGGCCCGGGCTCCCCAGCGGCGCCCCGCCGATCGCAGCCCGCCTCCCTGCGCTCGGAGAGCACCCAGCTCGGACGCAGCAGCTCGCCTTTCTTCACTGCGTATCACCAGCGCGACCCCAGGAATCCCCGCCGGGAACCCCTCTGCCAAGCCCGGCAAAGCATTAGGGGCAGAGGCAGTCTGGGCCTCGGGTCTACAGGTGCGCGGGGCCCGGGCGGCTCGGGGCTGGCGCCAGGCAGGCAAGAGAGACGCAGGTGAGAAGCGCCGAGGCTTCTCACGCTGCCGCTGCAGGGTGAAGACTCTCAGAATCGCAGTTCCGCGCCCGCGCCACCGCGCTCTCTACCCGTGGCCCGACTCCAGCCCTTATATAGCAGCCGGGCCTGGGCAGGGCGGGCGGGGCCCGCGAAAGGGGCGGGGCGGGGCCGAACTGCTTCCCGGGAGATGGAGTTCTGTGTAAAAGCCCCAGATGCTGGGAAAGATTGCAGGCAGGAGGAGTAGGGGACGACAGAGGATGAGATGGTTGGATGGCATCACCGACTCAATGGACATGAGTTTGAACGAGCTCCGGGAGTTGGTGATGGACAGGGAGGCCTGGCGTGCTGCAGTCCATGGGGTCGCAAAGAGTCGGACACGACTGAGCGACTGAATTGAACTGAACTGAACTTCCAGCCAACAAACGCAGAGTACCTTAGGAATGATGG
The DNA here is from genome assembly GCF_032405125.1 of Capricornis sumatraensis. Lineage (NCBI taxonomy): Eukaryota > Metazoa > Chordata > Mammalia > Artiodactyla > Bovidae > Capricornis > Capricornis sumatraensis. Next base: position 107,915,756 of record NC_091076.1, on the reverse strand, counting down.
GAGTCCTCCCCTGGGCCTTAACTTCCAAGACCAGGCTGGGATTCCAGCCTCACTGTCAGCTCCCTCAGGTCGACGCCGGCCTTTGTGCATAAAGCGGGACCCGTGTGCGAGCTTAGTCCCCCAGTCATGTCTGACTCCCTCCCACCCTATGAACTGGAGCCCGCCAGGCTCCTCTGTCCATGGGATTCTCCAGGGAAGAACACTGGAGTGGGTTGCCATTTCCTCCTCCAGGGGATCTTGTTGGCTCAGGGATTGAATCCGAGCCTCCTATGTTGGCAGGCGGATTCTTTCCCACTGAGCCTCCTAGTAAGCCCATAAGGTGGGACATGCCAAGCTAAATTCTGCCCAGGGTGAACCTGCCCACCCACCCCACCCACCCCCCAGTAACCCTGGAGTCAGACAAACCTAGCTAGCTGCCACCCTGTTTGCCATCAGTGAGTCGCTGTATGACCATCAGGCTGCAGTTAGCATGTTTGCCTCAGCTTTCTCATCTGGCACAGACAGAGGGCATTAACATCTGCTTTCTGGGTTCAATCCCTGGGTTGGGAAGATTCCCTGGAGAAAAAAACAACTACCCACTCCAGTATTCTGGCCTGGAGAATTCCATGGACAGAGCAGCCTGGCAGGCTACAGTCCACGGGCTTGCAAAGAGTCTGGCATGACTGAGCGGCTTTCCCTTTCATAGGGCTGCAGAGGGAGGTGACCCTACAGGGTGACTTGTCTCCCCATCCCCGACCTTAAGTGATAAACCATCTGCCACCCTGAGGCCTTCCTAGATCAAAATTCTGGAGCTGCCGCTGTCCGTTGTCATTCAGGTTTCGATTTCTGCAGTAGCCTCTCCTTCATTCAACACTTGCCTATACTGGGGGGAGGAAGGCAAGAGTCAGGCAGAGGAGGCCAGAGTTATCCTGACAACTGCAGGGACGTTAAAGAGACTGCATGGACCATGGGCAGGGCTTCCCAGGTGGCACGGTGGTAAAGAATCCTCCCGCCGATTCAGGAGATGCAGGAGACTCAGGCTGGATCCCTGGGTCGGGAAGATCCCCTAGAACAGGAAATGGCACCCCACTCCAGGATTCCTGCCTGGAAAATCCCATGGAGAGAGGAGCCTGGTGGGCTACAGTCCATGGGGCCACAGAGAGTCGGACACGACTGAGCAACAGAGCACGCACACTCGGACCACAAGCACCTAACCGGTCTGGGGGCAAGAGCCAAGGGGTCCAGAGGGCCTGTGTCTGACCTGATTCTGGAATGAATGGTTAGGAAACAGCTAAACAAAAAGATACTTCCCTGGTGGTCTAGTGGTTAAGACTCTGTTCTTCCGATGCAGGGGCTATGGGTTCGATCCCTGGTCCGAACCCAGGAAATGAAATGAAATCCCACATGCCCTGAGGGCACAGCCAGAAGATTTTTTTTTAAAGAAAAAAGGAAATAAAAACTAGAGGCTGATGTAGAAGTAATTAAGGCAAAGGCTAAGATGTGGGAAATAGGCACATGCAAGGGAGATGACCAGGAAGGAAAACAGAGTAGCTACACTCTTCTGCTTGAGGACCTCAGCACAGGTGCGAGACAGCATCACTCCAGGTAAGATGCGGCTGCCGCTCGGCTCCCATGAGGGCAAGAAGCTGCTTGACCCAGAACCCACATCTTTCCCCGAGAATGCAGTGGCCTCAGAAAGCCCCAGACACCCAGGTGCGACAGCCCAAGGTAACAGAAGGCTTGGGACCCATCTAAGAACATGCCTTTCTCTTTTTCAAAGAACTCACAAAATCAAATTCGGCATTGCTCAAAGGGATCCCAGCGGGCGTGCGGTGGAGAAATCAGAGCTTGGGACTGGCCCTGGGCTACTCCGAGGATTAGCAGGAAGCCCTACCCTGATTTCGCAAGAAGTTTTGTGATGCAAACCATCTCAAAGCTCTGGTCCAGATCTTCACCTGAGATGCCCTCCCTTCTCCCTTCGGTCCTGTCTTCTACTCCAGGGAGCAAGTTAGATGAGTGGAATTAAACTGTGCTGGGAAAATGTCTCAGCCTCACCCACTCCTCCTACACACCCCCCAGGAAGGAAGAGGTGCACACTGTGTCTGACTCTTGTGACCCCACAGACTATGGCCCACCAGGCTCCTCTGTCCATGGGATTCTCCAGGCAAGAATACTGGAGTGGGTGGTCATGCCCTTCTCCAGAGGATCTTCCCAACCCAGGGACTGAACCCATGTCTCCTGCATTGGCAGGTGGATTCTTTACCACTGAGCCATGAGGGGTACAGATATGTATCACACTTGGATGCGTTTTTTTCTCTTTTGCTTTGTGCACAGGGAAGCACGCAGCCTTGATTGCCAGTGGCCATCATTTGCACCCAAGCCAGTGACCAGCCTCAGGATGAAGGCATCCCTGGTGCTAGGAGAGCTGAAATGAAAGAACAGGGATCCCCGGTGACATCACTGATCCTCCACTGAACCCACTGGTCCCAGAGCCTGTCTTACCACTAGACCTCTGAAGTACGTGTCTTCACCGTTTAACTTCTCCTGAGTTATGTCGGGGAGGGTTTGCGTCACTCACCCAGAAGATGTCTCTGACTAAACAGTCATGTTGACTGCTCCAGGCTGAAGTCTGAACGCCTAGCCCACTCTGGCACCAACTCTGCTGTGTGCTCTTGGAGAAGTGACTCAACCTTCCTGGACCTGTTCACTCCATCTCAAACATGGGGAAAATTTTTCCTGTCCCTCCTTATTTTGCAAGGTGACTTTGAAAACCAGTGCAGGGACTTCCCTGGTAGGCCAAGTGGTTAAGACTTCGTCTTCCACTGGAGGGGCTGTGGGTTCAATCCCTGGTCAGGGAGCTTGTCAGACCACGGATGGTCAATTTCAAGATGCCTGTCTGAGCTGACTGTGCTGTTTCTGCCTGCAGCCACCCTCCCCACCGCTCCCTACTGCCATAAAAGCTCCTGTCCTCTGATCATCAGTGGGGAGGACCGGCCTTTGGACAGGCTTCCACCTGCCCACCCCAGCAGCCACCATCCAAAATAAAGCAAACTTTCCTTTCTACCAACCCGGCCTCTTCAATGGCTTTGATTGGTGAGCAGTGGGGCCTCACTTTCGATTATTACAGACTCTCCAACTCAGAGCATCCAAACCACACTCCTATCCTGCTCCTCAGCTGTGGTCCTTCCCTAGTGTCCACCTCCTCAGTTCCATCTCCTGGTCACTGTGGGGCCACTTCCCTCCGCTCTCTCCATCGGCTGCTGAGCCCTGCAGTACCCTAGGCTTCAGCGTCTCACCTGTCCTGCCTTTTCTCATTTTCCTCTGTTGGACCACTGGCCTCTTCCTCTAACTGGTTTCAACACGGCTAACATCTTCACCTTCAAATGCGTCCCACACAGCGTAGCCTGATTCATCTAAACCATACCTCGGCTCTTGATTCATCTGCCCACAACTTAAGCAACCTAGCCCCTCCCTGACCCCACATGCGCCCCGTGCTGACCCATCTTGATTTCTCTGCTAAAACTCTTCCTTTGCCCAGAGGAGGGATTACCCTCCACCCTTACTTCCTGAAGCCCAGCCTTTCCTCATGTTCCCCGAAGATTCTGACCTTTCCCTTCTCCACCCTCCGAGATGTTTTGCTTGTACCTCTCTTGGGAGGGGCTTCCCTGGTGGCTCAGTGGTAAAGAATCCACCTACCAATGCAGGAGACATGGGCTCAGTCCCTGGGTGGGGAAGATGCCCTGGAGAAGGAATGGCAGCCCACTCCAGTGTTCTTGCCTGAAGAATCCCACGGACAGAGGAGCCTGGTGGCTACAGTCTATGGGGTCGCAAGGGAGTCAGACACGACTTAGCGGCTAAAGAACCACCACCTCTCTTGGGGCATCTGTCCCATTCTACCTCATATAATCATAAACCCAGGACAGGGGCTCTTTCCTCTTCCCTTCTACATTGTACACTCGAGGCACAAGATCACACCCTGTTCATGTCTGTCTGTGGTCGCCCCTCAGAACTAGCCGGTTCGATGTAGGTGTTTAATACCCGTGTACAGAACGAACGGATGTGCCTGTCGCTTGGGAGACTTTCCAAAGGCCAAGTGGGCAATCCATTTCTGGGCCTGTCTCTCTTTCTATTTAATGAGGCAAATCAGCTGTAGCCCTAACGAGCCCCACGTTGCTGGTGGAGCCAATGATTAGCCCCATAACAGACTTGGGGCTGCTTTATGAAAGCACTCTCCAAACAGCTTTATAGCACAGCCAGGCACACAAGATTGGGAAGAGATAGCTGGAGTTACTGGATCGTGAAACGAAGTCGAGACAAGCGGTGCTGTGTACATCTGCACAGTCAGGGAGACCCAGGGCACAACCGAACCACCTCCGTGCGAAACAGCAGTCCTTGGGCTCTGTGTCATCCACAGCCCACCCAAAAGCACCCCACGAGGTTTGGGGGAGCCTGTCCCCCAGGTTCATGGGGTCGGGGAGACGAGCCTGAGAGTCTGAAGCCCATGGCAGTGGGTATAGGTGGAGGGCGGGGGGGAGGCGGCCAAGAAGAGAGGAACTGTCGAAAGTGCCATGAATTCAGTGCCCGTCGCTTTCTGCCGCTCTCTCTGGCTCCCTCCCGCCCGCCCATCACCCTGCCTCCTGCACAAGGAGCTATTGAGAAGGGTCAGAACAAGCGCGGCCTTATGCGGCTCCTGAGAGGCTCTGGGTTTGTCCCAGACAGCTGCCTGTAGCACGCTATGGTTACTCATTACCCGGGCTCCCAGGCAGGAAAAGCAGCTAGCTTCATAGACCCGAACTAACCCTCAGCTCAAACACTCGAGCCGTAAATAAATAAATAAGTCAGGTGTACCGGCCCCGGGGGAGGGCGGGAGGGGCGCGCGCGATGGCCAGGTGAGGGGACTCACGGAGGAGGAGGAGGAAACAAAACGGGGTCTCGGGAAGGGGAGCGGGAGGGGCGGAGGAGGGCACGCTCCCCTTGGAGGAAGGACAGAGGGGTGTTTGTGCGGCTGGCGCGTCCCCGCCTGCAGAGTGGACTCGGGTCTCAGCTGGCCATTCGCAGAGAAAGAGGACTTTGAGAGGCCAGGCAGGATCGCCCCGTCTCTCCAGCGCCCAGGCCCCCACCCGCCCAGGCGTGGCCTGCTTGTGGAAATGATCATCTGCCGCTCCATTTGCTGGTGGAGGACAGATGCTGTGAGCCCGGGTGTGAGTTTTACCTGCCTCCTGGCTCCCACAGCAAACAGTCTGGTCCACAGTCCTCACAGCTCCCACTGAACAGGTAGGCAGTATGTGGACAGATGGAGAAGCCTGAGGGATTAGAGGCGGGGCAATGGCTGGCCTAACCCCCAATTTAAGAATACCCATACCAATGGTTCCTTTCCAGAGGTGACCTCCGTCCCCTCCCACTGGGGACACCAAGCAATGTCTAGAGACAGTTCTGATTGTCACAGTGGAGTGTGGGGCTGGTACCAGCATTTAGTGGCGAGAAGCCAGGATTTGTCTAAACACACTCCAACACCCAAGACAGCCCCCAGGACACAGAATGCTCCATCCCCGAGGTCACGGAGCTTGGGGAACCCTGCCCTGGATCCCTGTCTCAGAACTGAATCCGCAGCCCAGGTCCCCTCTACTTCTGCAGAGGGCATCCCTTAACCTGTGACAGTTCCAGAAACCCACCCATCCTTCCAGGATGAGAGAGGGAGGGAAATCCTAGACCCACACCCACACGTGTGCGACAGTGCCCCGGTCTCCTTTGGACTAACTCTGGAGACAGAAACTGCAGAGGACATGTATCAGTCAAACCAGCGTTTCTGACTCACTGCCTGACCAGTTAGTCTAAAAGTAAAAGTCTCTCAGTTCAAGAGTAAAAGTTCAGTTCAGTTGCTCAGTTGTGTCCGACTCTGAGACCCCATGAACCGCAGCACGCCAGGCCTCCCTGTCCATCACCAACTCCCGGAGTTCACCCAAACTCATGTCCATCACGTCGGTGATGCCATCCAACCATCTCATCCTCTCTCATCCCCTTCTCCTCCTGCCCCCAATCCCTCCCAGCATCAGAGTCTTTTCCAATGACTCAACTCTTCGCATGAGGTGGCCAAAGTACTGGCGTTTCAGCTTTAGCATCATTCCTTCCAAAGAAATCCCAGGGCTGATCTCCTTCAGAAGGGACTGGTTGAATCTCCTTGTAGCCCAAGGGACTCTCAAGAGTCTTCTCCAACACCACAGTTCAAAAGCATCAATTCTTCGGTGTTCAGCTTTCTTTATAGTCCAACTCTCACATCCATACATGACTACTAGAAAAACCATAGCCTTCGTTGACAGTCTCTCAGTCGTATCCAACTCTTTGTGACCCCATGGACTGTAGCCCACCAGGCTTCTCTGTCCATGGAATTCTCCAGGCCAGAACACTGGAGTGGGTAGCTTATCCCTTCTGCAGGGGATCTTCCCAATGCAGGAATTGAACAGGGGTCTCCTGCATTGCAGGTGGATTCTTTACCAGCTGAGCTACCAGGGAAGCCCAGTTAGCAGACTGGCCAAGTAATTGCCATAACAAGGTTGCGGGCACCCTTCACTTTGTCTTAGGGTCTCTGCCAGCCTTGACACGCTGAGGGTTTGGGAGGTTGTTTCTGGGTTTTGTTTCCTCCTCACTCCGTTTGTGGCTCACTCGCAGAACGGCCTTACACTAGACCTTTCACCTCCCCTGGACCTAATTTAATAAAGTCAAGGTGAGCAGGGACGGTCCCAGCCACCGCTCATGATCACTGAGAAGTTTAACAAGCTCTTTGAAGAGATAAGGGCTTTCCTGGTGGCTCAGACTGTAAAGAATCTGTCTGTAATGTGGGAGACCCAGGTTCGATCCCTGGGTCAGGAAGATCCCTTGGAAGAGAGAATGGCTACCCACTTCAGTATTCTTGCCTGGAGAATTCCATGGACAGAGGAGCCTGGAGGGCTGCAGTCCATGGGGTCGCAAACAGTTGGACACGACTGAACAATAGCAACATAACGGGATAATAGAAGTGCCTACCCCGTGGTTACAGGAATGAGCGCGTTCATGTCAAATACCCTGTGCTGGGTGCACAGCAAGCACTCAGCAGATGCTGGCGGCTCTGATTAACGCTCCTTTGAGAGAAAGTTCTTCCCGGAGTCTAACCTCACACCGCCGACTCCCTCCCCTGCTTCCCGGAAAGCCATTCCCCTGGGCTTCCCGGAAAGCCATCTCTGCCCACGAATCCTCTTTTGACTTTGGTTGCCTCTCGGTGGAGACATCAGACCTGCCCACTGCCGCTGTTCCAGGTCCACCCAGCTCGCTCAGGAAGGGACATGGTGATAGGGTCACCATCTTCCACCTCAGGGACCCCGAGTTCTGCCCGGGTGGCTCAGCAGACCGCAAAGGAAGCCTAGCTGGGGGGCCCCGACCGAGGCCCGCAGGAGGCGCCTGTCTCCCTCGGGCCCCCAGATGCTGATGGCAACATTATTGCCACAATAAAGCAATGACGGCCACTGACAACACTCTTCGGCCTCACCTGCCCTTTACAACCGGTTTGTCAGAGCTGCCCCTCCCTTCCTTGATGTTAGCTTATCTGCTGCTGGAGACACAAGTCTCTGGTTTAACTGTGGCAAATTAATTATTGAACCTCACAGACAGCTCCTCCCCAAACACACGACAATCACCCCCATTGGTTGGCGAGGCGGGATCCTCAGTCACCGCCTGTCAGTTCCACTGCCAGAGAGGGATTTGGGGTAGCGGAGAGAAACTCTCTTCCTCCTGGAAGCCTGCCCCAACACTGATAAAAAGTGAAAGTGTGAAAGTGTGAGTCACTCAGTCGTGTCTCTTTTGTGACCCTGTGGACTATAGCCCGCCAGGCTCCTCTGTCCATGGGATTCGCCAGGCAAGGACACTGGAGTGGGTAACCACGCCCTCCTCCGGGGATCTTCCTGACCCAGGTCTGAGCCACCAGGGAAGCGTCCGTGTTACCTGCATGAAACAGCAGCATCTTTATAACACAGGCTGAAGCAAACTCTTTGTAAATCGGTAAGTGGTGTTGGGCCACATAACTCACCAGCTTATTTCCGCTGAGCTGTATAAGCTGCTTGCTCGGCTGAGAGCAGATGCTTAATTGGGGTTGCACTGATGAAGGGACACACGAGGAGCCTCTCCAACTCAACCCAGGATACTGAGTAATCACCGATAGGCACAAACAGCACCTCCAACTCATGATTTAACCATCACTCATTGCACTCAGGGGCCAGGCACTATTTGAAACCCTTCTTCCAAAGGCCTCTGAGGCTGACATTCTTGTCATCAGTCTCGAGATTACAGCCCAGATACGAAGGGACAAGGAGGTGAAGTCACCTGTCCAAGACCTAAATGAGTAGCTGACCAGGATTCAGACCCAGACAGAGTCCTTTACACTGCTTCTTGTGTAGACATCACCCTTACCTACAGGTAACAGGAGGCCTGGCCGCCACCCCCCACCTCAAGGTCTGGAACTCGATGGGTACCGCTGACATTCTTTGCCCAGTCCTCTCTGCCCCCAGAAGGACGAAAGCGCTTGACTTCTCTTTCTTATTCCCTTTCAGTGCAGTTTGACTACGTGTGTACGGATCTCTAAAAACACATTGCTTAGCTTTGCTTTCGAACTTCATCAAGATGGTATCGGGACTTTGTTGGTGGTCCAGTGGTTAAGAATCTGCCTTCCAGTGCAGGGAAAGTGGGTTCCATCCCGGGTTGAGGAACTAAGATCCCGCTTGCTGAGGGGCAACTAAGCTTATGTACCACACCTACTGAGCCCACAACCACGACTAGAGTCCCCGTACCGCAACTAAAGATCCTGCAAGATGCGACTAAGACCCAACACAGTCAAAAAAGGGATATTAAAAAAGAGATGGTATTATGTTCCATGTCGCCGGCAACCCCCTACCCAGAAGGGACAAGCCTATTTCCTTGTATTTTCTCTCCACCGTTTATGTTTCTACTTCAACATTCCTGAGCGTCATCCATGCTATTCTATGCTCTTTTCTTCTTCCAGTAAGGCAGAAGGCTCTCTACAACAAGGATCATTAAATGGGACCCAGGTTGGACAAAGGGTCTCTGGGCACTTCTGGGCAGCCAGGGAACGGCCTTGGGCACCCAAGTCAACATTTCTTGGATGTTCCATGGCCTGAGGGACAACAGTCCAAGACAAGATGGTTAAGGATGGGCTTTGGAGGTTCCCCTGGTGGCTCAGTGGTAAGGAATTCACCTGCCAATGCAGGAGACACGAGTTCAATCCCTGATCTGGGAAGATCCCTCATGCCACAGAGCAGCTAAGCCCAGGCACCACAACTACTGAGCCTGCACTCTAGAACCTAGAAGCCATGACTGCTGAAGCCCACTCAGCCCAGAGCCCACGCTCCGAAACAAGAGAAGCCGTCGCAGTGAGAAGCTGGGCGTTGCAACCAAGAGCAGACCCCACTCGCCACAACTAGAGAAAAGACCTCGCTGCAAGCAAAGACCCAGCACAGCCAAAAATTAAGCAATAAATCAGTAAAAAAAAAAAAAAGGAAGAAGAAGAATGGGCTTTGGGTGGTGAATGGACTTTTAGAAAGTGAGTCTTTTCCTGGGTGTGGATCAGCTTTTGGCACAACTGCGTCCAAACCAACCGTGGGCACACTCGGCGTCTCACAGCCACAGTCCCTTATTCCCACGTTCGCAGGTCTGCAAGTTGACTGTGCTCCCGCCAATCCGGAAAGGATGCAATTGGGCGACTTGGTTTTAAGTTGCCTGTTGGCTGAGCTTGGATCGCCAGGCTATGAGCTGATTCTAGTTTTCAATTGCTGCATTTAGCCTCCCCAAAGCTTAGTCACTCAAAAAACAAAACAAAACAGGGACATCTCTGGTGGTTCCAGAGCTAAAACTCTGTGCTTCCAATGTAGGGGTCCTGGGTTTGATACCGGGTCAAGGAGTTAGGGGGCTCAGACAGGAAAGCATCTGCCTGCAAGAGCAGAAGACCTGGGTTCGATCCCTGAGTCAGGAAGACTCCCCTGGAGGACGAAAAGGCAACCCACTCCAGTGTTCTTGCCTGGAGAATGCTATGGACAAGGAGCCTGGCAGGCTGCAGTTCATGGGGTCATAAAGAGTCAGACATGACTGAGTAACTAACACTTTCAGGGAACTAGATCCCACAAGCTGCAACTAAGACCTGCCACAGCCAAATAAATAAATATTTTAAGTAAAAAAACAACAACATATGACCAAGCTCAGCCAATGCAAAGGTATGCAGAGAGACATCAGTCAAGTGCCGAGTGAACCGCAACAAGAGCCAACAAGAGCCAACCGCAAGGGCAAATGGGAGAGGATGGGGGACACGACGCTACGGAGCACCACGGTCTCCCCAGGTCCCTCGGGGAGTCCCAGTTCCGAGGTCTGGGACTGGCCCTCCTGAGTCCTTGTCCTGGATTCTTTCCTCGTCTCAGGGCATTCAGAGGACAAATGCCTTCCGATCGGAATATTTTCCAAATACTCAACATCTGGAAGGACCTGTGACAAAGGACCCCTTTGTGCGGCGGGAAAATGGGCTGTCCATAAAAACAGCACCAGATCCCGGGAGAGCTGGGAATGAACGGGGCAGAGGTGGGCGAGGGAGCCAGCAGGGAGGGCGGACGTGAGAGCCAGGCCAGTGGGAGGTGCGCCCAGAGGGGGACAGTCACTAATGCCAGGCTTGTCCCATGCTCCCCCTTTCTCTTCAGCGCCTTAATTACATCAAAGGGCACTGAAGAGGCGGTCACAGAGAGGGGGGCAGGCTGGATCTCAGAGGATGTGGGGAGTGGCACAGAGAGATAGGGAAGGGGGAGAGATGGAGATGTTCCCACGACAAGGGGACGTTTCTCATGTCTGGACAGGGCCAGGCAGAGACACGATGGCTGCTGGAATGTTCAAAGGGGACAGGGTTCCGACTCCATCTCGAGCCAGAGGGTTTCCTCGCGTCCTTGGAATCGTGTGCAGGTACACGCAGGAACAGTGTGCTCGCAGAAGCCTCTGGTCCCTTTGTTCCAGCAGGTGGCCACGCCTGGGTGTGCATGTGTGCACGCACGTGCCCGAGGCGGTTGGGAGAACCCTGGAGTAACAGAGCACGGAGTGCCACGGGGCTTCCCACCTATTCTGCAGCCACCCTGCCACCAACCCAGCCCCCAGGCTGTCCCCAAACCCAACAGGGGCCTGCTCAGTGGAAAGTTCCTCAGAGATGGAAGGTCTGGGATGTCCAAATTCCTATCAAAATGCCAGGCACGGAGAGCTGTAAGGACACTGCCTTCCTAGAGTATCTGAAGATCTATGCACGCAGCCCTGGCAGATTCCTGGAGCTGGAAGGAATCTCGGGAACCTGGTCACAAATGGACCACCTGGGTGGTGCTCTCAAATGCAGATTCCCAGGCCCTGTCCGATGAGCAGGACAGCAAATCCAGGAATCTGCATCTGGTAGGCTCTACAGGTGCTTTTGAAAATTTTTACTGAGGTATAGCTGATTCACAACGTTGATTTCTGTTGCACAGCCAAGTGACTCAGGCATACACATATGTGCCTTCTTTCTCATATCGCCTTCCACTGTGGTCTATCCCGGGTCGCTGAGTGTAGTCCCCTGCGCTATGCTTTGCTGTTTACCCATCCGGTATACACGAGCTTGCATCTGCTAAGCCCAGACTCCCACGCCTTCCCTCCCTGCCCCACTTGGTGACTCAGTCTGCTTCAGTTCTGCAGATGCATTCGCTGGTGTCCTATTCTAGATCCCACGTGTAAGCAGTGTCATACGGTGTGTCTTTCTCTGTCTGGCTTACTTCCCTTAGGATGACCATCCCTGGCTGCATCCGTGTCACTGCAAATAGCGTTATTCCACCTTTTTTATGGCTGAGTAATATTCCATTGCACGTACACATTACATCTTCTTTATCTGTCCATCTATTGATGGACGTATACGTTACTTGCATGTCTTGGCTACTGTGAATAGTGCTGCAATGAACACTAGAGTGCCTGGATCTTTTCAAATTAGAGTTTTGTCTGAATACATGCCCAGGAGTGGACTATGGGTGTTTTCTTTTTAATGCACATTCAAATGTAAAAAAGTCCTGATTCAAATCATAACCCATCTTCCAGCAGACCAGCACTACTAAGACACATGCTGTTCTTTCGATCCTTAAATGACTCTAAGGCCTCACAGTTCTTAGCACTCAGGAGGGCAGGGCGTCGCTGCCTTTCTTTAAAAATGTTAACATGCTGTTTGACTATGTTTCATTTACCTGGTCCTTAATAAAAATAAGATTTTAATTTAAAAAATGATGAAAATGCTTTGGAGTACTGGTGGTAACAACCCAGAAGGTGTAAGGAAAACACCAACCCAGGTGATGTTCTCTGGCAGGGGAGGGTCAGGCTGGAGGAGTCTCATGGGAGGTAAGAGATGGTCCCTGTGGTGCCAGCACGGAGGGAACACAGGTGAGGGTGTCCCTCCCTCTGCTCAACAGGTGAGGGTGTCCCTCACCCTGCTCCTTCCCATGGAGTCTGAAAGAACGAGAGCTCAGGACAGGCTCCAAAGTCTCCCATCCCTAACAACTCACCGTTTTTAAGAGCAGAGGGGCTTCCCCGGTGGCTCAGCAGTAAAGAACCTGCCTACCAATGCAGGAAACACAAGACACATGGGTTCCTTCCCTGGGTTGGGAAGATCCCCTGGAGGAGGAAATGGCAGCCCACTCCAGGATCCTTGCCTGGGAAATCCCATGGACAGAGGAGCCTGGCGGGCTACAGTCCACAGGGTCACAGAGACTCAGACATGGCTGAGCGATTGAGCACAGAGCACTCGGAAGCCCAGACTAAGAGAAGCGAAGTCAGGGTCCAGGTTCCAGGAGAGAGGAGGAATCACGGCGGCTTCGCTCTGCACGTCTGCTCCCCTAAGCCCAGCCCTGGGGAACAAAGCCAAGATCTTAATCACCCGGCGATGCTCCAGCACGCTGAGCCTGTGATACACCTGTCTCCACCGTCAGGCAAATGAGCGGGTTCGCAGGCAGGGGCCTGCCCCGCCAAACAATGCACCCCTTTGTCCCCGCCCAGGGCTCTCGGGGTCCGCAAGGAAGCCCCATCCATCAGCACCTGTCAGGGCCCTTGCTGCACACAAAGAGACTTATGATCCAGGCAGGGCCCCGGGCCTGCAGCAGGCAGTTCCAGCTGACACGCAAAGTGTCAGTCAGCCTTCTGCAGGGCCGGCTGGGGACCCGGGTCCTGGGGCCAGGGCGGTGGGGGCACTAGCTCTCGTTTCCAGAAGCCAAGCAGGGCCAGAGAAGGTGTCCCTGGATCTCTGACTCATCCTTTCTTAAAATCAGCCCTCAGTGAGCTGAATTAAGAAAAAATCATCTTCCCATTTGAACAGAATTAGCACCTTACTGTTGTGTGAAACCTATATAAACCTTAATTACGTTGGGTTGGTTCAAAGGGCTCCTCAAGTCTACAATGTTCTACTTCTCTGTGCATTCATTCTATTAATTGTTAAGAGTTTGATATCGAAACTCCAACTAAAAATATCAGTTTATCTGCTTAAAAAAATAATTGCAATATATAGTGGAACTATATGTAACCTTGCGCTGTACCTTCCAAGTCTCCCGTAAAAGTGTTATCCTACTTTCGTAATTTAAAAAATAAAAACCCAAGAAGTGATGTTTCTGCGCAGAATATATCTAAGCTTCAAGTATACAATATTTATATTTGTTCACTTGATGACTATAAAATATAAGGCTATGAAAATAAAAATAAAAGGAAAGAAAGGAAACTCATCTTCCCATGTGGGCAGAGGGCTGCACCGGCTACCAGAGCACTCAGGATGGGCATGTGTGCAGGGCACGCCCACCCCCACCCTACTCACGTGGCCAGCAGTTTAAAGTCCCAGAACCCCTCCTGGGAAGGGAAGGATGGAAGTATGACTTCCCGAATGAGGTGCCCTACAAACGCGACACCAGCCAGAAAGGCGTCGCTCTGTCCTCTATAGCTGGAGAAGTGGCAGGCTCTACAGAGGTCTGGGGGGAGACAAGCCCTGCAAACCATTCCCGGCCAGCCCCTTCTTTCCACACTGCATCCACATGACTATCAGTCACTTTGGCCAGGAACGCACAAGCATTTTCCTCTGGCAAACCACAGTTTCTTTGCAGAATGCTAGGTTGGCCCTGGCACTCAGCACAGTGGGAAGGGACAGGGGAGGAGGGCGTGTCCTTCTGGGGTGGAGTTGCTGGCACCATCTGCCAGGCCGTGAGGGCGAGGAAAGTTCAGTGTTACCACAAGGGCCAGTTCAGCCACAACCCCTGGACCCCCTTTCCTATGCCTACCCCACAGGCTTCTTTATGGGAATGAAATGAGATCATGAGTTGGTTTTGAGAAAAGCAGCGAATCCTTTGGGAATACAGGATGTTTGAGCTCAATCATCAATTTTACTGTTTTTGACCCAAGGCCACTGCTCAATTTAAAGAGAAGGAATAAGAAATATATAATATTTAAAGTAAATTTTACAGTGTTCCTTTGTGTGTGTCTAAAAGAAATCCTTTCCTTTTCAAGATGTGGACAGATTTGCTTAAATGCATAAAGTGGCACAATGTCTGAGCTTTTTTTGGGGGGGGGGAGTTTTGTTTAAAAATAAGAAGGGGAATTTCCCTGATGGTCCAGTGGTTAAAGACTCCTTGATCCCAGGGCAGGGAGTCGGGGTTTGATTCCCGGTCAGGGAAACAGATCCCACAGACTGCAACAAAAGACCCCAGGTACTTCAACTAAGACCTGCCTCAGCCAAATAAATAAATATAAATAAATGTTCTTTAAAAATGATGAGGAGGGGGGTGGAACAGTCAGGAGGGGATGGATGACTGTTGGAACTGGGTGATGGGTACGTGGGGTTCGTGATGCCCTTCTGTTTACCTGCGGGTAGGTTCAAAACCCTTCACGAGAAAAAGGTAAACAAAACCAATCTGTAAAGAGAAATGAGTAAAGAATAAACCTACCAGCGTCAGAGCTTACACAGGCATCATAAGGCGGCCGATCAGACCCGGCCATGCTTTTAAATTGTACTGGCTAAAACAGACGTGGCTTTGCTTTTTTTTTTTTTTTTTTTAGTCCAGACAGTATAAAGGTGAGTCAGCGCCTGCCCATGCTGGACAGTGAACCACTCATCATTTTTGGCAGGATCCAGACCAGCATCTAGTGACTCGCAAAATATGTCTGCTATAGTCCAGTTACGTCACACAATAGAGACCAGGAGGGCTCTAAAGGAAGTTGCTAAACTGGGGATATAGTGTAATCAAGGCTGTGAAATTGAAAAGTGAAAAAGTCACTCAGTCACGTCCAACTCTTTGCGACCCCATAGACTATACAGTCCATGGGATTCTCCAGGCCAGGTTACTGGAGCGGGTAGCCTTTCCCTTCTCCAAGGGATCTTCCCAACCCAGGGCTCGAACCCAGGTCTCCCCCATTGCAGGTGGATTCTTTACCAGCTGAGCCACCAGGGAAGCCCAATCAAGGCTGCAGGGATGATTTTTAAAAAGACATCACACAGAGAACAGGCTCCTGGTTGCCAAGGGCAAGGGGGCGTTGGGGAGGGATGCAGTGAGAGTTTGGGCTTAGCAGATGCAAACTATGATATCTAGAGCAGATAACAAGGTCCTACTGTACAGAGCAGAGAACCTTATGAAATACCCTGTGATGAGCTACAATGGAAAAGATCAGGAACAAGCATCTTCTTCTTGATCCGGGAAGATCCCACATGACACAGAGCGACAAAGCCTGTGCACCCCAACCACTGAGCCTCTGCTCTAGAGTCCGAGAGCTCCAACTACTGCAGCCATGCCCTGCAAGTGGAGAGTGCCCCCCACGTCACCGCCGCCAGAGAAAAAGCCCCTGAAAGCAATGAAGACCCAGCACTGCCAAAAACAAAATTAAAAAAAAATTTTTAAAAAGAAGATGTCACAAAGACATTAAGTAGAAGGAAGAGCAGATGGGCTAGCTAGAACAGCTGACAAAAACCCCTTTTCATCACCTGGTCCTCCCAGGTAAAGCAGCGAAAGAGCCTGAAGGACTTCGCTATGATTTCTGTAGAGATTTTTGAGAAAGCAGGGACTCCATTCCTGACTGGCACACTGCTCACACTAATGGAATCCGCTGCATCTTTTCCTCTTGCTGTCTTTGTTCGTAGCGGATCGAGGCGACCGTTAGGGAATATCCAAAACCACCAGTTCAATACTCTGGCCACCTGACGCGAAGAGCTGACTCGTTGGAAAAGACCCTGATGCTGGGAAAGATTGGGGGCAGGAGGAGAAGGGGACGACGGAGGGTGAGATGGTTGGATGGCAGCACCGACTCAATGCACATGAGTTTGAGTAAACTCCGGGAGTTGGTGATGGACAGGGAAGCCTGGCGTGCTGCAGCTCATGGGATTGAAAAGAGTCGGACACGACTGAGCGACTGAGCTGAACTGATACCTGAATCATAACGCCTTGACATCCGAATGCACAGATCCTAGCTTCTCTTCTGATTGGCATGATGCTGGCCTTCTTCTCAACTTATTTAAGCATCTGACGTCCTGAGCTGGCTCGAGTTCCCTCTACATCCGCCAACAACATCTGAACGAAGAATGGTATTGACCCAAGCATGAGGCATGGCCAAGGAGCAGGACATCGGGGGTTCATGGGTCATATCTCCAGGGGCCAGACAGCTGGGATCAGCCTCCCTGACCAGCGAGAGGAGGGAGACCATGAACGCTGAACTGGCAGTGGGAGGAACCTGGGTGTAGGGGGTGGTGGCCGCCCTGGGCAGAGAAGGGCGTGTTTCCGGGGGAGCCTTGTACCCTACTTGTTTGCTGCTCTTTTCCAAACCACAAAGCCCTGGTAGCAGCTCCCCTGCCAAGGCTGATCACAATCTGCCACGCTATCTGCACTGTCATCAGTCATCCAGACACGTGGTTGGTGCTGTGAATTCCAAGGGTGCTCCCTTGGGGAATCGTGCTTTTTCCCAAAGCCAGGTTGTCTGGGCATCTAGGTACCTTTTCTCCATCAGCGCCAGGGGTGTCCTCTGCATCTCTGTTAACTTCCCTCTCTCCTTTCTGACCGGCCCCAACTCTCCTCAGTCCTAACCTCAACTCATTACTGACCGGGTTTCTTTTTTTGCAGAAACTAACACCCGTGGCTGGTGATTTTTATTTGGGCCAGCCCAAATTTAATTCTGTTATTTCACTGACACTTTGCAGGTTATTACATTCCATAGTTCACTGACACACCTGTGAAGACTTCTCCAGTGCCCGGAGTTTCATTTTCACTTTCCGTATCAGAATCAATCACTAAGGTTTCTTGTCTTTTTGTTGGTCTCATATTCATGCCATCTGAATCAGAACTATACTCTGAAGAGCTGTCGCCATCTGAGACACTAGTACATATGTTGCTGGGAAAATCGAAGAAAGTAGCTGCACAAAAGTCACCAAAAAATTCTTCACTCAAAATTTCTCGGTGTCATTTTAAAAAATGTTACTGTATTACACTTGCGCTCATACATAGGGTTGGAACAAAAACCAAACAGAGCAAAATGTGAATGATAACGACAATCGTTAAGTTGTACAATGAATCTGTAATAATTTTAAGCTCTAACAACTTTGCACAGTGATGGTCATTGGGTCACTCGCTAAAAATGAACTGATACGTCTCTGGTCGATAATGTGTTAACATGAGGCTAAACCATCCACCTGTTTTCACCTTGGTTTTTCCACACTCAAGGACAGAGCCCCTTGAGGAAAAGGTTTCAACCTGACTCTCCCTTTAAGCTCAATGGCTGTGTCATCCAGCCAGCGGCCGTCACTGTATCTGGTACCTGGGTACACCCCTGCCCCGAGTGCTAGGACAGGTGGCCCTCTGCCCGGCAGAGCATGATGATGAGGGGGAATCTGGCATCCAAGTTTTTTTCTGGATTAGGAAAAGAGGATTTTACCTTTCAGCACCTGCCAACCTGGTATGTTCGCCAAGAATTTCACATGTGCCAAGAATTCTACATTAAATAAACACACACACACTTACCTTGTCCCTCCCCCCTAGACAGGCATAACCTACTCAGGAAGGAAACAGCTCTTAGGAAGGAGGACGGTCCGAGTTCATGAACCTTTCTGGTTTCCACAGCACAATCCGTTCTATTTCACCAGATGACCTGCAACACCCCCTTCACGTTCAAGTTTGGGTTCCAAAGGGAGAAAGCTGAAGCTTGACTTTGACCTACCAGATTTGTGTTGTCTTTATTACACACATCATTATACACATTTTGAATGTACAGGCATATAAAATAATTCTTGGGGGACTTCTGGGTCCGTATGTTCTTCTTACTGATCTGTTAGGGGACTCTGTTTGGGAGGCATCCTTGTCCTATACTTTTTGCCTGCAAAGTGTAGCCAATGGCTGACCCATAGAGGGCCAGAGCCATGGAATTCATGGTGGGAGCCAACCGGTAAAAGTTCCTAAATCTAAATAAAGGCATTGACCAAAATTAAGACCTCTCTGTCCTAGGCTTGTGCAAGTTTGCCTCACGACACAGAGAACAAGTACAATGGCCATCTCCAGCCAAGTGATCAAATATGACCAGTGTCCACCTGGAAGAAATCTGCAGATTCATGAGCCATTTATGCAAGAGTGGTCTTTTTTCCTTTCAATCTGTATTGCAGGCGTGTTAGCAAACAAACACTTTTACATTCTTTATCATTTCATGTATTAAGTTCAACCAGCATTTTCACGGGACAAGCAGAAAGGGGGCAGATTCCTGTTCAAGAAAACCTTTGATGAAGTATAATCCCAGGGATGGGGGAGCCTGGTGGGCTGCCGTCTATGGGGTTGCACAGAGTCGGACACGACTGAAGTGACTTAGCAGCAGCAGCAGCAGCAAACCTAAGTATTAACCTTAAATCAGTTCACTGTCTGTTTCCATGGGACACTTTCCAGGGTGTGGTAGTGACCAACCCAGGCTGCAGACCCAAGTGTATGCTGAATTCGAACCCTAAAAGGCAAAGGTCAGAAAAGGGAGTACACCCTTACTGCACACCTGGAAAACTGAAAACCAGCTCAGGGTCTCTCCTCTCTTCCCCTAGCCCCTGCCCTCTGGCTTGTCCTATGTTGCCTTCCTTCCCTGGCACTTCCTGGGTTTCCTGGAGGTCAAGTGAAGGGAGACACTGTGTGCGCGTGTACTTAGTCACTCAGTCGTGTCTGACTCTGCGACCCGTGGACTGTAGCCCACCAGGCTCCTCTGTCCCTGGGATTCTCCAGGCAAGAATACTGGAGTGGGTTGACATTTCCTTCTTCCAGACCCAGGGATCAAGCCCACGTGTCCTGCATCTCCTGCACTGGCAGATAGATTCTTTACCACTGAGCCACCTGGGAAGCTTGAAAAGACACTAGCCTGTCCTTAAACCCCAAGGCTGGGTCCTCACCAACTCCCAACAGCCTAGAACAACACCCCTCCCTGCTGGATGGAGAGAGGCCAGTGAAAGACATTAATTTCGTGGCTTGCAGTCTGCCAGAGAATGGAGACCTCATCAGAAAAGGTTCCACCCAATTTCCAGGCTGATCTTTTAATTTGGGAGAGGGTCATGGGGTGCAGGGGCGCTGGGGTTACTCCAACTGATCCAGTGCCCTTTTGGCGCGTCCTCCAGTCCACATCCTCCATGTCTTGAAACAGAAAGCGGTAGCGAGGGCGCTAAGGATGCTGCGGGGTCCCCAGCTGTGCAGCCCTGTCAGAAGCTGCCCACGCCTCAGGGCCAGCTCGGGGGGACAGACAGTGATCATGTAAGACCCCTTTGCCGTCAAGGCACTGGTAGGGCCAGGACACTGTCAAGTCGATAAGAACAGAGAGAGAGGAGGGTTGAACTGAACCTCAAGGTGGGTGCAGGGTCGATGTCTCCCCGCAGCTCTATCGATGGCCCAGGTCTCCTCTCCTGCCTGCATCCTGCTGGGAGGAGGGAAACCAGAAGGAACTGATCCCGCCCAGAGGAACCTCCTCCCGCCCAGGAACAGGCTGCAGGGCTGCGCTGTGCTAGAAATGAAGTGAAGTCGCTCAGTCGTGTCCAGCTCCTGCGACCCCGTGAACTGTAGCCTACCGGGCTCCTCCCATGGGATTTTCCAGGCAAGAGTACTGGAGTGGGTTGCCATTCCCTTCCCAAAAAGTGAATTCACTACATGGGATTCCCGAAGTTCTGCTGAAGCCTCGAACTTCAAGGCTGCTGAAGCCAGCCTTGAGGAACTGGAGGCCCTCACGCAGAGTGACTTCACAGCGCGCAGGGGACCAGAGCGCTTTTACCTAAAAGCCAGTGGAGCCTGAACCGCAGGGATGCTGGTTCACAGGCGGTCCTCCGAAGCCTTGCGCCTAAATTTTTTGCACTCGTGCACTGTTTTCCCAAAAGACCACCGCTCAAACTGTATAAAGATCCCCCGCCCCACTAAACCCGCGTGCATCCGCGGAAGGGACAAGCCACAGAGGGCAGGAGCGCTGGGAAGGCAGGGCTCCCTTTGGTGAAGTGAACCCACCTCCCTGCAGCCAAGGGCGGGAGGATGGTCCCACGGCGCGAAGCCCCGCCCACGCCCCACCCACCACGCGGCCTCGCCCCTTGCCAGGGCCCTGCCCCAGCAGGTAAACAGCCCCCTGAGGTTCCAGCCCTGAGCACACCTGGGCGCCTGACACCTGGGACCAGGGCAGTAGCCAGGGGAAGATGACCCGAGAGCTGGGGAGCCTGGGCCTTTGGAAGATCCGGCCGTAGGGCCAGTCTTTGGTGTGTAAGTTAAAAATTGGTGCAGCTCACTGCACCAATATATTTATAATAGATAGCCAACAAGGACCTACTGTATAGCACGGGAAACTCTGCTCGACACTCTATAATAACCTAAATGGGAAAAGAATTTAAAGTGGAGTGGATATGTATGTATCTGTATAACCAAATCACCTTACTGCACACGTGAAACAAACACAACATTGCTAAAACAGAAATTTAAAAATTTGGTGGCCAACCTGTAAGATTGGTGCCTTTTGTCATACGTAACCATGTGCTATAGTGTGCTTAGTTGCTCAGTCGTGTCCTACTCTTTGTGACCCCATGGACTGTCGCCCGTCAGGCCCCTCTGTCCATAGGGATTCTGCAGGCAAGAACACTGGAGTGGGTTGCCATGGCCTCCTCCAGGGGATCTTCCCAATCCAGGGATTGAACCCAGGTCTCCCACATTACAGGTGGATTCTTTACCTTCTGAGCCATCAGGGAAGCCCAAGAATACAGGAGTGGTTAACCTATCCCTATTCCAGGGGATCTCTCCGACCAGGAATTGAATCAGGGTCTCCTGCATTGCAGGCAGATTCTTTACCAGCTGAGCTACCTGGGAAGCCCATAGGGAATCATACCTTGATTTAAAAGCAAGGAGAAAAAAAAAAAAAAAAACAGAGCCCTAGACCCCCATTTGGCCAACTTCCACAGATTCAACCAACTTCTCTTGAAGGTGAAGGTGAAGGTGTGCAGGATGTTGAGTCAAGAAAGCTCTAAGGGAGGAAGGGTGGGAGGGTCAGTGGGGCATCCTCGGTGCAGAGCACAGCCAGCTCTGCCCATCACCACCTTGGTGAGTGTGGCTTCCTGGATCCTCCACCCTGCCTCATTGTCAGGGGTGGTTGTAACACACAAGTCAAGGAGGATTCAAGGAGGTGGCCAGGGTGGGAAGCACCTTGCCTGGCACAGTCTAACTAATGGCCTTCTGGTGCCTTCCTCAGCGAGACAAGATGAGAATGTCCCTGGAGAAGATCCAGACACTCATATGGCCCCCACCACTTTTCATTCCAGTCCCCTGCGATGAGTCAAGGGGGTCCATCAAAGGCAGAGTCTTCAGGGAATGAAATGTTCCCACCATCGGACAATCAGGGAGATGAGAGACAAGAGGCAGTCCTGGGAAGTGGTGCTGGCAGCTTAAAAGAAAAAAGAGGAAAAACTGCTCAAGCTAGTTATGGCTGGCTCTGATATGCCGCCCCCCCTAGAAATGGGCTGCTGTGGTCTTATACTGCCATTGAGGACAGCAGGTGACGAGAAGACCTCCCAGTGGGGAGAATTCTAAGCACACATTTCTACATCTCATCCACCCGCTTGGTAGGAAAGATGATTTGACGCATGAAGCTGCATCGGTTTATAAACAGTGACAGATGGCCTGGCCAAACGGTCAAGCAATGGAAGGAAGCAAGAGTAGAGGCTTGGTGACAGACATCTGGGGAAGCAGAGATGGCCGCGCCTCTCAGAGAGGGGCAGTTGTGAAAATAATTGTCCGTCGAGTGAAAGGTCACCCAGAGCCTCCACTGTGCAGGAGACTATTATTAAGCGGCAAAAACAGTCTAGGAGTAACAGTTTCTTTCCCCAGGGACATTGCTGCTTTCTCAACTGATTCAAAAATGAAAGTGGCCACGCTGTCAAAGAAGGCAACAAGCCACGGGCTCAAGCCCTGGCTGTCTGTCATCCATCAGCCTGGCCAGCACGCTCACAGGATGTGGTGATCCCTGACTCTGCACACTGATGACACGCCAGTCGTCCCACACGCTGCCTGGCTGCAGACTGATTGCTTTGGACCTCTTCCATTATGGAAAAGGCATAGGTTGCTCTTCACAGAGGTAGGCTCATATGTCTGGATTTGCAATAAACTTCTTGTTCATCTTATCATCATGGCATCCGATAACATCCTATAACATTGCTTCTGACCGAGGAATTCACTTTACAGTCACAGAGGGAAGGTGATGGGAGATAGCCTTACAATTTGATCCTGTCCTCCAGAATCGGTCATCTATTTTCAACCATTTTGAATCAGGCAGTGTATTAAAAAGTAGAGACATCACTTTGCCAACAAAGGTCTGTATAGTCAAAGCTATGGTTTTTCCAGTAGCCAGGTACAGATGTGAGACTTGGACCATAAAGAGTGCTGAAGAATTGAAGCTTTTGAACTGTGGTGTTGGAGAAGACTCTTGAGAGTCCCTAGGACTGCAGGGAGATCAAACCAGTCAAACCTAAAGGAAATCAACCCTGAATATTCATTGGAAGGACTGATGCTGAAGCTGAAGCTCCAACACTTTGGCCACCTGATGCAAAGAGCTGACTCACTGGAGAAGACCCCAATTCTGGGTAAGACTGAAAACAAAAGAAGAAGGGACTGCAGAGGATGAGATGGTTAGATGGCATCACTGAATCAATGGACATGAATTTGAGCAAACTCCGGGAGATAGTGGAGGACAAAGGAGCCTAGTGAGCTGCAGTTCATGGGGTGGCAAAGAGCTGGATATGACTTAGCAACTGAACACCAACAACAGATTATACAAGATTTGGTTTTATGACTAGCTGTGAGACAGTATCTAATGAGGCTGAGATATATTAGTTCTATAAAATGGGTGTTTGTTCAGAATGAGTAATCACTATGTGATATCATTTCTCCCACAGCCAGACAAAGCAGGTCTGAAGGAAAAGAGGGAGGCGTCCTGTGAGCTCCATTTTACCAACTGACTCTCACTCTAGTCAGCGCTGGACTCTGCCTGGTTAGAGTGTTTGTGTCCAAGAAAGGAGTGTCCTACTACTAGGGCAGCTAGTCTCCAGGGAAAAGGGAATTAGATTGCCTGAGGGATAGCTCCATTATCCAACCAGAAACGTTCTGCCTTTTTTTTTTAAAGAAAAAAATAAAAGAATCACAGTGATAAGAGAACAGACTCTGTATGATTTCAATACCTTCAGACCATGAGATTTTTGCATCTTGTTTTACGTCCCTGGATATCGTCCAATGTCTCCTGGTTTATAGTCTATGGAAACGTGGACAGAACTTGCACTCTGCTGTCATGTGCCGTGTGCTTAGTTGCTCAGAGGTGTCTGACTCTTTTCAACACCGTGAACTATCGCCCACCAGGCTCCTCCGTCCATGGGATTCTCCAGACAAGAACACTGGAGTGGGTTGCCATTTCCTTCTCCAGGGGATCTTCCCGGCCCAGGGGTTGAACCCAAGCCTCCCGCATTTCAGGCAGATTCTTTACCGTCCGAGCCACCAGAGCAGCCCGAATTGATTAAATCTTAATTATGTTCAATTGACTCATAGGGCTTTTCGGGTTACTGTATCCTTCTACTTTTCTGTCTATTCATTCTATTAATTTTCGAGAGTCTGATATTGAAACTCCAACTAAAAATCTTAACTTATCCACTTAGAAAACATTTGGAATATACAGCAGAACGGTATGTAACTTTGTTCTGTATTTTTCAACTCTCCTATAAATGTTATCATAAATTCATAATTTAAAAAAATAAAAATTAAAAAAACGGAGGTAAGTGCGTATAGATGTTGAACAGCGAAAGAGTGAGGCTGCAATACGGGTAATTTCTTTATGCTTTTGGCTCTCCACTCTCTGAACTCATTCCCCAAATTGGAAAATCCATTATTATGCGAGTCTTAGTAAGAGGGCAAGACCTGTTAGTTTATGGACACAGGATCCAAACTCTGCCAGCTGGATGACCCTGCTCTGCTCAGAAGTTTGAACGTGAGGCCAGGGCACAAGCAACTGGGGTCAGCTTAGAGTTCTTCCCCATGGAGCTGCTGGGGACATCAAGGGGGGCCTCTGAGTAACAGTCCAGGATCAAGGGACCATGGCATCCAAGTCAAGCTGTTTCTAAGATGTGACTGGGTCACACCCCCAGAGCTCTGGGGCCTCCCAGGTGGCATAATCCGCCTGCCAATGCAGGAGAAGGGTTTGATCCCTGGGTCGGGAAGATGCCCTGGAGAAGGAAATGGCAACCCACTCCGGAGACCTCTAGTTTTCTTGGATCTAGCCCATTTTCAGGTTTGATTCTTCATAGACCCTACTTCTTTGCCTAAGTAAACTAGAGTTGGACACTGTTGTCTGCAACCGTGAATCTAGCGAGCCCTTCCCATCTGAGCTCTTTCCTTTGCTTCTCCTGGTGATGGGTAGGGCAGATGCTAGGGCTAACTCTAGTTAGCTCTCGTATCATCCACTGGAAAGAGGCAGCTTTGAGAAGGACTGGACATAGCACAGGTCATCCACATCAATATCCCCTTTATTGGTATTAATCACAGTTATGAGGTCTTGTCCATCAGAAAGAAGCCTGCATTATGTAGAACTCTGTTACAAAGACATAAAAACACCCATATGCCAACCACCAAACCAATGAAACTCCACCAATCAAACTTCTGAACGTGTCTTCAATGTTGATCATCAGTGCTCTGGAAAAAGGTACACAGATCCAGCACAGGACATTCCAAGGACAGTGTATCCATCCTTGGAAGCGATGAGGCATGTCAACCTGGGGCGGGCCTTGATCACACAACGCCTTAACACCTGGCTCTTGGGTTGCCTGCCTTGTCAGCAGAACCCACTCAAGGTCCCCTGTGCGCCTCTGACCAGCAAGAACGGCAGGCCTCAGCTACGCTTGAAGTAGACAAGATATGCCAGCCCTGCAGGAGAAGCTGTGTGTACATATTAGGGAGGAGACTGGCTTCACGTCTCATTCGAATCTCATTCTTTAGGGGTCATTTTAGAATGATGACTTGGCTAAAACTTACTTCAAAGGGGAAATGTAAAAAAGTACCTCTTGTTATTCTACCCTTCTTCCTGTCTCATCCTGAGTTTTCTGACTGAAATCCAGTAAAACAGCTTAGGAGGTCTGGGTGAGGTTGCAAGTTACCAAACAGTCAAAGGAGGAGGACCCAGTGCAGATTCCTAGTCTTGTATTCACTTGGACGAGTTTCAGTGACTCTCTCCGTAGGTAAATGAAGGGGTTGAGTTCTAGCAGTTTGCTGGTGTCCCCAAGGCTCCTAGAAAAATGAAGGCTGTAAGCTTATAAAAACACGTCTGGGGAACTTGGAGACCATGGCAGAATGAGCTGCTCTTGGAATCTAGAGAGAGCTCAGGTCTCTGATCAAAGCGCCACTCTGTCCTCGGTTCACAGGGCTCACTGCGCATCCACAGTTGTCCTGATTCCCTTAACTTCAACAGTGCCAATCTCTGCCTTCAGAAAAAGGGAAAAGGAAAGGCCAGCTGATTCTCTTCCCTTCGTCTGCGCCTCCTTCCATGCAGCATCCCCCCTGGGGGAGGAAGAAGAAGGTAAGTTCCTCGCTGGGTTGCTTTGTCCATGATGCTCCAGCTCCAGTCTTGATGGACAGAGGATCAGCGGTAAAGGGCAGGAAGGACGGATAAGAGCTGTCCTGGCCTTTCTGAGTCACTAGGCAAAGATGCTTGGGAGACTTCTCTCTTGCTTCTGGAGGTGACCTTGAGGAACTTCCGTTGAGTCTAGTGAGGGCAACTGAAGGTACAAAAGACTTCCCTGATCTGCATGTCCTTGGTTATCCCGTTGAAGAAAGATGCTACGTAGTGGCCAGGCAAAAATCTATAGTTCTGAGCCTGCTTGAAATTCCAAATAAAACCACTATCTCCCTCAAAAGAAATCTAAAATGTGTCGTATCTTAATCAGAGTCAATCAAGGTAATGAGATGAAAAAGGAGAGGAAGGAAAACGTTTGGATGTGAAGAAACAGGCTGGTCCTGCCGAAGCCAACGGTGGCTGTCTCCTCGCGCTGCCTTTCCTGGGGTCCGGAGCATCTCAGCACTAGCCCAGACCAACGTCCAAAGACATCATCACCACGAAGCCCAGGATGGAGGCCCAGGACGCCAGTTTCCCATTACCACTAGGAGGGAAGGAAAGGCAGAGAGTGAGACCTGGATGCACCGAGGAACAGCGTCCAAGCTGACAGCATCCTCCACAGTGTCCAGTTCCAAGAGAAACACACTACTCCTATTCATAATAATTGCTATTGCTAAGTCACTTCAGTCGTGTCCGACTCTGTGCGACCCCATAGATGGCAGCCCACCAGGCTCCCCTGTCCCTGGGATTCTCCAGGCAAGAACACTGGAGTGGGTTGCCATTTCCTTCTCCAATGTGTGAAAGTGAAGTCGCTCAGTCGTGTCCGACCCTCAGCGACCCCATGGACTACAGCCTTCCAGTCTCCTCCATCCATGGGATTTTCCAGGCAAGAGAGTGTTCATAATAATAGTAACAATAATACTATTGACTTGGGATTAACAGATACACACTACTGTATATGCAACAGATAAACAGCAAGGACCTACCGTAGGGCATAGGGAACTATATTCAACATCTTGTAACAACCTACAGTGAAAAGAATCTGAGGGGCTTCCCCACAGGTCCAGTGGCTAAGATGCTGTCATCCAAAGCAGGGTGTGCAGGTTCAGTCCTTGGTTGGGGAACTAAGATACCACACAGTACAGGGTACAGCCCAAAATCAAATTAAGTAAAATAAATTTGGTTTAAAAAAAATCTTTAAAAAAGAAAAATCCAAAAAAGAATATCTAAATATGTATAAATGAATCACTTTGCTATACACTTGAAACCAATACAACATTGTACATTAACTATACTTCAATAAAAAAAAATAGCAATATTGACAAGCGTGCATGCTAAGTTGCTTCAGTCGTGTCTGACTCTTTGTGACATCATGGACTGAAGCCCGCCAGGCTCCCCTGTCCATGGAATTCTCCAGGCGGAACACTGGAGCGGGATGCCATGCCCTCCTCCAGGGGATCTTTCACACCCAAGGATTGAACCTGTGTCTTTTATGTCTCTTGCATGGGCAGGTGGGTTCTTTTTCACTAGTGCCACCTGGGAAACCCCCAATAATGACAAGTAACTTTTATTAGGGCTTACCATGGTGGTTCAGATGGTAAAGAACCTGCTTGCAAAGCAGGAGACCTGAGCTTGATCCCTGGGTTAGGAAGATTCCCTGGAGAAGGGCATAGCAACCCACTCCATTATTCTTGTCTAGAGAATTTCAGGGACAGAGGAGCCTGGCAGGCTACAGTCCATGTGGTTGCAAAGAGCTGGACACGACTGAGCGACTAACACTACGTGCCAGGTAAACTAAATCATGTAAACCCTGAGGATCAACAGATGAGGTCAGTTCTGTTATCATCCCCATTTTCCTGGTGGGAAAATGGAGGTCTGCAGAGGTAACTTCCTCAAGGTCAGCTTGAGGGCTCCGGAATCCATGCTTGAATAGCAAAAAGCGGCAGTGACTTTCTGAAGACATTACGTCACCTGACCTTGTAAACCAGACTTAAAATCGTTCTGTTAGGAAAACCAAAAGGAAATAAAGGCAGAGAGAGAGGGAGAGAGAGAGAGAGAGAGAATATACAGAACAGTATTCTGCGTATTGGGGGTGGCGGGTGGGGCTTGACATCAGGTCGTCCGACTCTCCACCCACCTGCCTGTCACTCCTCTTTCGGTTTCAATGAACCCAGTCTTCAATGCACCCAGTCTTCAATGCACCCAGTCTTCAATGCACCCAGTCTTCAATGCACCCAGTCTTCAATGAACCCAGTCTTCAATGCACCCAGTCTTCAATGCACCCAGTCTTCAATGCACCCAGTCTTCAATGCACCCAGTCTTCAATGAACCCAGTCTTCAATGAACCCAGTCTTCAATGCACCCAGTCTTCAATGAACCCAGTCTTCAATGCACCCAGTCTTCAATGAACCCAGTCTTCAATGAACCCAGTCTTCAATGAACCCAGTCGAGGAGAGGGTGGAACGACCTTGGGAAGGGGCCTGAAGAGGTGGAGGTGTAGGAAAGAGGGGCCAGTAAAGGCAAAGCAGAGGCGGAGGGGGCGGTGGGGGGGTCGGCGCGGCTGGGACGGCGACCAGGCCGGGTGGGGGCGGGGCGGCTCTCACCTGACCTGGGCCTCGGGGATGATGTCATCCATAATCACGTAGACCATGGCGCCAGCCGCAAAGGCCAGCGCGTAGGGCAGGATGGGCTCGGCCAGCACCACCGCGAAGGCGCCGAAGACCCCGGCCAGAGGCTCCACCATGCCGCTGAGCTGCCCGTACCTAGGAGAGAACAGACGCGTGCCCTCGTGGAGGCTCGGGCGGACACCCCGCGTGCTCCGCGGGCCGCCTCGGCTCTGCAAAAGGTGTGGATGGTCCTCCACGCCAGATCCTGCATCGCTGGGCAGAACCACCTCACGGTGTGTTGTTTCTATTAACACCACCTCTGTCTGCTTTCCCAACTCCCTGTTATTACAGTGTCACCGTAGACACCCCCTCCCAGGTTTATTTTAGAGTTTTAAATTTCCCACATTGTCTTCTTAAAATAACAGCCTTATTGAGATAGAATTCTCCTACCGAATGGCGCACCCACTGAATGTGTACAGTTCAGTGGTTTTCAGTGTATTCACGAGGTTAGGCAACAATTTCCCCACAATCCAATTCCAGATGGTTTTCATTACCCCCAAAAACAAACCTCATACCCACTGGCAGCCGCTCCCTGTTCCTACCCTCAGCCCCTGACCACCCCTATCTACTTTTTGTCTCTAGGGATTTCCCCCTCTGGATGTTTCCTATAAATGGAGTCAGACAATAGGTGATCCTTTTTACTGGCTTATTTCAAGGCGCATCCCTGTTGTAACAAGTGGCTTCATCCCTTTGATGATTGCATAATGCCCCATTGTATGGACACACTGCTGTTACACCGCCAGCCAGCCGTTCACCAGCTGAGGGCTACATTGTCCTTTGAAGGCTAGAATGCTGACGAGGCGGAGTGGTGCACACACTTCCCAAGGACTTGGGTTGTGCTTGGTATGTTTGGGGGTTCCGGCCATAGTGGCACCCCTTCTGAAGGAGCCACACCCACCGACCCCTGCCCACAAGGTAGACCCACCTGGCCGGGTATACAGTGAGGGCCTCTCCCCACAACACCCCCTCCTTGGATTAAGGTGAGATTGTTTCCTTTGGAAAACACCCTTTATCTGAGGGTGTCTGGAGGCTGGAATCCCACGAGCTCTATTAAAACAGCAGCCCCCACGAGCCCTGAGCATTCAGTGCCAGGAGATAAGCCTGTACCTGAGCCCCATGGCTGAGCCCCACCAGCAAGAGACACCTGTATGGGGTGAACACCAATACAAAAGGTGCTGGGACATCTTTCCCACTGTTCCTTCTGTGGGTATCTGGCTCCGAGCCTCAGCCCCTTCATCTGTAAAGTGGGGGGTGAGTGACAACCTCTCCTCCCGCCCCTCCCCCAGAAGACAGGCTAGGACTGTGAATTCCCAGCACCCAGTCCCAGCTTGCCCTGACCAGCAACAGATGGAGGGCAGGGGGGAGACACCGTCTGCACTGCAGCATCCTCAAAGGAGCCTCTGCTTCCTGCTCTGTGCTTGCATGCTTGGAGCACCCTCTGAAGCTCTTGAGTGTGTCCAGTTAAACAGAAACTTTCATCTCAGGGTCTGGACACTGATCGCAGGTGCCCTCTTCCCGCCCCTCTGCAGCCCTGGACCTTCTCCTGTATGAGATGACAGTCACGGCTCTCAGGTGCAGGGAAGTGATGTTTGAAAAAAATCTCTAGGGTCATCGTGCTGTCCTTCTCTCAAAAGCTCTGTTCCGTCATCTCCCACGACAGAGGAAGAGATGATAACGAAGGAAATAAAGTGACTGACGTATATGCAAGAACTTGTAAATCATAAGACCCTATAAAATGGAAGCTGTTTTTTAACTGTTGTTAACAGTCCTGTAAAGCTTTCAGCAAACATTCTGGAGTGGCGACTGCTTTAACCAAGAGGCGTCCTGAGGCCTGGGGCCCTGTGAACTGAGAGGCAGAAGAAAAGGCAGCCTCGGCACCACCACGTGACAAGCTGATTATCTGACACTCTAGGCCCCCGGACCCCTCCTCTGAAGCCTGGGGACGCACCTTACAGGTCACTGGAAAGGTAAAAGTTGGAAACAAACTGGAAAGCCCTTTGTTCAGGCACTTAATTGTGTCTCTTTGTGACCCCATGGACTGTAGCCCACCAGGCTCCCTCTGTCCACGGGATTCTCCAGGCAAGAATACTGGACTGGCTTGCCATTTCCTCCTCCGGCGGATCTTCCCGTCCCAGGGATGGAACCTGTGTCTCCTGCATTGGCAGGCAAGTTCTTTCCCACTGAGCCACCTGGGAAGCCCCAGAATGCCCTTTGGGGATTATGAAAACATTAAGTGTGAGCACCACGGGCTTCACCTGCCCAGATGCTGCTGAGAGAACCCTGGTCCTCCCCTTGACGAGGGTCATGACGGGAGCTGGTATGATGACCCCTGGGGACAGACTGGGGTGAGTGAGCCTACCCAGGGCTTGTGATAGGGCCAGTGGACAGCAGAGCTGCCTCGGATCTTCCCACCAGCAGGGGGAGAAAACCCCATCCTGAGTGGGTGTGGCTATCCCTGGAGGGTTTTTGAAAATAGGAAACTCAGGTCGGTCATTGGGGCTGACTGTCAAGGGCTGAGCCTTGGGGGTGCAGGATACAGTGTTTCCGGAAACTCCAGGTTCACCTCCGGGCCAGAAGAGGTTAAGCTCCAGGTTCACTTCCGGGCTGGAAGAGCTTGCTCTTGAGAGAAGCCGGCCGAAGGACTGCCATGAGCTCCACTGCAGACCCGGCCTTGGCCCCTGACGCCGGCGTCTGCAGCACTTACCAGAAGGCTCTCCAGGTGGAGAATCCAGCCCCTCGCAAGGGCAGGCTGACGGCGAGGCCCTCCGGGAAGTTCTGGATCCCAATTCCAAGGGCTAAATTCCTGAAAGACCAAGGAGGTGCGTGAAGGGCGGACGTCCAGAGCGGAGCACCCAGGTGGACGGGGGCCCCTGGCCTCTAAGCAATGCCCTCCTGTGGCGTCAGAGGTGCGGGTGGATCCCTGTGACGGGTGAAGGACGGGGAAAGGTTAGAGCGTGAAGAGGAGGGGTCGAGGATCCTGCCCCTTCACACCGTCCCGGGTCCCTGGAGATGCTCCGTGTTGATGGACTTTACAGCACAGCTCAGGGCACGCTGGCTGGGTGGCAGGAGAACCCAGGTTCGCCACTTACCACACAACTCTGCACAAACCACCTCACTTCCACACCTCAGACCCTCGTATGGAACACGGAAGGGGTCACGTGGGTTAACGACATCCACCGTTGCAAGGCTGTCGCACCCAGTGACCTGATTCCATGCCTCTATGGGGTGGTCCCTTCCCTTACGGCCTGAAGATGGACAGATCACATTTCTGTCGAGAAGCAACTTAGAAACGGGATGAGGAGGTTCGGTCGCAGACTGTGATGGGCACACAGATGAGGGGCTGGGCTGGGCTTCCCCGCAGCCTCTGCTCACCAGTCTGCTGCTAACACTGCACTTCTGGGGGCTCTGGGGAGTTCACCGCGACCCTCTGCCCTCCTGCCTGGGCTCTGTGAATTGGTCATTTGGTCGCAGCCAAGCCCGGAGAGCCTGCTTTGCACCCAGACCAGGCATTGGAGTGGAAGGGAGGGAGAAACAGAAAGAGACAGGACAAAGGTACTCCGTGATCCTCGGGGAAACCCCCAGGCACCCACATACACCACGAGCCCTCATTCCACAGGCAGCAAACTAGCGCGGCGAAGCTGAACGTCCCACTGGCAGAGGATGGGACGGCACAACGGGAGGGAACCCGGGTCAGGCTGAACGCAACGGGAAGGCAGCCTGAGGGTATCTCCCCAGACGAGACTCTGCCCCGGCTGGACAGGTCCGCAGGGCAGCCCTTCCACCCGGGCTCATCTGATCACTGGAGGTCTCCAGGGTTTGAGATGTGGCTGCCACTTGGCAAGCAGTGCTGGAACGTGGCCCGAGGGAGTCGTGGATGGACTGGCTGAAAAAGGGAAACTCCACTGTCCCTTGGGTTTCGGGTCAGTTGGCTCACGTCTGTCTGCCTTGCTGCCAGTGGGGGTCCGGCATCAGCTCTGGACAGTGGCCAGGGAGTGCCTTCAACCAGCAGCCGGCTGCACCCTGCCCTCCTTGCCCACTCAGCCACCCAGGTGGTGCGGCGGTGAAGGATCTGCCGGCTGATGCGGGAGACGCAGGAGACGTGGGTTCGATCCCTGGGTTGGGAAGATGCCCCAGAGAAGGAAATGCCAATGCCCTCCAGTTTTCTTGCCTGGAAAATTCCATGGACAGAGGAACCTGGCAGACTACAGTTTTTGGGGTTGGACATAACTGAACGACTGAGCACGCACATGCGTATAACAAGGTTTTTTTCAATGAGGAAGGTCAAGGTGCCTGTCCAGGTCTTACACCCCTTGTCTGAGGGCACTCTGTGGCTGGCTCGCGGTCCCAGGCCATCACCTGTTCCCCTCGTCCACAGGCAGGCACAGGACTCACCCCAGACCTAGCCAGGGAGGGAGTGGCCGCCCCATGTCGCCAGTGAGTCAGACGCGGGGCTCCATCTGTTCAAAGTCCTCCCCATGACTGGGGACTGACTGCAGCCAGCAGTCAGGCGGGCAGGCTGTGGAACCTCCTTTACACCCTGCCTGGGAGCCACCATCCTGATAAGCGGCACAGAAACCCCATTCTTCTACGCCTAGCCAGCCGTGTTCCCGGGGCCCTGCCCTGTCTCCGGTATGGGGCTGCCAGCCCAACCAGGTACCGCACCCTTGGGATCCTGCTAGCACCGGGGAATCATTGCTGAGTGCAGCTGGGCTCCTTCAGCCACAGCAAGGGCTGGACCACAGCAGCTCTGCCTTCCCCACCTTTGTATCCATCCCTTCTTAACCTGGCCGGCCTCTGCACACACACGCTGGGGCGTCAGTTTCCCATGGATGCTGTGTCCTGGGCGTCTGTGGGGGTGACCCAATGGAAAGGCTTAGTCCCCTCCACACACTCTTTTCTGCTTCTCCACTTGCATCAGTTCAGGAATTAACCGCCCCCACCCCCACACCAGGGGGAGATTCTGAAAAATGATGGGGTCAGGCGCTGGGACTGTAGACTTGAGGGATGTGCTAACAGTGTTGAGAGCCACTGACGTCAGAAGTCATCAAAAGGGAAGCTGACGGCGAGGACGGTGGCCACACCCACCTCCATCTCAGGAGCCCTTGCCCTGAGCCGAGGACACCAGGGGCCACTTGCAACCGCGTCCAATGGCCTGCAGACTGGGGTGGGTGCTGGAGGGGATCCTGGGAAACAGCAGGAGCATCACAGGGGAGGGTCAATGAAGGCAGAGGAAGCATCAACAAAAATGATGGGGGGCTTCCCTGGGGCTCAGTGGTGAAGAGCCCGTCTGCCAATGCCAGGGACATTGGTCCGATCTCCCGTCAGGGAACATCCCACGTGCTGTGGGACAGCTAAGCCCGTGCGTGGCACCTGCTGAGCCCGTGCACCCTAGAAACTGTGCTCTGCAACAAGAGAGTGTTAGTGCTCAGTCGTGTTCAACTCTTTGCAGTCCCTGGACCATAGCCCGCCAGGCTCCTCTGTCCATGGGATTCTCCATGCAAGAGTGCTGGAGCGGGTTGCCATTTCCTCCTCCAGGGGATCTACCTGACCCAGGGATCGAACCTGTGTCTCCTGCATTGCAAGCGGCTTCTTTACCATCTGAGCCACCAGGGAAGCAACAAGAGAAGCGGCAAGAGAAGCCAGTGCGATAAGACCCTGCACCACCGCTAGAGAAAAGGCGGCATAGCAGTGCAGACCCAACACAGGCAAAGATAAAAGTGACAGAGGGTCATGGGCACCGTGTGTCCAGGTGTGAAGGAGCAGCCAGGAAGCCGGGGCTCAGGGAGTCAGGGCTCCTCCCGCAGAGCTGACTTAGGAGCGGTGGGGACAGGACACCGTGAAAGTGTCTGCAGCCCGGTGATCTTTCTGACCTCGCACGAATTCCTTCTCCAGCTCGCGCTCCTCACCCTTCCAGATTCTGTGACCTCCAGGTCAGAGCCAAGGCTGGAGATAGTGGTTGGCAGCCAGTGGGGATCTGCTTTTCAGGAGTGACTCCAGAATCCAGCACTGGGCTCCAGCCACATGCAAGAGCTCACCCACACATGGAACAGGGAGATGTTAGGAAGGGCCCCGCATCTTCCAGGAGTTTACAGTCTAATGGAGGATGAAGAGACCTGCTTACAAATGACTCCAGGACAGCAGCTGGCCAAAGGCCAGGAGAGAAGCAGAAAGCCCACGGAGAGAGATGATTCTGGCCGAGAAAGGGATTCTGGGACTCCTTCCTGGAGAAGGTGACATTCAAGGTGGACTTTGAAGGATGAAGAGCCTTTCAGTAGCTAGAGAGAGATGAGAGGTGCTTTTCCATCAGGAAGAATGGACAGTGTAAGCAACGGTGTGAGATTTTAGGGCGGGGCAGTGCAGGCCTACTGTCTGTGCTGCTGCTGCTGCTAAGTTGCTTCAGTCCGACTCTGTACGACCCCATAGACGGCAGCCCCCCAGGCTCCCCCATCCCTAGGATTCTTCAGGCAAGAGCACTGGAGTGGGTTGCTATTTCCTTCTCCAGTGCTTGAAAGAAAAAGTGAAAGTGAAGTCGCTCAGTCATGTCTGACTCTTAGCGACCTCGTGGACTGCAGCCTACCAAGCTCCTCCGTCCATGGGATTTTCCATGTGAGAGTACTGGAGTGGGGTGCCCCCACCCCAACTTAAAGCCACAGGGCACAAAGAAGAGCAGAAAATGCTCTGGAGTCAAGGCCCATCTCTCCTTGGCATCATCTTCTAAGACTCCTCCCTGTGTAACGAAGCTTGCTGGCTTTCCAGGACAAATGCCTCGCCTCTGCCCCAGGGGTCTCCCCAGGGGCCAAGCCTGAGGTTCCATCCCAGGGTCTCCACCCACCTCTGGAGGCTGACCCCTGTGCTGAATGAGAGAGTTCCCTTAAAATCCATGCCTTAGCCATCTCCACTGAACCTTTCACTTAAGAACGTTCCCTGGTGGTCCTCTGGTTAAGACTCTGAGTGCTTCCACTGTGGAGGGTGCCAGTTCGATCCCTGGTCAGGGAACTAAAATCCTGCTTGCCATGTGGCCATAAAAACAAAAGCGTCTGGCCTTGAGCTTGGGGAAAGCTCTCGGCAAGTGTCGGCAGCAGCACAGACCCCATCGCAACAACCTGCGGCTGAAACCGGCTTGTCTGTCGTTACCACGCCCGTTGGAGGGAGACTAAGGTCCTCCAGCTAGAATAAAACCGACGACAATCATCTCTGCCCATTTATGGCGTGTTACTAAATGTCGGGTGTGGTTGGAAGCGTTTTTCGTGTAGCGACACGCTCCGTACTCGCAACTACCTCCTAAGTGCTTCCCACCATCATCACCCCATTTCACAGGTGGGGAAACTGATGCACAAGGGGGTCAGGTGACATGTCCCCAGGGTGACCCAGCTGGGAAGTGACAGAGGGGACCCGCAACCACTGCTCCACATGCCTCGCGTCTTTGGGCCTCACGCAGACCGGTCAGAGCATCCTGGAGAGAGATGGTTCTCTGGGCTCCAGGCCCCAGTAGAGGAGGAGGTGCTGCCTCGTGCCTCCTGGACCAGTGAGCTGAGGCTCTGGCTCGCTCTGGCAGTCAGGGAGCGAAGGCCTGATGGGGGTGATGTTAACCAGAGACCTCCAGGGAGGGCGGTCAGAACATTCCACCTATGGCTGGCTTCTCCTCGACCTGCCGCTCTGGACACTGGGGACCAGTGCCTTGCTGTGATCAGAGACCTCCAGGTAGGGGGGCCAGAACATCCCCCCTATAGCAGGCTTCTCCTCGACCTGCCGCTCTGGACACTGGGGACCAGTGCCTTGCTGTGAGCGCCCATCTGGGGCACTGCAGGACATCCAATGGCAGCCCTGGCCTCTACTCACCAGATGCCAACGGCCTCCAGTTGGGACAACCAGGAACGTCTGCAGAGGCTGCAAAACATCCCCTGTTGAGAACCACGGACCAGAGTGAGCAAGCTTAGGTGAACCTGCTTTCTCCACAAACACCTGAACGCCTGAAACTGCCAGACGGAACACAAAAACCGCCCGACCGCATGCATCTTGTTTGAGATTTGCCAGGCTCAGTGGAGTGGACTCTTCTAGGAACGTTAGCTGCAGCAAGACAGGTCCCTGGGATTCAAGGTAAAAGCAACACCTGAAAACCACCGGGGCCCTGATTCCTTCTTCCAAAGGCAGTAACTTCAGAACCGCAGCGCTGCATGATTCTGGGGGCACACTGTGTTATCAGTGAACAGCGCCCCCCGGAGTTGTGCAGCGGGATGCTCCTGCCTGGACCCCAGCACAGACTGCGCTCAGCCTAGGGGTTACTTTGGCTTCCCTGGTGGCTCGGTGGTAAAGAATCCACCTGCCAGTGCAGGAGACATGGGTTTGATCCCTGGGTGGGGAATATCCCCTGGAGAAGGAAATGGCAATCCGCTCCAGTACTCTTGCCCGGAGAATCCCAAGGAGGGAGGTGCCTGGTGGGCTGCAGTCCATGGGGTCACAAAGAGTCAGACACAACTTAGTGACTGAACAACAAAGAGGTTATTTCTGGGGTTGCAGGCGAGGCCTCCTGGGGAAATGGTGGAGAGAGTCACGGGTTTCTCTGAAAGCTGGCAAGTGCGCCTCCTTGCAGCCCGCAGACCGGCTCTTCGGGCTATGTTCTCTGGCCGGCTGATTATGAAAGGAGCCCGGCATATTCCTGACAAGCCCTGCTTCACCTCGGCTTTCAGATCCTCCCAGGAGTGATGAGCGTGTGTGTTCTTGTGTGGCAGGCCCTTACATACGGTGGTGATTGTTATCATCCTGCTGTGAAAGGCCTGATTGTTCAGGCTCGGGGGTGACATCACCAGCTTCCCACTCGGGCTGCTTGTCGAGGTGTTTGATGAGCCTGCAGGTGGGAAGGGGCTGGGTGCTCCCCGCAGGGCTGCCCGGCCCTACCTGCTCAGTGGAGCTGGCTTAGCACGCAAGGGATCTTCCCCACCCCTCCTTTCTCTTCTGGGAGGCTTACTGCCACGGGCTGGAGCGATGAGATGACCCATCAGTTCCCTTCAAGTCGGCTGCCCTCCCTGAAGAGGGCTGGGAGCAGCCCCAGGAAGTCAAGCCACAAGGCAGGGTGGTGTCAGCGGGTGGTTGAGGCTACCTCTGCACACCTCTCCTTGTCAGAAGACAGAGGAGCCTACAGCTGGCTAGGTGAGCTCTATTCCCCGAGAGATGCCTCGGGGACCTTGACCAGCTAAGTCTCCCAGCAAGTCAAGCGTATGCACAGGACCAGCGTGAGGCTGCCTTGCTGTTGTTGTTTAGTTGCCAAATTGCATCCGACTCTTTTGTGACCCCCATGCTCCTCTGCCCACGGCATTTTCCAGGCAAGGATACTCGAGTGGGTTGCCATTTCCTTCTCCAGGGGATCTTCCTGACCCAGGGATCGAACCCACATCTCTTGCTTGGCAGGTGGATTCTTTACAGCTGAGCCACCAGGGAAGCCCCAAAATTCATGTGACTCACTTTGTCACAGGGGTCTGGTGTCTCTGAGATGTGCCTGCCTGTATAGAAACTGAACGCTTCCATCAAGCCAGGTTCAACGTTTTAGAGGAGGGCTTGGGACTAAAAACATTTTGGGTTTTTTTCAGCACACAAAATACCACTGCAAACCGCTATAACCTTTTACAGCATTTTGGCACCTTCTTCTAAAGGACTTCTTTTTTAAAGTGCCTTTATAAGCATCTATGATTTCTTTCACTCAGGAGGTATAAGTTCATTTTCTGTCCTGTAGATGCAGGAACCAAGGCCCAGAAAGGGTGAGGGAGAAACCTGAGAACACAGCTGGGGTCCCGCAGCTGGGGAGCCAGCATTGGATCCCAGGCCCTTTCCCCCCACCCCCATCTCTCGGGAGACGCAGGAAACGTGGCCAGTGACCCGGGGGACCCCCACCATCTCACCCTGGTGAACAGGCTCAGCGTCCTGACTGGGCTCCCTGCATGTCCCGTGCCCCCAGAGCCCGTTCTCGGCACATCCACCATGTCCACCTGCCATGCTTCTCTGCTGAGAGCATCCCCAGGCAGCACACGGCCCTCGGAGGAAGAGTCCAGGTCCAGTCCAGTCATGGGTCCGAGACGCACGAGCCCCTGCCCTCCCTTCCGCTCCGGCCTCCTCGTCCACGGCTCCTCAGCCGGCTCCTTCCCCTCCAGCATCCCGCCTCCTTTCTCACCCTCAAATGTGCGGGGCTACTCCCGCCTCAGGGCATTTCTACTGGAACCTTCCTTCTCAGGCTCATTTCTTCACCTTTTTTAAAGACTGAGCCAGAAACTTCCCTGGCCATGGGTTTATTATGTCTTTTTTTCTTGTGTACTCGTTCTCATCAACTAGCTTCAGGTGCCAGGACTGATTCCAAACAATGGTTGTAGGAGACGGCCGGAGACCACTTGGTCCCGCTCCCTTTTGATCTGTCCTTTCTACTTAAA
The DNA here is from genome assembly GCF_032405125.1 of Capricornis sumatraensis. Taxonomy (NCBI): domain Eukaryota; kingdom Metazoa; phylum Chordata; class Mammalia; order Artiodactyla; family Bovidae; genus Capricornis; species Capricornis sumatraensis. The sequence goes on along the minus strand of NC_091076.1, from coordinate 107,876,542 downwards.
AAAACAAAAAATGCTGAGGATACTCCCATGTCCCTTTAACGCTTTTTTTTTTTTTTTGGACAGCAACTCCTACCTTTTATATAATCTGCTTATTTTTTATGTCGATTGTTCATCTGTTACCTCCCAAAGCTCCAATACTTTGACGACCTGATGTGAAGAGCGGACACTTTGGAAAAGACCCTGATGATGGGGGTCGACAGAGGAAGAGATGGTTGGATGGCATCACCGACTCAATGGACATCAGTTTGAGCAAGCTCCGGGAGAGAGTGAAGGACGGGAAGCCTGGTGTGCTGCAGTCCATGGGATCGCAGAGAGTCGGACGTGACTGAGTGACTGAACAACATCTGACCTGGCATCAGAACAAGCTGAGAATCCTTGTCTGCCTCCAAGAACCTAGAAGAGTGCCAGGCGCACACTGATGAGGCAGACCTGCGCACAGATGCGGGCCCAGGAGTTCTAGCAAAACCTGAGGTCTGGTCGGCTCCCAGCTTCAGGCAGTCAGCAGCCAGCATGTCACGACTCCCTGGTCCCCGATGTCTCCAGCTGTACAATAAGGAGGTTACCCAGGTGCCCCCAGGAGCTCCTTCCCAGAGCCCCGAGCTTTGTGACTCCCACACAATGATGGCATTGTGGGTTGTCCGGATTTCGGGGGCTGCGGAGACAGGCCCCCGCCTTGGCCAAAGCTCACTTTTCTGTTGGCACATATCTGGAAAGCTCCAACCCCACACCATAGCGTTGCACACATCTGGACAGCATAAACTGATCACCCTGAGAGGAAACTCCAAAAGGGCGGCTCAGCTAAAGCTGCAGCGCAGGCCAAACGAGAGAGAGAGAGAGAGAAAGAGGGGCTGAAAGGCTCCTTTCTTTTCCAGCCGCACGACAGTCTCCTGGGCATGATCTTCGGAGCTGAATGCTCTGTGGCTGAATAACAGACGCTCTCAGTAGCCTTCACGGGCAGCCGCTGTCCCAAGGCCCTCTCCACCTGGCTCCTGGCCAGTGTGAAACTTAAAGAGCAGGGATTTTACCTCCCGAGTCCCTTGTTTAGACTGAGCTGCACCTCCACTTATCCTTGGGGCACGTGCACCAAGTTCAAAGCTGAATGCCACCTGCTCCTCCTCCCCCTTCAGGAAGCATGACTGAACCTCGCGCCTAGTGCAAACTGAACAGGGAGCTTTGAGCTCTAGCGGGAAAGTGCTGGTTGTCTGCATGGCGTGAGAACGTGTGTGTCCCTTGGTCCCTCCATCCCTCTGTGTCCAGGAAGAGATTCAGTTCAGTTCAGTCGCTCAGTCGTGTCCTACTCTTTGAGGCCCCATGAACCACAGCACGCCAGGCCTCCCTGTCCATCACCAACTCCCAGAGTCCACCCAAAGTCATGTCCATTGAGTCGGTGATGCCATCTAACCATCTCATCCTCTGTCGTCCCCTTCTCCTCCTGCCTTCAATCCTTCCCAACATCTGGGTCTTTTCAAATGAGTCAGCTCTTCGCATCAGGTGGCCAAAATATTGGAGTTTCAGCTTCAACATCAGACACTCAGGACTGATCTCCTTTAGGATGGACTGGTTGGATCTCCTTGCAGTCCAAGGGACTCTCAAGAGTCTTCTCCAACACCACAGTTCAAAAACATCAATTTTTCTGTGCTCAGCTCTCTTTATAGTCCAATTCTCACATCCATACATGACCACTGGAAAAACCATAGCCTTGACTAGATGGACCTTTGTTTACAAAGTAATGTCTCTGCTTTTTAATATGCTGTCTAGGTTGGTCTATGAATACGTAGTCAGTCCAACACCCAGCCTGGGCTTCCTGAACCCAGGGAGGGTTGATATTCCTCTGCAAATGAAAGGCGTTTCGAGGGGCTTGGAGCTTCCTGCTAGCTCTTCAGCCGGCAGAGATGAGCTGTGCAGGGAGGGGATGGGCCGGCAGGGGAAACTTGGCTGTACACATTTGTTAGCTTCAGGGCCAGTGAGGTCAAGGGCTTGATGGCCAGGACAACCTGGGACATGGGAAGACTCAGGTTGGCAACAGGGAGCCTCTGGGCCAGTGTCCTGGGAACAGGAGGAGATGGCTGCAGACCTGTGGCCTCTAGGGGTGGCTTCTTCACTCTTCGCCGTGTTTCCAGAGTCCGTCCGCGTTATACCGTGTGCCAGTGCTTTATCCCTTTTCATGGCTAAGTCAGCATCCTGTTGCATGGATCCACCCCATTCTGTGCGTCCATTTATCCACAGATGGAGATGTGGACGGCTTCTGCTTTTCAGCCATTGTGAACAGCGCTGGGTGTACAAGTTTTCGTGGGGACACCTGTCTTGGTCATTTGGGGCAGAAAACAGGAGTGGAACTGCCGAGCCACGTGTTCAAGATTTGGTGCTTCTCTGAGGACGGCTGGGGGCTGTGACGTAACATGATTAGAAGGGTGACTCTGAGCGTTCACGATGCTGGTGTGGGTAGAGGAGCGGAGGGAGGCAGGAGTCGGGGATGCTGGGTCAGGAGAGGTCAAACGAGGGCAACAGGGGAGGAGAAGAGCCACGGGGCCCATCCTCCTCGCTCTGCCGTCCCCTGTTGCTCGTCCATCGCCGCTGTGGACCCTCCGCCTCAAGTGAGACAGAACCATTTTCCCCCGAAGCTGAAAGGAGCAGGATGCTGTGGTCCTTGCCCCCCATGTCCCCCACCTGCCTTCTGTCTGTGGACAAACTTTAGCCAAAGAAGCTTAATCTCAGAAGTGACAACATGCAGAAATAAAGGAAAACAGTCAAATCAAATCAAACAAGACTAAATAATAATAATATAGTCAATGAGTGAGTTAGTTAGTTAGTTCCTTCTCAAGGACTGTAGATAATATTCTAAGCCACATTTTTGGAATATGAGTTGTCTTATAGATACTGAAGCCCCACCACCAGGTGGAAGAAGTTAACTACATGGTGACCGGACTAGCCACAACGTAAGCTGCCAAATCCCAAGAACTGGCCTCAAGGAAATGGAACAAACTGACTGTAAAACCGGCCCCGAAGATTACAACTGTACCTAAAACAATCAAGATGAGGCTGGTCAGACCACGGAGGGCCGATTTCAAAGTGGCCGTCGGAGCTGCCTGTGGTGTTTCTGCATGAGGCCCCTCTGTCTATAAAATTTCCTGCTCCCTGATTGTTGATTGTCAGCGTGGGGAGGGAGGCGGAGTCAGCCTTTGGGCAGGTGTCCACAACCACCCCTACCCCACAGCATCCAAACTGAAGCAAACTTTTCCTTTCTACCAACTTTGCTTCTTTAATGGCGTTTAAACTGCAAGTAGCCAGACCCCACTCTTGGCTACAAAACTACAGAAGGGCCAATAGGAGAGCCTAGTGTAGGCAAGACAGGTGTGTCAAGCTGATTTTGAACTTCTTCCTAACTGGACTCTAAGAAACTCATTGGCTTCCCCAAAGTTTTACACAATGTTTTTTTTTGTTTCTTTGTTTTTTGGCTATGTCCTGTGGCTCACAGGATCTCAGTTCCCCAGCCACGGGCGGAACCCGGGTCACAGCAGTGAAAGCGCCGAGTCTAACCACTGGACCAGCAGGGAACTCTCTAGGCAGTGTTTTTTTAAAGCCAAGGGTCCCCATTACTATGTCTGGGGAAACCTCCATGTCCAGACCATTACCCGTAACTTGGCCACGAGGCGATTTCCACCCTGAGGAAGCTGTTTATTCAGTGGAGTCTCAGCTATCTCCTTATCAGCCCTCTTATTCATATAACTGCTTGACTTATGAGTCATCTCCAGTGCATGGTGAAAGTTCAAATCCGAACAAGGTAAGACCTATAGCGTTACCTTGAGGCATTTGTTTCTTTAAGGCAAGAGCAGAAAGTCGGCCACACAAGACAGAATGAACACGGTCCACTGGCGCCCAGTCACTCTGGGGGGACCAGCCTCTGAGAGGAGACCTCTTGCCTGGAGTCTTTACAAGGGTTGTTTCCTTTCCTGCTCTGGAGCCCCGGACGGTGCAGGCACTAGACTCTCAGACGGAACCATGCCACGTGGCCAACTATCTTCTCGAGAAGGTGCTGCTTCCTGCAAAACCTTCAGGGGCAGGGGCTCCCTCCTCCTTGCCACGCTCCCCCCAGCGTTGGCAGAAGACCCATCGGCTCTTTCCAGGTAGCTAGCTCTCCGTAGGTCCTGGGTGGGAGGACAGAGGGACGGGCGGCTGGATGGATCAAGCAGACACTCCTGAGACTTCCCTGGTGGTCCAGTGGTGAGGACTCCGCCTGCCAATGCGGGGGGGACTCGGGTTCGATCCCTGGTCCAGGAACTAAGGCCCTGCATGCCAAGGGGCAACTGAGCCTGTGATATGCAACTGAGGAGCCCGCATGCTGCAGCTCCTGAAGCCTGCCTGCCCTCGAGCCTGGGCTCTGCAGCAGGAGAAGTCACAGCAACGAGAAGCCCGTACACCGCGACGAGAGAGCAGCCCCCTGCTCACCACAACTGGAGAAAGCCCGAGCGCAGCAGCGAAGACCCAGTGCAGCCAGAAACAAGTAAATAACAATAATAAGAAAGAGGACAGACACTCCGAAGGAAGAGAGGCGAGAGCTATCGACCCAGTGCAGCCAGAACTAAGCAAATAACACTAACGAAGAGGACAGACACTCCGAAGGAAGAGAGGCGAGAGCTATCAACCCAGTGCAGCCAGAACTAAGCAAATAACACTAACGAAGAGGACAGACACTCCGAAGGAAGAGAGGCTAGAGCTATCGACCCAGTGCAGCCAGAACTAAGCAAATAACACTAAGAGGACAGACACTGACAGCAGAGAGGCGAGAGCTATCCAGTGCCGTGATGGCTCTGGGTTTGCTCCTGCGCTTCCTCGAGGCTGATGCGATGTGACGTGATGTGGAGGGCAGAACTGGGTCAGCAGAGGGTGTCACACCTCGCGCTTGGCCTATAAAAGCTTCTACTGAGAAGCAAAGGGGTGACCCAGTAGAAAGACCCATTTACAAACACGGAGCCAGGAAACCAAAGCACGGTCGTCAGGGAGCCCATAGTTTCAGTGACACCAATTGCTTCCATCTCCCTGGGGAGGACCGAGCCCCAGGTTCCCTCTCTGAGGTCTGGCAGCTTGGGGGCCCTTCCCTAGGCTCAAGGCAAGGGAATTGTCTTGCCTTTTCAACCCTACACACCAGACCGCAGCTGGCAGAGGGGCCTTTTAAGTCCCGGGGTCGTGCTATCCAAGAGCTTAAGACAGTTTCCCAATCAAGCTTTCAAGGGTAAATATTTGCCGTGACTCACAAGAAAGGTTTCTCTGCTCTCGCCTTGGCCCCTGAGGAGCCATGGGGTTAATTTCTGTTAACGGCTTGGGATTATCCACAGGCTACAACAGAAACTGGGTTCGCCAGGCTCCCTGGACGGCTCATGAGTCAGAGGCTGGTCTCCTGGACTCACTCGGTCTGGGGAAGCCTCTGGGGTCCCCGCAGCTGAGGTCACCAGAACGTTCACGGCACCACTTCCTGGAGCAATCGATGATGCAGGCGTCTGGCTCGTGGGCCGGACGGACAATTTACGAGCGAAGTAACACATCATAAGAGGGGCGCAGGAAACGCTAAGAAGCCAGCCAGCCAGGACAGAGGACCATTCTCTCCAACCAGGGAGGCTGATGCAGCCGCGTGCTGGGTTGGGGCAAAGCGGCACAGCCCGTCCTGACAACAGTGGCCGAGGATGAGTCGGGCCGCTCCTCCACACCCTCGAGGCTGCCATCAGCCTGGGCTTCTGCAGTCTGCGTCCCCTGTGGCTTGGCTTTTTCAGCACACGGGTGGTCCCAGGCCACTGAGGGTTCTGGGGATATATCAGGCTCACGCGTGACAGCCACATCACCCTGTGGCCTCTGACTCCAGCTGACCCAACTGAGGATGGGCCCAGTGCTGAGCGGGAAAAGGACCTTTCATGAATCTTTGCTGAGCAGATGATTCATTTTTTAATAGTTTAGTTAGCCACTGAGTTCTTTTTGGCTGTACTGGGTTTTCACTGCTGTGCGGGCTTTTCTCTAGTTGCAGTGTGCCTGAGGTGGAATCAGGCTGTGGAAAGCTGGGGGTCACTGAAGCCACCAGAAGCCGGAGGAAAGCCGGAAGGATGCTCCCCGGGAGGGCTCAGAGGGAGGGCGGCCTTGCCAGCACCTTGTCCCCAACTTCTGGCCTCCAGAACCATGAGGGGATCCACCTCGGTTGCCTTAAGCCACCCGGTTTGTGATAATTAGTTAGGGCGGCCTCGGGAACTAATCCAGGGGTAGGGGGGCATCCGTAACACCTGGATGCCAGGTGGGGTGAAGCAGACCCAGGTGTGGGGCAGAGTGCCTGCCAGGAGACAGATAATCATTAAGTGAAGAGAAAAGCATATATAATTATCGCTTGCGAAGGGCTCAGCAGGAAGCAGGTTGCTGGCGGGATCAAGAGGAAATGGGGGGAGGCGGGGGGGCGGGGGGTGGCGGCTGGGAGGCTGCAGCTGAGGGCCCGGGGTGGGAAGGAACCTGTGAGCTGAGGTCTGCACTGCGGTCCTCACCCCATCCTGGCTCGCCTCTGCCCCGAGTTGCTTCTCCCTTCAACCTTCCCCCATCCTCCCCCTCCACCGAGGACGGGCAATCCTTCTAAAGCACAATCCCAGTCGCCATCTAAGAGGTGCCTGCCAGGACAGCTGCGGGGTGCAAGGTGGCAGATATGAGTTCTCCACACACAGACCACAGACCAGGGGCTGGGGGGTTAAGTGACACCTGCACGTTTAAACTGAGTCCAGACTCCAAACCCTATTTCTCTTTCCCTTAGAGGGCTGTGTGGACACCTGCTCACCATGCCCACTTTATTTCAAAACCTGCAGGGCTGGTCCACCACTGAACAAAGCAAAGCGTTCTCCGGGGGAAGGATGAATTACGAGGCTGGGATTAACACACACACACTGCTATATATAAAACAGATAACCAACAAGGACCCACTGCATAGTTCAGGGAACTACAGTCAATATTTTGTAATAACCTATAAGGGAAAAGAATATATGTCTCTACACACCCACATATATAAACGAACACAATATTGTTAAATCAACTATACTACAATAAAGAAAAACACCAAACCCTTCTGCTCCTCAATGGAACACTCAGTGCCCCTAGCTCTCATTTCCGTATAAATCTCCTAATTCACTGCCAGACCCCATCAGGAGCCTTCCAACTTACCCACAGAGAAGACCTACTCACTCTTTTCAGCGCCTTCATGAGCCTATACTTATTATACATAAACATCGTTTTAGATAGTATGTGCGCATGCTAAGTCGCCTCAGTCGTATCCGACTCTTTGTGACCCAGGGACTGAAGCCCGCCAGGCTCCTCTGTCCATGGGATTCTCCAGGCAAGAATACCAGAGTGGGTTGCCATACCTCCTCCAGGAATCTTCCCGACCCAGGGACTGAACCTCAGGCCCTTTCATCTCCTGCTAGCGCCCGCGGGGGAAGGCCCCCTATAGACACTTGCGTTACGTTATCATTGCCCACATGTTTGAGCCCTGCTGTGGGTTCTTCCTGTGCTCCATGCTTCACATATATTATCAACTCGTTACCACAACCACCCTGTGAGAAATATCTTAGCATCTGCTTTTTGCACAGGGAACTTAGGACCACGGCCTCGTGTGATGGCTGTCTGAACCCAGTGCTTTCAGCTACGCTGTGCACACAGCATTCTTGTTTCTTTTCTGCTAATAAAATCAATTTTCACATGGCCTTTCATGGTTTTGCAAAGTACTTTTGTGTATGTCATTTGACTGCAAAAACTCCCACTCCTAGATGAAGGCATCTCTCTTCCATATCTGCTCCCCTTAAGGACCAGGATGTGGTTGGAAGCAGGGGGCCAGGCAGAGGTTTTGACCCACCCATAATTTCCATCAGTTGCCCACTGCCATCAAACCATCTCAGAGAAGCCAAAAAACTCCCAAGTGTCCAGAACAATGAGCTCGCTGTACTGCAGGGTAAATCGCTGGATCAGGTCACCACGGCTGCGCTGTTCCTCTCAGAAACACTGAGTCACAGCCGAGGATGTGTTCCCGACGGGGACCACGCCCCGGAGAGCCGACCCCATCACTCCATGATCCTGGGGACCCAGAAAACAAGTCTTCTGTCTGATCTGACCTCTACGTGGCCATCAGGATGGGCTTAGAAAAAAAGGAGAAAACGCAGAGGCTTGAGTCCTCTGCCAAGGCCCCCCTGGCCGCAACCCCGGGGCCCCGGCAATTTATTACCAGACAGGAGCCACACAAGCTCCGTTATCACAGTTACAGCCTTGTCCAGAAACAATGTTGCCTTTCAAATTGTTTTCCGCCTGGGACAGTGGATTTATAAACTGAACTGGTGACTAGGAACAGAAGCCCAGGCTGCAAAGACTAAACGCCTTGTTCTGAGTGGGCCTGGTTTAGTATTATCCTGATAAGATAAACACAGATAATGACCTGCTGGGGGGTGGGGTGCTTTTATATATACACGTCTCCACGTCTGCATTTACCCGGGCACCGGCTGGCGCTGGGGGGCTGCCTCTCACATCAAAGGCAACAGAGAAAGCCACTTTTTGGATCTCTTTCCAGTAAGGAAGTTGGAAATAATTATAAGACGTTGGGTTTGTTTCTCTCTAAACAGCTCAGAAATATTCTGATTTGGTTAGTTTCCAAAAGGGTGGCCCTAAAATGGTCATGCTCGCTTTCAGGGCAGCGGAGCCGAGTTGCTGTTGCTGACAAGTCTTGTTGAGGCTGGGTTGCACATGTGGGGTTAATGAAAGCAGGCTCCTATTTTCTGTGTGTATGTTTACAAATTTCTATAATAAAAGCAATATATATATATGTATATATGAGGTAAATTTGGCTGAAAAACTGCTGAAGTTGGGTGACAGGCATATAGAGATATATTACTGAAGTATTCTTCCCCTCGTATGTCTGTTTAAAATGTTCCATGGTAAAAAGCAAGAAAAAAAAAAAAAAGGACTCTGGCTGAAAAGTATAAAAGCATTAGTGGCTCAGCCATGTCCAACCCCATGGACTGTAGCCCACCAGGCTCCTCTGTCCATGGGACTCTTCAGGCAAGAATATTGGAGTGGGTTGCCATACCCTTCTCCAGGGGATCTTCCTGACCCAGGGATTGAACCTGGGTCTCCTGCACTGCAGGCAGACTCTTTACGGTCTGAGCCACCATGGAAACCCTCTTGGCTAAAAGGCAATGGCTTAAAACCCACTTAAAACATCAACAGACGTCTGGGCCACATACTCTCCTGGGAGATGAGAAATCAGTGTGGACAGGATGGGGTCCCTGCTCCCACAGGGCTGACATTATCCCCAGAGTTCAAATATTCCTCCAGTGTGAACATCTGGCTGGGCTTCTCCAGGGGTCCCTCTGGGGGTGGGTCTTTGTGGGGGTGGCAGTGTATTGAAATCATTCTAGACTTGGCTGGGGCTTGGAGAGGGGCTGGCCCTTTGGGAATCTGTCCAGTCTGTTATTCCTAGGAACCCAGAAGCAGGATGGAAGAAGAAGGGCTTTAGGAAGCCCCCACAATGTGCGCTGGGATCTCTTTATTAATGTCCTTCATTAATAGCAGTGCAGGTGGCTCAGTGGTCAAGAATCTGCCTACCAGTGCAGGAGACGCAAGAAACACGGGTTTGATTCCTGGGTCGGGAAGATCCCCTGGAGGAGGAAATGGCAACCCACTCCAGTATTCTTGCCTGGAGAATCCCACGGACAGAGGAGCCTGGGGGCTTACAGTTCATGGGGTCACAAAAAGTTACACACAACTCTTTAATAACAGCCGCCCCTTGTCCCTGGGAGGTATTTCCAGAGAGGGTCCAACCCACTGGTGGCCTTGGGGCCCTGCTGTGACCCCTCCGGCAAACAGCTGTCTGTCCTGTTTTGAAAGGTCTCTGGGGACGAGGAGACAGCGGCTGGCAGGGGCTGCCGGCGCTGTGAACGTGTCAGCTGGGGAGCAGGGGACAAAAGCCTTCTGTGTGGCTCCGGTGTGACGCCTCTGAACTGGCACAGGCGGCTGAAATCTTGGAATCACCAGCTTTTGGGCTTGCCGTGTACGTACATCCTTCAGGAGGGTGTTTTCAGAATCTGGGTTTTGATGGAGTCCCACGCCTAAAAATCGGTCCAGGGGACAACCCCCGAGGGAGTCCAACGGCTCAGCCTCGGCCAGACAGAAAAGGAGCTACCGGGCTTCTGGGAGGATGGGAGCTCTCGGGGGAGGGAGGTCAAGAACGTGAACACCTGTGTTTGAGGTCAGCATGTCCCTGTGCCCCTTCCAGGAGTGAGCTGCCACCACAGAGCTGAGCTCTTTGCCGGGAGATGGGCGAGGTTGGGGTCCGCTCCTCTTTTTAATGGAGAGTTCCTATTTGGCGCCCTGTGCTTGCTCTGGCGAGTTCGGTTGAAACAAGGAAACTGATTCGGATTTTCTGGATAGTTTCTCCTCAGGTGGAGAGGTGATTTTAAGCCTCAGAATCACAAAGGCATTTCCATCAAACCTTCAGGGTGTGAGTACAATCGCTTGGGAACTGTATAGTTTGAAGGGGATCCAAAATGCTAAGTGATACCTGGTGGCTTGGTGGTAAAGAATCCATCTGCCAAGGCAGGAGACTTGGGTTTGAGCCCTGGGTTGGGAAGATTCCCTGGAGGAGGAAACAGCAACCCACTCCAGTATTCTTGCCTGGGAAATCCCACGGACAGAGGAGCCTGGCGGGCTACAGTCCACGGAGTTGCAATGAGTCAGACACGACTGAGCATGCCCACATATGCAGCATAATCTTTGAAACTAGCAGAACACCCGGGCGTGCGTTCCCATCACAGTGCAAATCGAACCCAAGGTCCTTTCAGCGGACACGCTTCCCAGGTTGCCCGATTTTTCACCAGCTCACGCCTGTGCCTTCACGTTGCCTTCACTCTCTAAAGGGTCCCACTGTGGACAGTGAAGATGGTTTTATCCTAACAGCATCTCACCTAACCTTCTGCACTTATGATCCTGACTCTTTACCTGGAAACCTCCCAGCTCCCGCTCTGCCTCAGACACACTGTTCTCCTGTTTCCCAAACATGTCGCCCATTCTGTATGAATCAATGCCTGTCACACGTATCCATTTCTCAACTCTGGGAATAGCTGGAATCTTTTCGTCGGAATGGCTGCCCACTCCAGTATTCTTGCCTGAGAAATCTCACGGACAGAGGTGCCTGGAGTGTAACCCTCCACAGCCCACGGGGTCACAAAGAGTCAGACACGACCAAGAGACTGAACGACAGAGACGCAGCACCAGACGTCTAGACGTGCTGCGGTGGCCGAAAAGTTTGCGTGGGGTTTTCTGCACAGTCTTACGGAAACACTAAATGAACCTTTTGGCCAACCTGATATTTACCAGTTTCTGATGCCATCAAAATGGGGCCCAGGGGTTGCTAGGGAGGGAGGGAGGGGTCAGGATGGCACAGCCCCTGCCCTCAGGTTCTCGGACCCTGGCAGAAGAGACACAGAAAATGGTCCAAAGTGAGCTGATGGGGGGCAAGAGAGGGAGAGAGGGAGCCCCCTGCCTCCCAACCCACAGCAGAACTTGCAGCCCAAAGACTCACATGAAGCACAGCTGTTCTGACACAGCGGAGGGCCCCTTGAACGCCCCGTAGGGGTCGGGAAGGGGCGAGTTTGGAGGCTTGGGCAGTGTTGGCCCCGTCCTACAGTTCACATCCAGGTGTTGTGCACGATTTCAGCCTGACCCACAACGCCTCCCAGGAGGGCAGAGGCCTGGAATATCGCCTGGAGGGAGGGAGGCGTGGGGGAAGCAAGCCGAGCCTCTGATGGTGGCTCCAGGGAGGTCAGAGATGCTCTCTTTCCCACTGAGGAGCGCACGCAGGGTGGTTTTCAGGGGCAGTGAAGCGGGCAGGCCTCGGGACCCGGGAGCGAGAGCCCTGCTGGAAGACGCAGGGCGATACAGTTCACGGAACACAGACACTCGTCAGGGGAATGGCTCACTGACCTTCCCCGATGCCCCAATCCACGATCTTGCAAGTGATTTTCAACTCTGTTCTCCTACTGAGAACAGTAGGTCTGAGGTGAGGGGCCTACTGCTTTTTTCTTTAACCAGCACAGACACACGGTGTGTGTCAGTCGCTCGGTCCTGTCCAACTCTTCGTGACCCCCTGGACTAGCCCGCCAGGCTCCTCTGTCCCTGGGATTCTCCAGGCAAGAATACTGGAGTGGGTTGCCATGCCCTTCTCCAGGGGATCTTCCCGACCCAGAGATGGAAGCCAGGTCTCCCGCACTGCAGGCCGATGCTTTACCAGCTGAGCCACCAGGGAAGCCCCATAATAGGTGTATAGTAGGACTTCAAGCCACCTAGGACAGTGGTTCTCAATCGGGGTGACCTGTCCCCGTCCCAGGAGACACTGAGCGATGTCTGGAGACATCTTGGGTCGTCACAACTGTGGGGAGAGGTCCCACCAGTACGCTCAGGGTAGAGGCCGATGGACAGGGCAGCCCCCTCCCCCACGACAGGGACGATCGGTCCCAAAGCTCAGAGTGCAGAGTTCTGGCAACCGCTTTAGCACCAAAGCAGGAAGGATGGCTGGAAGAGGATGCGGATTCTCCTTTCTGAGGGATTTTAAGAATGGATTCCAGCTGTCCTTGTGGGTCTGGGAGCCTGGGGTGAACAACGAGGCCCTATATGGGCCACTTGACCTCCAGAGCTCCGTCACCGCCTAGCACCAGGCGCCGGAGCTGCAGCCCCTCCCTGTCTCGTCCTTCTGCCTCTTCCTCCCACGCGGGTTGATTTCGGAGGCTTTTCCTGCAATGTGAGGGGGTTTCCATGAGGAGTGGATCCTTTCCAAACCAGAAGGCAGTAAAAAGGCCCGCCCGTGGGACCAGCGTTCCTGCTGCGTCTGTGCGTCAGGACGGACAGAAACCACAGCATGAATGCTGCGTATCGAAGTCACATCTCTCCAGATTCAAGTTCCAACCTGCAGACACTTTACAGCCACGTCATGAGGTGCAGAGCCGATGGCCTTTTAATGACGGCCGTTCTCTGGGGGCAAGAGACAGGGGAACTTGTACAGAAGAAAAGGAGCACCTTGGAAGGGGCATTTTCTTTCCTGGGTGAAGGTAACACTCCGGCCATCTCTGCCCGCACAGGGCTCCAAGCATGTCACCCACATTCTTCGTCTTGACAGCAGGCCCATGAAGCGCTCACAGGAAGATTTTCCGGTTCTGAACCACTGTTCCGATGCGCTGAAGTAGTTTTTCTAAGGCCAAACTGAAAAGTGGGCAGATCCAGTCTTCAAATCCTTCTCAGAAACCTGTAGGGCTTCCCAGGAGGCTCAGCGGTAAAGAGTCTGTCTGCCAAGCAGGAGACCCAGGTTCGATCCCTGGGTGGGGCAGCTCCCCTGGAGAAGGGAATGGCAACCCACTCCAATATTTTTGCATGGAGAATTCCATGAATGGAGGAGCCTGGCGGGCCAAAGTGCAGGGGGTCGCAGAGACTCGGACACGACTGAGCAACTAAGCAGCCGTGGCAGCAGAAAGTGGTAACCTTCTTTTGTGCACCAAGGTGGACTCCTGGTTGTTTCTGTTGTACTTTTAAATTTAATTTTGGCTTTGCTGGGGCTTCGATGCTGTGTGGGAACCTTCTCTAGTTACAGCGGGCGGGGGTCTTGGCTGTGGTGCGCGGGCTCCTCGTTGCGGGGACTTCTCTTGTCGAGGAGCACGGGCACAGATGCGTGGGCTACAGTAGTTGGGGAACACTGGCTTAGCCGCCCCTCGGCATGTGGGATCCTCCCGGACCAGGGATCCAACCCATGTCCCCTGCAGTGACAGGTGGATTCTTAATCACTGGACCACCAGGGAAGCCCCTGGACTGAAGGTTTTTAGAGTCCATGACCTTGAACGAATGTAGGAGACGTTTAGCTACCTTCCACCTCAGCATCTCTTTGGGAGAGACTCAGAAGTTTTATCTGTTAGGATGATCCCAAAGCTGTTATTTTTACCGTGAAGTACCGGCCCCATGCACGCACTGTTCTCAGCAACTGACACACGTAACCTTAACAACAAGGAGGACCATCTTATCATCCTCAGTTTACAGATGATGAAACCAAGGCACAGAGATGTCAGGTAACTTATTCAAGGCCACCCAGCTCGTCAGTGGCAGAGCCCAGACTTGGGCTCAGAAGGTTGGTTTCGGAGTTCATATTTGTAACACTGTGCTGAGCCACCTCTCTGGAGAGTAACTCCCCGGTTCTTCAGCATTCAGATGAAAGAAGGAAAGGAAGCAACTAAAATCACAGGTCCTAAGGAACTATGAGTTTGCAAAGTGCTGGGCAGTTTACCAAGTGCTTTTCCTCAGCGTGATCTCTGATGGGTCCTGCAAGGCTTTGAATTTGACGGCTATCTCTAGGAACCCAATGACGCTGTCACCAAAAGACCCAAAGCACCCTCTGTGTGTGTGTGTGCTCCATCCAAGAAGGACCAAGGGAGTCACCCATGAAGGTCCCCTCGCACACCTCAATCAGGAAGCTGTCTCTGGGGAGCCCTCTTCCCTCACTCTCAGTCCACGGGGTTCAGCAGAGGCTGCACAACCTCCAGAGAGCAGACTGAGATCCAACTCTGGACGATGGGAGTAGTTCCATCCTTCTAGCCCCAGGAATTGGTTCAAGTGGGGAGTATGTGATATCAGTTGGTCTAGCCAGACCCCAAGGGAGCTACTGAGAAGAGATGGACAGTCTCTGTTGCACTGGAACCTGGGAGGACACAGGATTGGAGCCGTCAGCAGGAAGCCGTCTTGCCACCAGGTAGACCCAGAGAATCAAGCCAACACTGAAGACAGAGCTTGAGGGAGAGTAAAAATGAGCAGAGGCCTGATGTTACAATTTGCAGCCCTGGGTCAAACTGGTTCTGAAGTCTGGTTCCCAGAGTCTTCAGTTCTGTGAATCAGTAAATTCTCTTTTCGGCTTAAGATGATATGAATTTTGCTTCTGTTCCCTACAAATGATATAAGTGAAAACTAAACCTATCTTATTGAAACAGTTTCAAAAGGACCCTACTCTGGTTGGGAACAGAGTGAGGAAAAGCCTGCTCATTGAGATCCTGCTCCCTCTCCCCACAGCTTTACCCAAAAGGAGAATGTAAACTGTAAGAGGGAGCTTCCCTGGTGGCTCAGTGGTAAAAAAAATCCACCCGCAATGCAGGAGGTGCAGGAGACACAGGTTCGACCCCTGGGTTGGGAAGATCCCTTGGAGGAGGAAATGGAAACCCACTCCAGTATTCTTGCTTGGGAGAGCCCTGAGACAGAAGAGCTCAAGGGCTATAGTCCATGGGGTCTCAAAGAGTCAGACACAACTCAGTGATTTAGCACTGCACGGCCATACACTGTAGCAAGAGAAAGAAATGAGGCTGACTTTATCAGAGCCATTTTGAAGGGAGCAGTAGATTACCTGTGAATGTCATTCGTTAATTCGCAGAATTTGTTCCTGTGTGAGTTACTCATCAACTCTCCCATCCATACCCACATGGTACCCGTGACACCAGCTCCAGGGTTGGACGGGACTGAGTGACTGACACCAGCTGGCCATTTGCAATTATTGACTCTGGGTGACAGGTTGGATGGATAAGGGTGCATGGGTTGGCCCATCTCCTTTACATAAAGATCAACAGAAAGGGTTTAGCATCTTAGCAGACGGAGGGCTACCCAGTTCAGGGACAAAGGCTACACTGAAAGCATCTTCCCAGGCACATTTCACTACAGCAAAAAGCTTCTGCTTGGAGCAGCTGCTTCTTTATGAATTCTGGATTGAGGACACTCAAACAGAGTAGAAATCAAGCAAGTGTCACTTCCTCCCAATGATTCTATTCTCTGTATGTTTTTCTCTAGTTTCACAGCCCCCAGGAAACCCTCGCACAGCAAGGAGACCAAACCAATCAATCCCAAAGGAAATCAACCCAGAATACTCATTGGAAGGACTGATGCTGAAACTCTGGCCACCTGATGCGAAGAGCTGACTCACTGGAAAAGATCCTGATGCTGGGAAAGATTGAGGGCAGGAGAAGAAGGGGACAGCAGAGGATGAGACAGTTGGATGGCCTCATCGATTCAATGGGCGTGAGTTTGAGCAAACTCTGGGAGACAGTAAAGGATAGGGAAACCAGGCGTGCTTTAGTTCATGGGGTTGCAAAGTCGCACATCACTGAGCCACTGGACAGTAACAACAGAAAACCCTCAGCAATCTTCTGTCCCCAAGACGCACGGCCCCCAGCTCTGTGCTGTCCGTGGCAAACAGCTGCCTGCTGACACCCTGGGTTTCAGATGAGGGGCCTCCTGGTGTTTGTTTTCCTGCTGATTGAATTACTCATGCCTCATTTGTCCACTTCCCTGAAACAATCTTTTCTGGATGCCTTTCGAAACCTGAGTCTCTGCGGTTTGTCTGGACTGGTTTTTATTTGTGGAGGAGAGTTCGCTTGTCTAGGGTGGAGAAAAATGGGGTCTGCCAGAGTCACGGCATCCGTGGCTTCCTGTCTCGTGTGCTCCGGCTGTTCTCTCCAGGAGCCAGGATTCCTCCTGGAACGTTCTCGTTCCCATCGGAAGCTCCTGATGGAACAGAGATGGGGAAATCTTGCCAAATCTGCAAAGTTCCTAAATGATTCTCAGCTCTCAGGGAACAAGAAACACATTGCAAGCTTCGAGGGCAGGGGCAGAACAAATAATTACTGAGTCTGTTGGTAAACAGACCCAGAGAAGACAACTGAATCCAGCTTGTTCACTCTTGTCTGCCAGGCAGAATTTAATACCATCCTGTTGCTGTTTTTCTTCTACCCATGACCCAAGTTACAGCTTGCTTAATTTCTGTTTACAATGTGAGGCTCATGGTGATGGAGGGAAAGAGAGGTCTGGTCAGACTTTCCCAGGAGAGTGTGCCCTGTAGACCAGAGGTTCTTAACCCAAAAAGATCCTCAGTCTGAGAAGCCAAGTCCAATTAAATCAGAATTACTGCAGAGGAGAACTTGGAAACCAGTGTGATTCCATCGTGCAGCCAAGGTTTCGAACCACAGCTCGAGAGCCACACTGCATAAGGTCACGGCCGTGTGCCATGCGTGCCTGCTGAGCGCTGGATACGTGGTGCATCCAAACTGAAACGGGCTGTAGATGGAAAGTCTTCACCAGATTTCCACAAGTCAGCACAAAAAAAAGAGGACACAAACTATATCATTCATACTTTTGTTATGCTGATTACATGTAAAACAACGGGTGGGTGTTGCTGTGGGGTAGACCAGAAATCTGTAAGGAATCCTTCAAGGAAGAGAAAGAAGAAACATTCACATGTCTTCAAACAATTCTTAAGACATCATTATTTCCATTTATAAGTGAAAGTGAAAGTGAAGTCGCTCAGTCGTGTCCGACTCTTTGCGACCCCATGGACTGTAACCTATCAGGCTCCTCTGTCCATGGGATTTTCCAGGCAATAGCACTGGAGTGGATTGCCATTTCCTTCTCCAGCAGATCTTCCTGACCCAGGGATCGAACCCAGGTCTCCCGCATTGTAGACAGATGCTTTACCGTCTGAGCCACCAGGGAAACTCCTCAGTTGGCCCCCTTGGCACATTCACACCAGTGTGAAAGTGTTAGTTGCTCAGTCGTGTCCATCTCTTTGTGGCCCTTTGAACTGTAGCCCGCCAGGCCCCTCTGTCCATGGAATTCTCCAGGCAAGAATACTGGAGTGGGTTGCCATTTCCTTCTCCAGGGGATCTTCCCAGTTCTGGGATGGAACCCAGGTCTCCTGCACTGCAGGCAGATTCTTTACCGTCTGAGCCACCAGGAAGCCTTCCCCCAACGACATCTGTCCTAGCACGCAAGCTTGTCGTGATACATCCTTATGAAGTCTTGGTTCATTTTCTGTCCACCAAAAAGAAAACGATAGGGAGGAAAAGTCTATGATGTTGGACTAGAGTTTCCAAGAAAAAGTCAAAGTTCAGGCTGGAAATCTCTTTTTATCCATTCTTCTTAAGCATGGCCAAAAAATATCCTCAAAGTATATCCTTTTCCTCATCTCATTTTTTTTTTTCATCTCATTTTTTAAATCAAAAGTCATGTAAAAGGTAATATGGAAAGAACTTTTGATAGATTAGGACCAGCTAAAAATCTTGGATATGGCCATACCAGAAAACAGTGTTTGTGATTTTTGAGGCTTGAGTTTTTGGTCTGCTTTGAAAGGTTTCCAGTGCTTTGCTGGGAGATACGAGGAACCTTCCAGAGAGCTTAAAGGTAATCCTTCTCTGGAAAGCTGCACACTTCCTTGTTACTCCCTTGACAAAGACCCTCGGTCACAGCATATGCTTTCACGTGTTTAGCTAAACCACAGAGGGAGACGAACTGAATTTTTACCTTGAAAGTCAATACCATGGGTTGCAGTTGAGATATGATCAACAGCAGGATGGGACAGGCCAGGGAAAGTCAGGACCAAAAATACGGACAGACTAGACATTGTAAGAGTACCGGGGAGAGCTGAGGTCAGTGGGTGTTAGGACAACATGTGAGAAGAGGGAAGTGCGGGCAGGGAAACGAAAGCCGAGATCCTGGAGATACGGGGCAGTGGGGAAAGGCAGTGCCGACAAGGACGGACGGAGGAGCTGCTCGACATTCAAGCGGACGGGACAGTTCGAAGAGTCCACGTAAAGGGGAGGGTAGAGAAGGAGCAGGTTCAAGCAGGCAGAAGGCACCATCGGAGCCTGGCGCTCAGCATCCAGGGAGAGCCGGAGGACGAGGGCTCCTGAACCCACAGACCGGGTACGCAATGGGGTCAGAACCCAGGCTGAAAGAATTCATAGCCAGAGACTTAAAACCCAGGTCAGAAACTGGGGGTCAAGGGGGGAGTCCAGCACGGGGGAGGGGTCTAACAGCAACTCTCACTTCAACACGTCCATGCATCGAATGTAGCAAGAACCACTCCTATGTTATTCATAGATGGGAGAGTTTCCAGGTTAAGTGACAGGCCAGCCGATCATCCCAGAGAAGGTGTGGGTTGTGAACCACATTACTCTAGTACTGATCAGCAACTGCTGGGTCAACAGGGTAAGACCCAAAGGGTTCCCATAGTCTGGTCGAGCTCAGCATTCTCATCTCCTCCCTTGGAACCTTGGTCTCTGTGAGAGGCCTTAACATCAAGCTGTGCGAATCCAAACGACTGGGAGCTTTCCTAGCTGTTCTCGTCTCTCATGCCTAATTGGACTCCAAGCATTAGCCTGACGCCAAAACCAGACAAGGACGTCACGAGAAAATAAAACTAAAGACCAATACCTCCTACAAATACAGATGCAAAACGCCTCAACTAAACCAAATCCTGCGACATACGAAAAGAGGCCATGTCATAACCAAGACAGATGTATCCCTAGAATGCAAGCTTGGTTTAACATCTGAAAACCAATGCAGTATTCCATACCGACAGGACAAAACAATGAAAACCAAGCAATTATCTCAACAGATACAGAAAAAGCATTTGATGGAGTCCTACACTGTTTCATTATTAAAAAAACAAAAACAAAAAACACAAAACCATCTGCAAACAAGGAGCAGAAGGGACCTTTCTTGATCTGACATAGAGCATCTATGAAAAACCCACAGCTAACAGCATACCTCGTACTTAGACTGAAAGCTTTCTTCCTAAGAACATGAATAAGACAAGGACGCTCGCACTTACTGCTTCTATTCGACGCTACACTGGAGGTTCTAGCCAGAAATTCGATTTTTCAAAAAATCACTGAGGCTTCTGTATTGGAAAGGAAAAAGCAAAACGGTCCCTATATGAAAATAACATTAGCTTCTACACAGAAAACTCAAAGCAACCCAAAAAATAACCATTAAGAGCTATAAACGAGTTCAGTAAAGCTTCAGGATACAAGATAAATATAACTCCCCAATCCACTACACACTAACAAAAGGTCACAAAGGCTTGAAAATGACCCCCCAAGGAGTGAAATGAGGTCGGCAATGCTGTAAAAGGTCTCATTCCCCATCCTGAGCACTGGGAGTGTTGGCTCCAGGAGCTCTGACTCCATGACTGGGGGCCTGAGCACCACAAAGGTCAAGGTCAGATGCACACTCCCTGCGCGCCCTGGTCATGGTCAGGGAGGGCCCTGGGGGCCTATGGGGGTCTGCACTCCTCCACTAAACAGCAGACGAAACGCACCAC
Organism: Capricornis sumatraensis; assembly: GCF_032405125.1. NCBI lineage: Eukaryota > Metazoa > Chordata > Mammalia > Artiodactyla > Bovidae > Capricornis > Capricornis sumatraensis. The sequence continues at coordinate 107,856,369 of NC_091076.1, read as the reverse complement.
AACCAAGTGCTCCAAGAAACTAAAAAGGCGAATTATCATGTGACACAGCACTCCCACCTCCGGGTATATGCACAGAAGAATTGAAAGCAGGATCCCAAAGAGATGCTGGTGCGCCCGTCTCTTACATTCCCTGCACAGGCAGCCGGGTCCTAGCGCACCAACTGGGAAGCCCCCCAGGGGAACATCCAGTCAGCCTTAAATAGGAAGGAAACCCGACATATGCCACAACATGGAAGAACCTTAAGGACGCCAATAAATCTGTCATAAAAAGACAAATAAAAGGGGTTTCCCCGGGGCCCAGTGGTCAAGTAAGAATCCACCTTGCAGTTCAGAGGACGCAGGTCTGCTCCCTGGTCTGGGAAGATCCGACATCCCTCGGGGTGATTAAGCCCCTGCACCACAGCTGCTGAAGCCTGAGTGCCCCGCGCTCCGCAACAAGAGAAGACACTGCAGTGAGAAGCCCGTGCACCGCAGCTAGAGAGGAGCCCCTGCGCGCTGCAGCTAGAGGAAAGCCTGAACAGCAGTGCAGACGGGGTGCAGACAGAAGCAAACCAAATGAATACATTGTTTAAAGTTACAGAACAGAGAGCAGCATTTTAAAAATAATAAGAAAACAAAAAGGCAAAGACAAAATGATCCCCTTTATATGAGGTTCCTGGAGTAAGGAGTCAGTCACAGAGCCCGAAAGTAGAGTAGGGGTTGCCTGGGGCTGGGCGGGGGTCGGGGGTGAGGGGAGGGGTTATTGTTTACTGGGGACAAGGTTTTCAGTTTTTTTTTTAAGATGAAAAGGGTTCTGGAGATGAGGAACATGATGGCTACACAGCAACGTGATGTACTTACTGATACCATCATACACTTAAAAATGGTTAATTTTATGTATGTACGCATGCGTGCTAAGTTGCTTCAGTCGTGTACAACTCTTCGCAACCCCGTGGACTGCAGCCCGCCAGGCTCCTTTCTGCATGGGCTTCTCTGGGCAGGAACACTGGAGTGGGTTGCCATGCCCTTCTCCAGGGGACCTTCCCGACCCAGGGATTGAAACCGTGCCTCCTGCGGCTTCTGCACTGCAGGCAGATTCTCTGCCGCTGAGCCACCAGGGGAGCCCCTTACCGCATGTATACTCCATCACAATTAAATTGTTTTAAAATAAGACAAAACAAAACACCACGACACACTGAAAGAGAAGAGACATCGCGGGAGAAAGGAAAAAGCTTTTTTCCTGCTTTCTGAACAAAAGACATTGCCTTCTCATTTTGTGCAAGGTCCTGCCCATCATGCGGTCATCTGTCCTCCCGTCAGAAAAAGCTGGCGTTTTTCCTGGTGTCATTCACTCACCTGCAGTGAAACGCTGGCCTTAAGAGTCCCTGTCTCTGAAGTGGTCCCTCTCTCCCCTGACTTGGGAAAGCCATGACCTTGGGAAGCATAATCCCCTTCGGAAGGGACAGTGGAAACGGGGTGGGAAGTCTCCTAAGCCCCTCTTCTCCACTTTCCTTCTAGAACCTCAGCTGTCACGCTGTGGGGTGCTTCCTGGCACAGCGGAGCCTTGACAACGGTCATTTGCCCCGACCTCCCACCTGGAGATGGTCAAGGGCGAAAGCTGGCTGGAGGGGGGCTGAGGTTAAGGCGCCAGACGGAAGCCTTGGGGCCACGGCAGTTCCCGTGCCAGGCTGGGCCACGGGGTGTTTGGCCAGGGGTCCCGGGCTAGCAGCGCTGGTCTAAGCTTGGGAAATGGTGTGGCTTTGGGCAAGTCACTTGCCTTCTGACTTTCTCCAGTGTGAAATGAGGCTTCTTGAGGTCCCTCTCAGAGCCAAGGTCAGGTCAGAAGGGCATTGCTCGTTTGTAACATGACGATGGTGTTTTGGCCTCCGTGACTTTTTCCATTGCTTCTCCCTTGCCTGCACTGAAAACTACCCATCGCAGGCCCCTCAGTCTCCTGCGAAGCCCCCCTGAGCAGGCCTGGGGCCGCCTCCGCTCCCCACCTGCAGGCCGCGGTGGGGACATCGCAGGAGGGAGCTGGGCGGGGGCTGCCCCCAGCCCGCGTTTCTGGACAGAATGAAAACCCCGACGCCCCATCTGATGGAATCACACCAAAGAAAGGAAACTTGTCTCTTAAGAACAAGCGAGAGGCTGATGACTGAAGGCCCAAAGAATTTTGTGGTTGGGCCGTTTTTTTTTCCTGTTGTTTGTTTTCTGGCACAATCTGCCTCTGTTTCGGAGCCGACGGCCGCGGTGCCCGTGACAAAGGCCTCTTTCTTACGACAGTTTAATAGCTCCGATGTGGGGGACAGCCCCGACTCCGGCGGGGCGGCCTCTGGAGGCGGCCTGTCAGGAAAGGAGAGAGCCTCGCTTTCCGTCCAGTTGGGTCCAAACTGCACTGAGAGAGGCTTAAGGAAACAACAACAAAAAACCCAAACCAAATGGGAAACTCCTTTCAAAACAGGAAGGGAAGTCTTGGGGTGGAGAAGACAAAATGTGTCAGGAGAGAGGAGAGACTGGACCCAAGAGGGATGCTCAGGGCTCACTGTCTGCTGAGGGCGGAGGGGAGAAATCTACGTGGGGGCGGAGAGATGCGGCTGGAGATGTGGGAGGCGGGGGCGCATGTGTATCGATTCCCTACGGCCGCCGTAACCAAGGCCGCCATCCAGGCGGCTGAAGACATCAGAGACGCATCCTCGTGGTCTGGAGGCTAGAGGCTCAAAAGCAAGTGTCAGCAGGACCACCCTCGCTCGGAAATCTCTAGGGAAGGTCCTCCCTCGGCTTGTCCAGCTTCCAGCGGCAGCCGGCACTCCTGGACACTTCTTGGCTTCTGGCTGAGTCACTCTGATCTCTGGTTCCCTCGGGGTGTCTCTGTCGTCACCCAACCTCCTCCTGTGTGTGTGCCTGTGTGTCTCTTCTCCTTGCCTTATAAAGACACTGGTCATAGTGGATTTGCGCATGCGTGCTCAGTTGCTGGGTCGGATCTGACTCTTCTGCGACCCCCATGGACTGAAGCTCCTCTGTCTGTGGGATTTCCCAGGCAAGGATACTGGAACGGGCTGCCATTTCCTCCTCCAGGGGATCTTCCTGACTCAGGGATTGAACCTGCGTCTCTCTCGTCTCCTGCATCGGCAGATGGATCCTTTACCATTGCGCCTCCTGGGAAAATAATCCTGCACGTGGAAAGCACTCACTAAATGTTTCACAGCTACCAGAGGCAGGGCTGGGAGGCAGAGAGCTGGGGCAGGGGTGTTAATTCTGGGCTTCCGCACACCTGCCACCTGCCATAAGCTTGACCTCAGGGAAAGCCCCGGGCTCCGGATTCTCACCTGGCTACTGGGAGGGCAGTAAGGACTGAGCAGTGCATGTAAACAGCCCCTAAAGGCAGCCACCAGTGCCACGCCGCAAACCCATTAATGCGCCCACGCTGCTCTCCTAGCTGGCCCAGCAAAAGGCAGTGGATCAACGCCAGCACCCATCCAAACCCCGCTGGTGACTCTGGAAAGCGCAGTTGCTTTCTGCCTCTCGCTGCGTGTGACAAGCAGTGCCGGAGGATGGACAGGGCAGCAGTGGGTATGCAGGAGGGAGAAGTCTGTGTCATCCCCAGTGCCTGGGAGAGCCACAGAGAAAAGACAGGCTGCTCTTCAAGAGCCTCGCGGGGTCCACGCCTCCCCTCAAGCCTGCCCCAGGCTAGACAGAACACACGTTGTGCTGAGATCGGTCCCCGGTGCCAAGACGGTCAGCCCTGTCGCCAGGCACTCGGGTGGGGGTGGCCGGGGGCAGCGGAGGAGGAGGCGGAGGAGGCTGCCCCGCACAAATGGGCTCCTTGTGCTGCTGATGAGAGAAGCGGCCGCCGGGCAGACTGGGCAGGGCAGCACGGAGCCGGCTCCTTGTTCTGGACCCGAACCCCGTGCCGTGACACTGGGGAGAGTGGAGAGGGTCCAGGGATCCAGGGGCAGAGGGTGGTGCGCGCAAGAGAAGCAGCTTGTGCTATACAGAGGGGACTGCCCACTTGAAATCATCCATAGAATTCAGGCGGGCCATCAGAGCCAGGTGCAGAGCAGACCACACCCAGCCTGGTCCCGGGCCCCACGCAGAGAACAGAAGAGGCCCCCAGCGAGGGTGCAAGATGGGGAAATAGACGCACGCAGTATCAGAGTGAGAGCCAGCCGCACGCCAGCTCAGCGCTCAGGCCGGACGGCAAAGCCGGCCTGGGAGGGAGGCTGTGAAGGCCCGGTGTCTGCCGGCGGAGCCCGAGTCACAGGAGGTCAGGGGCCCCACGCTCCTGGACCCGGGCCTCTGGCCTGGAGCCCGAAGGACCCTTGTTTCCCGCATCAGCAGGTGGGTCCTTTACCACTGAGCCGCCCGGGAAGCCCAAGAACATAACTGCATACTGTTACTGAAAAGGGCTTTTGTGCATTTGAATAGAGAGAGAATTAAGTCCCTGTCTGGGGCAGAGGTGGTGTAGAAAGGACTTGGTTTTATCCTGAGTTTATGAACTAATTTTTGGTGATAAACACAGATCGTAAGAGATAGCGACTGGCTGTGATAGCAGCTTTTCTCAATGCCTTCACTTCGCAAACTAGAGAAGGCAGCATTTGCACATGTCTTCGCATGCCTGGGGGACACGTGTTGTCCTACAATCACCAGCAGTCCTGGAACCATAGCTGCCATCCTCCTTTCTCACGTGACATGGTTGGAAACGGAAATGTAGGTAGTGAGAGCCCAGGGCACAGGCAGGAGGCCAGGTGCGGGGGGGACCCAGAGTCTTGCCCTGACGCCCCACTGCCGCACGGTGGCGCTGTCTGCCAACAAGCTGCCAATTCCACCGGCGCCTGATAATTCAAGGGAAGGCTAGGCAGCTGTGTTGGGGGACAGGAAAGTAAAATGTACGTAATGGGGAGGAGCTGTCAATAGACGATTCTAGAATTCCAGGCTGGAAGACTCTGCAGAGTCCCTTGGACTGCAAGGAGATCAAACCAGTCAATGGTAAAGGAAATCAGTCCTAAATATTCATTGGAAGGACTGTTGCCAAAGTTGAAACTCCAATACTTTGGCCACCTGATGCTAAGAATTGACTCATTGGGAAAGACCCTGATGCTGGGAAAGACTGAAGGTAGGAGGAGAAGGGGACGACAGAGGATGAGATGGTTGGATGGCATCACTGACTCAATGGACATGAGTTTGAGCAAACTCTGGGAGCTGGTGAAGGACAGGGAAGCCTGGCCTGCTGCAAGCCATGGGGTTGCAAAGACAGACACGCCTGAGCGATTGAACTGAAGAATTCCAGGCAAGGCAGTTTAACGGGTTCAAGAGAAGAACTTGTCTGCCTCAAATAGAATGGAAAGTGCCATCTGCTATTGCAAATAAAACGCAACACAAGAATTTACTTCCAGTCTTGCTGACATGATGGAAGGGGTGGCGGTGGGGAGGAGTCTGTGTGTGTGGCTGGTCAGGGTGTGTCCTCACGCCGGGGCTCCACGTCTCAGGCGAGAGACCGCTCTGCAGCGAGCCAAGACTGGGCTGTGGCTTCCCCAACCCAGGAAAGGTGAGATGCAATTCAGAAGGTGAAGACTTCCTCCTTGAGGAAGAGACGGTCTTGTCAGGGCTCCCCAGAAGTCTGGGAACTTGGTCCCGCCACAGGGAGGTCTGGGGCGTTAGCAGAGCAGCCTGCGATGTGGAGATGGCCCTGGCAGCCTGCTCCTTAAAAGATGCTGCTGCTGCTGCTAAGTCACTTCAGTCATGTCCGACTCTGTGAGACCCCAGAGATGGCAGCCCAACAGGCTCCCCCGTCCCTGGGAGTCTCCAGGCAAGAACACTGGAGTGGGTTGCCATTTCCTTCTTTTTTTTTTTTTTTTTTTTTGCTGGAAAAGGTGGGACTGAAATGTTCAATCCTTTTATATGATGTTAAGAAAGTCTCTTAGTACAAATCATTTGTTAATAGCAAAGGTACAAGGCATTACAAATTCACTGCCTCAAAGACAGCAAAAAGCTAAGTTACAGAGATGGCACAAGCTTAATATCAAAATTACTAAACCCCTGAATTACATGGCACTTTCGAACCATATCCCATCCACAACAGGGACTCACCAATGCTGGAAAAGGTGGGACTGAAACGTTCAATCCTTTTATATGATGTTAAGAAAGTCTCTTAGTACAAATCATTTGTTAATAGCAAAGATACAAGGCATTACAAATTCACTGCCTCAAAGACAGCAAAAAGCTAAGTTACAGAGATGGCACAAGCTTAATATCAGAATTACTAAACCCCTGAATTACATGGCACTTCAACAGAATATGACCACCTCAGGATCCATGAGGCTTTTACCCAGAAGCAGATCATATCCAGGCACAGGTTTTTTGACACTGTTTCAAATCAGTAACAAGACTTTGAAATCCTACAAGTACACTTTAAAGCATGTATGGTTTACTCATTGAAGGAATAAGGCCACCATACTATAAGGTTTAAGTAAGTAAAGTGAAGTTGCTCAGTCGTGTCCGACTCTTTGCAACCCCATGGACACCAGGGTCCTCCATCCATGGGATTTTCTAGGCAAGAGTACTGGAGTGGGTTGCCATTTCCTTCTCCAATGCATGAAAGTGAAAAGTGAAAGTGAAGTCTCTCAGTCATGTCCAACTCTTAGCCACCCCATGGGCTGCAGCCCACCAGGCTCCTCTGTCCATGGGATTTTCCAGGCAAGAGTACTGGAGTGGGGTGCCACTGCCTTCTCCAAAAGATGCTGAGTGAACACCAACGAAAGAATTTATGTTTTATTTCCCCAAGTGCCCTCCAGGGCTTCCCTGGTAGCTCAGTGATAAAGAATCGACCTGTCAAGCCAGGAGACATGGGTTCAATCCCTGGCAGGAAACTAAAATACCGCAAGGCACGTGGTGTAGCCAAAAACAGTGCTCCTGGCTGCCCTGGTGGTTCAGAAAGAACCCACCTGCTAATTCAGGAGACTCAAGAGATGCGAGTTCAATCCCTGGGTTGGAAAGAGTCCTTGGAGAAGGAAATGGCAACCCACTCTAGTATACTTGCCTGGAAAACCCTATGGGCTGAGGAGCCTGGTGGGCTACAGTCCATGGGGCTGTTAAAGAGTCGGACACTGCTGAGCGACCAAACGTCTCCTCTCACCGCGTCAACGGAGTCTCCCCTTCAACACTCTGCATTTACCTTGCAAACGTGTTTTCCGGATTAAACTTGAGAAGTAGGTGGACAACTTGAGAAGTAGATGGACGTGCACATATAGGTCTATGTACCCGTCAACTGATCACTGTTGACTAACGAGCAGGAAAACGCGTCTACTGCCGTCTTTGTTTCTAAACAAATGGCTGCTTAGCTGATTAATGGCTGCTGTCTTAAATGAATGCTAATATTTCAACATGCATATTGGCTTTCAAGCCAGGCAGAAGGATATACCTGACTTTCGCTTTGCTCTTTGATCTGAGCGGCAAACACAGACTTCAAAGTTTGTTCTGATGCCTGCAATGTGGAACTCAATGAGCCATGTCAGGTCCAGATGCTGGCCAAGACTGCAGGCATCCTTGACTAAGTGTCTGGGTGTTGGGTAGCAATGGCTGGCCAGGGCACTCAGCAGGAAAGGAAAAAAAAAAAAAGGTCCAGGAATACCTCGGGGATGTGCTCTGTGGATTCTGTGTGGTGTTCCGTCAGGTCAGCGGCCAGACTCCTCTGCTGCAGGTAGCCAGCTGCGGGATGTTTGCTTTGCCAGCCGGTCAGGGTGTGTTCTCGGATTACAGACGCCTCTCTACTCGTGCTTAAGTAGGATGCATGAGATACGTGAGGCCAAATCTGAAGCATAAATAGCCTCACTCTCCCTGCTGGTTTGAATTATGTCTGCCACTGAGTTAAGAGCGGAGGGCATGTTTCCTCTCTGGAGGTAATGACACTTCAGGAGGGAAAACCACTTAAGCAGCCAACTCCCCAAGGAACGGCAGGATGGAGAACGGCTTTGTGGTGAAACCAAAGAGAAACTGCTGTGGGACCTGCTTGGAAAGAAGCAAGCCGTGATTCCCTCGAACCACTGGCGGAGACTCGTCTTCCTCCAGGAGATGTTGGGTTCTGAACGGGTCCCCTGAAGATGTAGGCCACCGACTGGGGGAGGAAGGCTGGTGATGGGGAGGGCGCCAGAGCAGCGACGAAGCAACAGCATCTGAACACTAGATGGCAGCAGCCATATACAAATTACTCACTGGGGCCCTGCAGGGGGGCTTTCTGCCTTTTCCTACTGTTCATGGGATTCTCCCGGCGAGAATACTGGAGTGATTTGCCATTCCTTCCTCCAGTCAAAGGATGGCAGGGGTTCCCTGGCGGCTCAGATGGTAAAGAATCTGCCTGCATTGCAGGAGACCCAGGTTTGATCTCTGGGTTGGGAAGATCCCCTGGAGGAGGGGATGGCTACCCACTCCAGTATTCTTGTCCCTGGAGAATTTCAGCGGCAGAGGAACCTGGCAGGGTTCCGTGGGGTTGCAAAGAGTCAGACATGACTGAGTGACATGAACACAGATACCTGTAGTCTTTTTGCCTTTTCATACTGTTTGTGGGATTCTCGAGGCAAGAATATTGGAGTGGTTTGCCATTTCCTCCTCCAGTCAAAGCTATGGTTTTCCCAGGAGTCATGTGTGAATGTGAGAGTTGGACCATAAAGAAGGCTGAGCACCAAAGAAATGATGCTTTCAAACTGAGATGCTGGAGAAGACTCTTGAGAGTCCCTTGGACTGCAAGGAGATCAAACCAGTCAATCCTAAAGGAAGTCAATCCTGAATATTCATTGGAAGGACTGGTGCTGACGCTGAAGCTCCAATACTCTGACCAACTGATGTGAAGAGCTGACTCCTTGCAAAAGACCCTGATACTGGAAAAGATTGAGGACAGGAGGAGAAGGGGGCAGCAGAAGATGAGATGGTTGGATGGTATCACTGACTCAATGGACATGAATTTGAGCAAACTCAAGGAGATGGTGAAGGACAGGGAAGCCTGTCCTGGCGTGCTGCAGTCCATGGGGGTCACAAAGTGTCAGACACCACTTACTGCATTAACAACAACACATCAGTCTTTTCTGGAAGCTGGTGTCACAACTTGGATGGTGAACTTGGCCATGGCTGTGCTACAATAAAATTTTATTTATAGAAGCAAGTGTTGGGCCCAATTGGGCCCACTTGCCAACCCCTGTACTAAATGGAGAGCTCTGCCCGGCCCAGCTAGCTCGGTCCACACATCACGGGCATATGCCAGGTAACTCTTTTCTCCTCCCAGATCCACGCAGACCTGTCCTTCGTTCCCCCTCAGCCCCTCTCATCTACCTATGTGATTACCTACGTCTCCTGAACTTGAACTCTCCCTCCCACTCGATGAAAGAATCAGGTGACAGAAGCTGCTTGTCGGTTCTGAGTCTAAACCCCCTCCTTCCCATCAGCCTCTCCATACCCACCGTCATCGACTCATCCTCTAACTTCTCTGTTGCTCTTAAAACAACACGTAACAGTGGTGTCAACAGCATCTGTCCAGTGGCTGGATTCTTCACAGGGATCCGTCTACCTCCCCCCCACCAGAATTCTTCCCTTGAGCGGTGTTAAGGTTCAAACTGCCTCTTGGACTTTGTCATCGGAACCCACCAAGGTTGTCAGCCTCTTGCTGGAGAAGGTACTTCTCCTTTGGCCTTCGGTCTCACTTCCATAAATTGCCACGTGAACCGCACACACCTTGGTGATGTCACTTGCCTGCAGGTTGAGGCACCACGCGCTCTTAACCACCTCCTCCAAGCGGGCGGCCCCAGCATCCTGATGAGACGCTCCGTTCTCGGAAGCACCCCTGAGGCCAGGGGAGGCCAGGACCTCTGTTTACTGGTTCCTTGGACCATCTGGTTTGCATTCCCTACTTGTGCTCATCTCAGGGTGCCTGAGGGCTTCGCCATCCACTGACCAATTGCTTTAGCGATCTGGTTGCTATTTTTCGATTGCATGGCACTGAGGTCAGAGAGTCTGGTCTGAATGGTATTGATCTGGGCGTGTTCTCACTTTCTCTGTGGCACAGTGCTGTTATTTCTGGGAAATACCCACACCGTGTGCTTGGGAAGAAGGTTGAAGTTTTCCTAACTGCTGGGTTGGGGGGTCCACATACGCACATTTTGTTGACGCTTTACCCGTGTTATCAGCGTCAGAGAGGGGAACTGTTCTCCCCACCACGACTGGGCTTCTGACTGTTGCTCCTTGCAATTCTGACCGTTTTTCCTGAGCCTTGTGAGGCTGATGTTGCTGGAAGCATACACACGCGGGATCATTATGTCAGCCGGGTACCTTGTTTCTCTTGTCATTAAGTACTGACCTTTATTTTCTCAGCGGCTTTCCGCCTTCGCGTCTGCCTGGTCTGAGACTGAAATTGTTAATACCCGCTTTCTCTTGATCAGCATTCACCTCATGTCTTTGTCATCCCTTTATCTTCCACCTCTGCATGTCAACGTTTTAGGCACGTCAATTGTTAATTACACAGAATTGGAATTTTAAAAAGCAAAACCTCTCTTTCAAAAGATGCATTTAATCGTCTGATGACTGTTTTTACACCACCCCTCCCCCTAGTATTAGTCTGTCTTTCTCTTTTTTATCTTCCTCTCTCCCTCCCACGAAACCCTGCATGGTCTGCAGCATGAGCTAAGGGCAAAGAAGGCTTACATGCCTTGACTGGGGGCGGGGGCTGTTCTGCAGTAAGATCAGAGGAATTCGAAAGGAAGAACCCAAACCACGAACTGTGTATGGATCTGTAAGTGGGGCAGACAGACTGAAGGACAGGGTCTGCGTGAGGCCACCCTCCTTCCATCTCTGTGGCCCGCATTGTATGGACCCACTCTCCCCACCATTCCCCACGCTCTGTACCCTGGATACAGGGCCAATGGGGGCAGTCAGAGGGGCACAAAATCCCCCAAGGAGGCTGGTTTATCAGAGGGTTTCATGAGGCTGAAAACAGCCCCGCCTCCCCAGCCCCATCGCGAATGGAGAGCCCTGCGGAGGGTTTACATAACTTAGAGGATCTGTCTGGTCTCGGGAAGCGGGGAGCTGGGTTGAAAAGACTTTTCTTCTACTTTCTTCAGAGACACGAAGCTTAGCAGGAAGCGCGGGTGACAGAAAAAGAGGGACATCGGAGTTGACATCTCGGTGTCGGGGGAGACGAGGCGCCACCATACGGGAAGCCGGGCCGTGAGCGCGGTGCCCAGGGCGGGCTGTCACTGGCTGGCACGGACGTCTCTGGAGCGTGTGCGGCTCCCGGGACTCAGGAGGGCCCCTCAGCGCCCCGACACCGCCCGCCCTGACGGTCCGCGTGGTCCAAGCCAAGTGGAGCTCAGATGGCTGTGCCAGGGCACGACGCCCTCCCCTCCTCCCCATGCCCAGGGCAGGAAGCGCAGCCCGCGGGCTTGATGAGGCCAATCAAGCCCCGGGTCTGGGTGACGATCCTCACATTCTGAGGGCTTCACCCATCCACCAACTCCTGGGATCATTGCCACAGGCGTCTTGTTTAACGCTGACCCTGGAGTCGGGGTGAGGGAGTGACTTGCGAGTCTGACAGGCAGGTATGAGAATCGAGGAAAAGGAAAAAATTTCGACCCACGACGTGGCAGCCCACGCCCGTGTCTGGGGCTTCATGGAGCAGACGGGCCCCTTCACACGTAGCATCGGAGTCCAGCGACTGCAGTGACTAGATGGACACACGGGGGGCCCACGGCAGCTGAGGGTCTTGAGGAAAGGATGCGACGGGGTGTAAAGAGACCCCAGGAAAGGTGGGGACTGAGCAGGGAGGGTGGGATTCTGTGAGGAAGTAGTTCCTGGCAACCATGGTCCCCAGACCCAGGGCCAACCACTGAAGGAAACGGTGACATTGCCTTCGGGGGAAAAGAGTCGATTTTGAGATTGTACCGGTCAGAGGGCAGTCGAATGAACTCAACACAGAAGCCAGTGGCCACCGGACCACCACTTTGAGCTGAATTATGTTTTCAAAATATCGTGATTTCCAGGGACTTCCCTGGCAGTCCGATAGTAAAGGATCGTCCGCCAGTGCAGGGGACCTGGGTTCGATTCCTGGTCTGGGAAGATCCCACATGCTGCAGGGCAGCCGAGCCCAGGCGCCACAACCACTGGGCCCCTGCTCTACACAAGAGGAACAGCAAAAAGCCTGCACGTCGCAACACAGTACAGCAGCCCCACAAAGCCAGCACACCGCAATACAGTGCAGCAGTCCCACAAAGCCTGCATGCCACAACAGAGTACAGCAGCCCCACAAAGCCTGCGCACCGCAATACAGTACAGCAGCCCCACAAAGCCCGCACACCACAACAGAGTACAGCAGCCCCACAAAGCCTGCACGCCACAACAGAGTACAGTAGCCCCACAAAGCCTGCACACCGCAACAGAGTACAGCAGTCCCACAAAGCCCGCACGCCGCAATACAGTACAGCAGCCCCACAAAGCCCGCACACCGCAATACAGTGCAGCAGTCCCACAAAGCCTGCACGCCACAACAGAGTACAGCAGTCCCACAAAGCCTGCACGCCGCAATACAGTACAGCAGCCCCACAAAGCCCGCACGCCGCAACACAGTACAGCAGCCCCACAAAGCCTGCACGCAGCAATACAGTACAGCAGCCCCACAAAGCCTGCACGCCGCAATACAGTACAGCAGCCCCACAAAGCCCGCACGCCGCAACAGAGTACAGCAGTCCCACAAAGCCCGCACGCCGCAACAGAGTACAGCAGCCCCACAAAGCCCGCACGCAGCAATACAGTACAGCAGTCCCACAAAGCCTGCATACCGCAATAGAGTACAGCAGCCCCACAAAGCCCGCACACCACAACAGAGTACAGCAGCCCCACAAAGCCCGCATGCCGCAATACAGTACAGCAGCCCCACAAAGCCTGCACACCGCAATAGAGTACAGCAGCCCCACAAAGCCTGCACACCACAACAGAGTACAGCAGCCCCACAAAGCCCGCACACCGCAACAGAGTAGAGCAGCCCCACAAAGCCTGCACGCCGCAATAGAGTAGCCCCACAAAGCCCGCACGCTGCAAGAGTACAGCAGTCCCATAAAGCGACAGAGGCCCAGCGCAGCCACAGATTAATTAATTAAAAAGTTTTGAGCACCTTGAGATCGCACTTGCGCTGGCTGTTCCAAAGTCACTGCGGACCCCGTAACCCCCGCCTGGCCCTACCTGACCGCCTGCGCCGGCCTCTGCTATCCTTCATCCCCTACGGGCATCTGAGTCTTCTGCCCTTGGATGGATGGCACCACGCGCCCTCCTTCAGCCTGGACCCGCACGCATAAGTGTGGGAAAGAAATTGAGGCTGAAGGTCAGCGTGGGCATTGCCGGCAAAGAGGTGTTGAATCAAGCCCTGGGGGTGGGGGAGAACAGCCAGGGAGAGAGCGCCGAGTGAGAAGAAGGGGGGCCCTGGAGATGGAGCCCCGGGGAACATGAGCGTTTCAGGAGGGGCCATCGGATGCGAAGCCAGCAGGAGAGCCGGGGAAGGAGCAGACGTGAGAGAGAGGAAATCGGGAGCGGCAGCAGCCAGGGAGAGCAAAGCGAGGGCTCGGAAGAGAGGGAGGGGTCGGGACAGCCAGCCGCGGCCTTTCCATCTGACTGGGGCTGAATTCTCGGATATGGGTCTGGCGCATACCGAGGTTGATCATGGTACTCGAACCCTGGCGGATTCAAGCATTTGCCGGCGGGTCCTGGAATCAACCCCCCAGAACATCGTCTTATCGTGATTCATCCATTTTAAAGTGTTTGGCAAACAGCACGCAGTTGCATCCACGGTTGGTTTCCAAAACAGCTCCCCCTTAGCTAGCTTTGGAAGAACTTGGCATAAGCCTGTTTCTCTGATGGAGCATCTCTCTCAGGTGTGAGCACCCCTGCCATCCTCCTCGCCTCCACCAGTCAGAGCTGGGGGGCTGGGGGTGCTGCACAGCTCCGTGCAGATGGCTCATCCAAGGTACCAGCTGGTGCAGTGACACCAAGGCACAAGGTGTTGCTTACCTGGCGCTCTCGAAGGTGGCCGATGCCGTCTTTCCTACGGCCCCAAATCCAACTCCAACCGCAAGACCCTCTGAAAGAGACATAGAGACACACAAGGCATTAGGAATCATTCTTCTATAATATTACACGTGCATATCATCTTTCCAGGTGGCTCCGTGGTAAGAACCCGCCAGCCAATGCAGGGGATGTGGGTTTGATCCCCGGCTCGGGAAGATCCCCTGGAGGAGGAAATGGCAACCCACTCCAGTGTTCTTGCCTGGAGAATCCCATGGGCAAAGGAGCCTGGTGGGCTACAGTCCACGGGGTCACAAACCGTCAGACACACTGAACGACTAAACGACAGCAATACTTGTGCACAGCACTGAAGCTGGCTCAGAAGCCAAAACGAGCAGGCTGCGGTGGGCAGGATTAGTGCTGTCGCCCACCAGGGCAGGGGAGATGCATGGTCGGACCCGCTTGGTGGGGGTACCATGGAACCAGTCACACACTCCATCACACTGGCAAGCCTTACGGTCCTTTTTGCATACTTTATAGTCACTCCACACGCTTACACTCATTCAGCTGTTCAGAACAGGCAGTTTCTTCACTTCTTTGTAAGAAATCAGAATAGCAGGATTTCAGCATGACATAACACAGGTTAAAAGCAGGTCCTGCAAAGGCTCATTTCTGAAACAGGCGTGCCGCTCTGTTTGCAGATAAAGGAACTCGATGTAAAGAACGAATCTTACATTTGTAAAGGTCAGTGGGTTTTTCTATTACACGTTGATGTTGAGAAACTGAAGTTTTTGAGTCCCGGAGTTCATTTGAATTTGACTGTTTTAATCCTTTTTGTTAATTAAAAATGCTTGCCAAAAAGGGGGGAGCTTTGATTCAGAGGTCAAGGCTCCTCAGTCTTGATAGCTTCTTGTCCTTTTCTTTCTCTTTCAGAGATTTCCTCCAAGGGTGGGCACTGCAGAAGCTGTCACTCCAGGGAGGAATTTGGATAATAAAAGTTCAAAACTTTCAGGACAGCCTGATGCATCTGACAAGCTTCAAAAAGAATGAGTGTCCTTGGCGAGGTTCCACATATCACTGGGGGCTGAATTTCAGGCTTGGCTACGATGGATATGTCTAAGGGTTTCAGGCAGCCCTGCGATCCACGGGGAGGCAGCCTCTTACCCGGCCCTCGAATCTCGGGAGCTGTCCATGGTCCCAAGAAGATAAAGTTAGAGGGCATCTGAGCTGCCTCCATCGGGCCTGTCTCCCACCTTCGGGGAGCCCAGGGTTCACAAGTCTGCAGTTCTCAATCTTGTTTTGTACCAACACAGCCCAGACCACAACCCACTCCCATCAGCTAGTGTGGGGTCTCTGGGGCAACGTTCTTCACCAGGTGTAAAAGCTAAGCAGAGACTGGCCAGGGTTCCCTGACACCAGAGGGGCCAATCCCTCCCTTTGAGAAAACTTGCTTTTCTAAACCATAAACCGCAGCTGGTGGCTCTTTTGTTAAAGATTCTGCTCGAATGAGTCATTTAACGTAAATGATAGTGCAGCCCTGACAATAGGACTTACATTAATTAGCAAACTAACCCTTTCTAGTTATTTAGCACTTGACTTACTAATGCTCCCAACAGCTCTGGAGGTGGGCGGGCGGCGGTGCGGGGAGGCTAAACAACTAATGTAGGAGAGAAAGGGCTCCTGCACAGTGACAGGGCATCGAGGGGCAGAGCCAGGCTTGACCCTCAGTCCCCCAGCCCCCTCACCATCCCAGTTGGCTGAGATGGGCTGCAGATATTCTCCCAGGTGTGGGCAGCACAGGCTGGCATCCGTGTATCTACATCCCAAGGAGGTTCTGAGCAAAGTGAACGCATCCTGCCTCTGCCCCGCCCCGTAGCTTGGCCACGCCCACAGAGGGTACCACAGCCTCTGCCCCGCCCCGTAGCTTGGCCACGCCCACAGAGAGTACCACAGCCTCTGCTGCCAAATGCACACACGGTGGCCTCCCAGGTGGCTCAGCAGGTAGAGTCACCCTGCAATGCAGGAGACACAGGAGACGCGGGTTTGATCCCTGGGTTGGGAAGATTCCCCTGGAGGAGAAAATGGCAACCCACTCCAGTTCTTGACTGAAGAATCCCATGGACAGAGGAGCCTGGAGGGCTACAGTCAAAAGGGTCACAAAGAGTCGGACACGACTGAGCACACACGTGCGCACGTCTTGGGTGATGGCCAACGCAGTTTCCCCCCTGATTTGGAATAAAGGAGGGAAGAAGAGGTAACGGAGGAAGGGAATATGACTGCAGTTGCCTCTGAAGGTGGAGGAGTGCCTGACAGTCAAGCTAATGAGAAACCAAGATGAATGCCCCACCCGGCAAGAGCACAAGTACGGGAATGAAGGCAGATACTGAAGACCAGCTGGTGGTAGAAAGAGCCCGCTGGGTGAAACAGGGAAGAGGGAAAAATGCGACTGGTGTGCACACCCCAGGGCTTCCACCAAAAGTGCAAATCAGGGAGATAATTAAGACAAGAATCCAAAGTGGCTGGAATATTATTAGTAAGCCAGGCCTCTTTACACAGCTGTTGCCATTAAGCCAAGCGCAGAGAGAAGGAAGACAAACTTCCAAACCTGGGGTTATAAGCCCCCGGGGATGCAGGGAGTCAGAGTCCCGAGGGCAAACTCGAGAACAAGCTCGAAACCTGCTCTGCCCATTCTACTCTTCTGCAGGTGGGGGGTCTGCCTCTCACCATCTCCCATCCCTCCTGAATCTCCGTCTCTCCCCACCCTCCATGGGGAGCAGGGCACGGGCCTTCTGTTCCTCCTTGACCGGGGAGCAGCCACCACCTTCGGAGGCCAGCTCTCCACCCAGGGAGAGAGCGTCTCCACCTCCCTTCAGCAAGCTAATCCCGGGCTTTCCCCTGGGCTGCACCCCTCTGCTTGCAGTGTTGCAGTGTGAGTCAGTTTTCTCTTGTTCCAGAGGTGGGAACAAGTAAGCCCCCCTGTCTCGGATCATTTCTCCACCCTTTCTGTATTTCAGCCATGCCACGCGGCTACTCCCCAGTCAGGGACTGTGATGGGGAGACACGGAGGGGCTGAGCAGAGAGGAGCAGGTTGTCCGATAATGGCCCTTCTAGCTGGATGATGCTTTACCAGTACTTATGCTTTAGGAGCAAGTCTGAACGTTATTCATGATCAGGTCACTCACTGAAAAACAGACAAATAACCATCCTGGAGCATCAGCTGCTGGATGGGACCACGGGGGCTACGGGGGCGGCCTCAGGAGCCGCCAAGGGGGCCGGGCAAGCTCGGCTTAGATCCCTCCTCCGCCCACCTGGTCACTGTCGCCAAGCTGGGAGATGGACATCAGGCCAGGTGAGGGGGCAGTGCTCACCACATGACAGTAGGTGTCCCCTCCCGGCCATCAAGGACTCACACAGCACAGGCAGTCCTGCTGTCTTCCTGCCAAGCTGATCCCACAGCTTGAGGAGGCTTTGGGTGATACTGGCCCCCAATATGTGAATTCCCCTTCCTGGCCTGTGGGAAGGAAACCCAGGAAGATTGGAACTCTGAAATATCACACATTGATTAAAGAAAATATTGGTCTATCCAACTAGGTATTGCCACAGGATTCCATTGCCATGGAATTCCTATGGGGTCTTGAAAAGGTCCAATAAAGGATGGAAGTTATCAACGTAAACTTCCCTTTTTTTAGAAAAAGTAGTTTGACACACTTTTCTACTGTGGTTTGTGAACCCTGCTGTTCATATGGGATGAAGTTAAGTGTTGGGAAAGATGAAAAATAGAGGTGTTCCAGAAGAGGTGGATTTAACTCCAATTCTTTTTCTCTTATTATTTATTTTCTTATTTACTTATTTTTATTGAAATATAGTTGATTTACAACATTGCTAATTCCTCTTGTACGACGAAGTGATTTGGTTACACAAAGAACGTATTTTATTTTCTTGGGCTCCAAAATCACTGTGGACAGTGACTGCAGCCATGAAATTAAAAGATACTTTTTCCTTGGAAGAAAAGCTATGACAACCCTAGACAGCGTATTAAAAAGCAGAGACATTGCTTTGCCGATAAAGGTCCGTAGAGTCAAAGCTATGGTTTTTCCAGTAGTCATGTATGCATGTGAGAGTTGGACCATAAAGAGGGCTGAGCACCAAAGAATCGATGCTTTCGAACAGCCTTGCTGGAGGGAAGGGCACCCTGGGGCCAGCTGCCTGGGAGGCACACCTTCATCGCTGTGGGCGCGCCTGGCCACACTCTGCCCCACAAGCAGAGTCAAGGTACAACTAAGTCCTTGTAGGGGACACCTTTGGAGGTGCAGGGGGCCACATAGTCATGGTTTTATTATTCCTCTAAGAAACTGGGAAGAGACATTTTTTTTAAGCCCCTTGGAGGACTTCTGCATGAAATTAGACTTTGGCAGTTCTTTTAGGATGATGAATAACCTGTTTATCCCTCCCCATACTTGACTCCCACCAAAGCATTTCCAAAAGCCAGACAAAGAAAAGACTGACGCCTCAGATCACTGTCATGCTTTGCGGCACTGAAGGCAGATGGTATCTAGTACAATGCATGCGGCTCATGAGGCCAGTGGGGGTGGTCCTTGTTTTCTTACTGGGAGGTTAACAGAGAAGGAAATCCACTCTCTGCCTCCCCCAGCCCAGTTCTGTGATCGCCAGGTGCCAGGTGGGGGCCCTCGGTGCTCCTCTGGGTAGGCCCCACGTGGTTGTGGCTCTGATGGGTGAACCCGCCCATCCAGCCTTGGGTCATCACGCACAGCGTGGAAAGGTCAGGGGCTGTGTTCTCCTGAGTCCACGTCTTGTAGACAAAGCTGACCTGCAGGAGGAGAGAATGTCACGGGCACGATGACAGCAAGAAAATTGGCCCTGAAGTGTTTATGTCTCTGTCTGATTTATCCCCAGAGCCTGAAGCCTGACTGCACCACCGCCCTTCCTTCCTGTGTCTGAGATGTACCCACACCCTTTCAACACCACGGTTTTTTCCTAAACCCATCTTCCAGTTTTACTTTTTCTAAGACTTTAGGCACAAAAAGAGGCTTCACTTCACACTCTTATTTTGAAATTTAAAAGTGGCTGCTTTCAGTCACACTGCTTACTGCTTTTTAATCATGGTGATATACTTTCACTTGAAAAAAAAAAAAACTCAATATGCTCAGAAAAAGTCTAAAGTAATAATTTCCCTACCTCCGATTCCCCATCCTTAGTTTTACTCCCAAGAGGCAATATATTTCTTAACAATTCTGACTTTCAATTCTCTGATGGGTACCACTGTCACTTTAAATAACATATTAATATATCGGCTTCTTAAGTTTTATCACAGTATTGATTTAGAGAGTCTGTTGATAGCTCCATGGTTTCTTCCCTATCAGTCTTACTGTTGAGTGTCCCTTATAAATGTTGAGGAACACAGAATATATGCTTCCCACCTATGCTTTATTTCCACCTTTATCAAAATTACAGCATTTGATATTGCTCTGTAGATAATATTTCATTTATGGTTTATAAAAAATTCAATCCAGATAAAAAGTAAATTTACAATATCGGGGTGCTAACACAGTATTCTCTATATAATCAGGTTGCTATGTAATAAGAAGGAAGAGCAAGCCTAAGGCTTTAAACTCTTCCCATTTGAAGAGGATGGCCCCAAGGCCAAGTGGACTCCTTCCTGATTCCTTTCTGGCATTCATTCCATCTTCTAGGGGTTAATTTTCTAGGGCTTCCCAGGTGGTACTAGTGGTAAAGAACCCACCTGCCAGTGCAGGAGATGCAAGAGACTTGGGTTCGATCCCTGGGTCGGGAAGATGCCCTGAGGTAAGAAGTAGCAACCTACTCCAGGATTCTTGCCTGGAGAATTCCACGGACAGAGAAGCCTGCAGGGCTAAAGTCCATGGGGCTGCAAAGAGTCGGAACTACCGAGTGAATGAGCACGCCCTGGTCTTAATTAGCTACTATTGTCCCTCCTTCCTTCCTTTCTTTCTTTCCCAATTGTTACTTTTAACTGTGGTTTAAAAAAAAAATACAAAAACAGATGGGCAAAGAAGCTGGAAGGACGGTTAGGACTAAACCCACCAGGATGAAGCATCTCTCGAGGACTAACTAGAGAAGCAGGAGTGAAAGAGGCAGCAAGCAGGAGGAGGATGGAGAATGGCCTTGGAGCAAACTGCTGACTCATGACAGAACAGGCGAGCACCCCGCAGAGGGGCGGCAAAGACGGCCCCGTAAATCACCGTGACACACTTGGCAAATTTAAAGTCCGGTGTAAATGCCAGATAGTAATAAAATATTCAACTCTGCCGGCAAGGTGCTCTGAGCCCAGAGGCCTGCTTTTAATTCATGTCAGATTTGATCCAAGACATGCTAAAGACAGATGAGCGGGCGCTCAGAAAATCCTCCCCTGACCGGCCTCATCACCAGCTCCTGCATTCCTGGAGAACCTGCTCTCCTGCCTGGTATGTCCAACCCTGTGTTTCCTATTGGGGGCGGGATGCAAGACAGACGTGGGCTACGCCTGGAGAACAGGGGATGGAGGTGAGGGCTATGACGTTGTTGTGACCCCCATGCAGGGCGGGGGGGGGGGGGGTGGCGGTCAGCGTTCTAAAAAGAAGGCTGAGATTTGAAAGCGCTTCACCAATTACACTTGAAAGCTCTCACACAGCAAAGGAACCCACTGACAGAAGGAAAAGACAGCCCTCTGAATGGGAGGAGATACTTGCAAAGGATACGACCAGTAGCGGGTCAGTACCCAAACTACATCAACGGCATCCAGGTCACTGTCCGAAAACCAAACAACCTGATTGAAAAGTGGGCAGAAGGCCTGAACAGATGTTTTCCAAGGAAGACATGCAGGTGGCCAACAGGCACATGGAAAGACACCCACCTGGCTAACCTCAGGTTAGCAAAGCCAGCCCTCGACAGGCACCAGGCGGCCGTGGGCACGCTGCTGTCGGGGTTCCCCCAAAGAAGCGGTGTGTGCTGCCCTGACCATGCTTCCGTAGACCCACCGCAGCCCCTCCTTCCCCGCCTGCTCAAACACTGCTCTCTTCTTCAACAACAGACAGAGAACCAGCAGGCCAAGGGGGCTCCAGGCTCCATGGCGTCTGCTCACTCCTGCTTGCTGTGGCTGCCCTGGCTTTCCGGGCCCATCTGGACTGTTGCTTGTTTGGGATTGAGGATGTAGGCCCATGGCCTGCTCCAGCAGATAAACGTTTGGTTTCTCTAGAGCGTTCTCACCCTAGACTGTGGTTTGCAGATGGCTGCTGTGCGGTGGAGGTGGAGACGGTCATACCAGGATTTCCAGGGAGAGGCTGTAACCGTGGAAAGGCTTTCCATGTGACTCAGATTCTCATCTGTGAACCTTCCAGCCGCCTCCCCATCTTCTTGCGTGCATGTGTACGTGCCTGCATGCTAAATCACTTCAGTCGTGTCTAGCTCTTTGTGACCCCACACACTGCAGCCCGCCAGGCTCCTTTGTCCGTCGGAGTCTCCAGGCAAGAATACTGGAGTGGGTTACCATCTCCTTTTTCAGCCTCATCTCCCTCCCCTTCTCCAAAAGGAAAACCAAGGTCCTGCACATCAATGTTTTCCAAAAGGAGCCCCAGGGAGCTCCAGTAACCACAGAAATGGGTTCTATAGTCAAATATTGCATTGAACCATCTGAAATCAGTGCTATTTAACTGTTGCTTTTTTTTTTCTGGGATTATAAAACAGAAATCTCATATGGTCCAACCTAATGAGTTCTGGAAACCTTGAATATTCAGATTTCACCTGAACCTTTAAGGCCTGAAGAATTACCTGCAGTGAAGAAACCTGTACAACTTTGTTTTCCAAATGGGGTTGACACCAGAACCCTTTTATTAGATAACACCCATTAACATCTTGCCGAACCTGTGTTTTGTAGGACTTTTTTTTTCCTTGGGAATACTGCCTGGGAGAATTCAAGATAATTAAGAGCTTTCTAAGCTGGGGCTTCCCAGGGGGTGCTAGTGGTAAAGAACCCACCTGCCAGTGCAGGAGATGGGGGTTCAATCCCTGGGTTGGGAAGACCCCTTGAAGGAGGGCTGGCAACCCACTCCAGTATTTTTGCCTGGAAAATCCCATGGAGAGAGGAAAACCTGACGGGCTGCAATCCACAGGGTCACAAAGAGTCGAACACAGCTGAGTAACTAAGCACAGCACAGAACAAGCTAGTCTCAAACCCGTCTCCCCATCACATCACCATATTTTAATAAAAGGACATTCACTCTTCTGTGCGTCTTATTCAACTCACAGGACTTACTGACTGCTTGCTCCATCCCTCCCAAGCATCTGCTTAGAACTGCAGGTGCACTGAAACACAGATGTTCTAGCCAAGGAAGCCGCCCTCTAAGAAGGAATGGCCAGCCTGATTTGGAAGAATCAGGGAGGGCTGCATGGAAGAAGCGATTTCTGAATTGATGCTTAGTGGAACTTCCTAGATCAGGAAGCTGGGGGGCAGTACCCAGTGCAACAAGGCAGCCCCAGCTCACCTGGTCACACCTAGTCCTGCCTCCCAGGAGCTCAGGTCACCTTGTTACAGGAACCACTGACAAAAACCAGCTGCCCTTTCCAAGCATCACGGTAAACCACCTGTATGAGTTATCTCACAGCAGAAGGTCCTGGTCAGGAACGCAGAACTAACAAGTTACCACCAACCAGAAGAACTGGGGAAAGGACAAAGGGAGAGAGGGGGTCCCAGTGCATGCGTCCCATGAACCTCCCAGAACCCTTCTGGCTAGAATCTAACTACTGAGCGATGCTCAAGCTACCAGGAACGACCCTGAGTCAGAACGACTGGCCAGAGGCAACCCGGAATTTAACCCTAGCACCATCAACCCAAGGCTGCGAGCCACGAGGCAGGGCCGTCCTCCGGCTTCCCTCGCCTGCTGCTCTCCCCCCGGGGCCCCTCCCAATAAAGTCCCTCGCTTTGTCAGCACGTGTGTCTCCTCGGACAATTCATTTCTGAGCATTAGACCAGAGCCCGCACTCAGGCCCCCTGCCTGCAACAACCTGGCAGACGCGGTTACTTGTCAGCTGCTTCCACTGCCTGTTTGCCTCGTCCTCTCCGATCTCCCTTGATGATGGTTTATTCATTTCTTTCAGATCCAACAGCTTCACCACATGCTCTGAAGCTAAGAGCCCAGAGGGGGCCAACCACAGGACTCTCCCCAAGACCACTTCTACTCCGTCCTCAAGCCTGTCTCTGAGCCTCGTCAAGGATCTCTCCAAGGATGCCCCATGTGGCCGAGTGAGGGGCCGTCACGATGGCTGGTCTTCTGGGGAGGTGGGAGGTGAAAGTGGGGTCACAGCAAGGAGGGGGTACGGGGGGAGCGGTGTGCCATGCTGTCCCCCTTGGCTTGTGAGCCCTGGACCTCCAGAGTGGCAAAGCAGTGACGGAAATGAGGGTAAAACTCTTCTGCATTTTCCCAGGGCAAAGGGCATGTCTACCGTCTAGAATGATGTCCTAGCCACCACCCATCCTACCCCAAACCTCCCTTTATTCATCCGTAAGTGTAACTGAAGCGGACCCCTGCCCCCACCCAGGGGACTGTGCACTGGTCCTGGGCCCTGGGTCATTAGCAAGGGTGGCAGGGTTCCTCCTGTAGTTCCAGCCCTTGGGATTCCCCTGTGATGGCTTGCTTTCCCCTAAGGGAGCCCCAGGGTCTGTCTCATGAACAAGACGAGCATAATTGGCATCAGCGAGCAGACAGCGCGGGGACCACTGGGGCCGGACCAAGTGACGGGGCTGCAAGTCACCCGACTCTTGTTCCCAGATCGGGAGTTTGGGTCGGACCCTGCACTTAGTGACAGCTGTATCAAACGTCTGCTGCTTGTAGCCTGGAAAGAAGAGGGAAAGTGAATGACGGCAGGGGTGGGAGACAGCGGTCAGTCACAGGGTTCTGCAGACCCACCACAAAGGGTCACCCACCCCGGGACGGGGAACCACGTCAGTCTGACGGAGGTACCCTCCCCCTCCACTGACATGCAGCTCTTGGGGAGCTGGGCCGGCCAGTGTCGCCTCCCTTTCCAATGAAATCACCAGCAAGCCACCCCTACACCCACCAACTTTTAAAAGCAGGTCAGTCGCAAGCTGGCTGTTTTTCAAGCTGGTAATGACATATTTGTCAGTTTCATCTTTGCCTTCATCTTTGTGTTCTAAGGTTCCCCTCAAAAACAGATTTTGTCTCTCCCTCTCTCATCCGGCAAAGGACAGGGTGACTCAGAGCTTGGCTCGGCGCTGGCAGTGAGATAATGAGAAGGTTTTCACCAGCCTCTGGAGCCCAGATCCATGGTTGGCAGCTGGAGGGTGGACGGGAATCAGAGCCCATGGGGGGCTCCTCTTGGCAACAGAGGCTACAGGGTCTTGTGGTGGAAGGTGGGGTGCAAACTTAGGCATGACGGTGGTACCAAGGGGCCGGAGACCACTTAGCGTGTCCTTCCATGAACTACCCTAGGACCTGCACAAGAGACCAGGGAGGGTAATGTAACACTCACCCAACAAGAGTGAGGTTTCCCAGGTGGCTCAGTGGTTAAGAATTCACCTTCCAATGCATAGGACTTGGGTTCAACCCCTGGTCGGGGTACTAAGATCCCACAAGCCACAGGGCAGCTAAGCCCAAGCTCTGGAACTAGAGGCCCAGCATGTCCCAGTGAAGACCCAGAGCAGCCAAGAAAGGGTGGGGGGAAAGGCAAGAGAAAACCAAAGGTGAATTCTCAGATCTGGCCACTAACAAGATGGCGGCGGTGGTGGATGGAAGGTGCCGTGCTGGCTCCTGGCCTCACGCTCCGATGGGAAACGCATTCAGTGCGAGCTCAGTGGTTTCTGACTCTTTGTGGCCCTAAAGACTGTGGCCTGCCAGGCTCTGTCCGTGGGATGCCCCAGGCAGGAACACTAGCATGGGCTGCGCTCTCCCTAACCCAGGGATCGAACCCGCTTCTATGTCTCCTGCACTGGTAGATGATTCTTCACCACTGAGCCTCCTGGGAAGCCCATGGTTTCCATCGTAATAAGGGTGCATTAAGCTCCTGCTGATGGTAAACACATGCATAGCCTGCACTTACAAGTCAGGCTGGCTTTCTCATCGTCATTCTGCACATGGGTAAACTGCAAGGGACTGTGATACATGGATAACCTGGTTATAATTAATGGTGACAAAAATAACAGGCAACCTGGGCTTCCCTGGTGGCCCAGATGGTAAAGAATCCACCTGCAATGCAGGAGACCCAGGTTTGGTCCCCGAGTCGGGAAGATCCCCTGGAGAAGGGAATGGCAGCCCACTCCAGTATTCTTGCCTGGAGAATTCCATGAACAGAGGAGCCTGGCGGGCTACAGTCTATGGGGTTGCAAAGAGTCGGACAAGACTGAATGACTAACACTTTCACTCAGGGGACTGCGATAAATGTATAATCTGATTGTGATTAATGATTACAAAAATAATAGTCAACATCATTTAGCATTTACCACATGCCAGGTACTGCTGTATACCTTTTATGTTCTTCTCATTAAAAAAAAAAAAAAATCCTGAAAATAGCCCTATCCTTCAGGGAACAATGCGGAGCCGTAAGCACAGGTGTGTGTGGAGGCTCACTGATGTGTTACCCGTTGCAGGAGGAAACCCGGAGGAGAAAGTGGGGAATGGGAGAGGCCTGGCCCTGCAGGCTCCCCTTGCCGCAGGCTGGCTCCTCTCCCCGGGAACCAGCCTTGCCCTGGATGACAGAGCCTCCGAGCTGAGCCTCATGGTCTGATGGATTCTCTTTAAAGTTTCCTAGAGCCGCCTCTGGTTTCACGCCAGGCACCATCAGTGAGAAGACAGGACGATGGATAATAAAGCACAGGGCTCAGATTCCTAATAAAACAAGACGGCGCTGTAATGTGCCCGTAAGCCACGGCTAAAGCCAAATGCAGTACAGAATTGAGAAAGAAAAAAAAAACATCAATGTGTGATTTACAGAAAGAGTGGTTTTCAGATGTCAGACAGCCCAGGAAAGTGTTAACATCTCACTTCGTGTTGATTTTTAAAGTGCAATAAACTGGTCATCAGAAAAAAAAAGGGAGGATGGTGTCAAAAGCCTGGAGAGATTTTAAAAAAAGAGCAGCCTTGCAGAGAGCGAGTGTGGCCCTCACCCCAGGCCCCCGGAAGGCAGGCACCTCTCCACCACCCGGGCGCCTCTCCTCCAGGGAGCAGAGCGCCCTTCCATCCTTCCTTGTTTCCCACGAAATACGAGTGTCCCAACAGTATTCTCCCAGGCCATCATTCACCTGGCCAGGTGCCACGTCTGAGATGAAAAGCTGTCTCCTGGGGCTCGCCCTTCTCTCCTGAGCCCTTTCCAGCAACGCTGCTCAGGGAAAGTGCTGCTCGAATCTTCGCTGAAGACCCCTCCTCGGGAGGGCAGAGGAGGGCTGACTGCAGCCACCACGGACGGAGCTGTGATCACTCCCCAGTCCTGGCGGCTCAGATGGCAGAGAATCTGCCTGCAATACGGGACACCCGGGTTTGATCCCTGGGTCGGGAAGATCCTCTGGAAGAGGAAATAGCAACCCACTCCAGTATTCTTGCCTAGAGAATCCCACGGACAGAGGAGCCTGGCAGAATACAGTCCATGGGGTTGCAAAGAGTCAGACACGACTGAGCGGTTAATACTTCCACTCATTTTCACTCCCACGTGAACTGCTGTCGTCCCTGTACCCCCAGAAGGGCAGTCTTTGGGGCTCCCGTCCGTCAGGCCATACGTGTCCCTTGCTCATTACACCTGAGTACTCCGCTCCCTTATTGACACATCCAAGTTCAAGGCCTTGCAGCTGTCCTGCCCACCAGTCAGTACACCCAGGTTTAGCACAATGGCATACATGTCCTTTATTTTTTTCCATCTTTTTTTATATAGATTACTCCGATATAAAAAGAGACCCCACCAGGTCTCGAAGCTACTTGGGGAGTGACGCTAACTAATGCCAGGCTACCCATAGGCCTTTCTGGTAGAACCCATCTTGGTTGAGACATGCATGGGCACACACAGGAGGTTTCCTGAGCTATACCAAATACGGACTGTGAACGAGGCAAGTCAAAACAATTGGCTGAAGGGAAACCAGAAGCAATGATCCATAAAAGTGATTCAAAGCACCTTGAGGGCGCGACTCAGTGACCACAGCCCTGCACTGACCGTCTCCTGTATCTCTACGACCCTGGAAGCCAGACGGCGGGTGTTCAAATCTACACGCAGAATGACAGACCCTGCTCGAGAAAATGCTGTCTGTCATCCGGGTGAAGGGAGGAGGCGGGGAAGGGAGCCCGGTCCCTGGGAGACAGGACTCAGCTGTGGGGGGACGGCAGGGTCGGAGAGACAGAAGGAGGGGGGAGTGGGGACAGGTCATAGACTCCTGAGCGCGGGCTGGGTTTATCACCCGCTCTGATGATGGGCTGCCCACAGCACAGGGCTGGGCTCGAGGCAGGGAAAGACGGAGTGAAACAGATGAGCGCCGTGCAGAGAAGGAGTGAGCGCAAGAACAGAGGGGGAGGAAAGCGAGAAGCACAGATCTTCTTGGGTCCGGGAGGGCTGGCTGGAGAATCTTGGCTTTGGCACAAACTGTCCTGGGGCGCAGGGTGGGGAGGCCCACCTTTGCCCTCTGCTGGTCTGCACTTCAGGGTGCGTCTTCTACAGACCAGGAGAGAGCGGGTCCCTCACCACTTGCCCGGGGGATGTCATGGTGCCCGGGCTGTGATATGAACCAGACCCGGCACGAGGCTGACCTCCACAACTTATAGAAGACGAGCTGAACATTTTGACCATCACTGACCTGTCCACCTGGGAGAAACTTCGGGCTTAACCAAGAATTAGGCAGACACTTCTTCAAGGAAGGTGGAGGGGTGGGGGGTAGCTGGGAGAAGCCACAAAGCCAACCTTCCCTGAGGCTTCTGAACTGGCAGAAGCAGTCTGGCCTACGGACGGGGCCCGCGGCAGCAGGTACGGGCACTTCCTATCAACCTGGCTGTGGACCTAGAAAGCCAGAGAGTGAGGGCCCATATGAACCAGGCCGGAAGGACCAGCGGGGATGGCTCTGAAGTCCAAGCTGCTCTGGCTTCCAATTGACCGCCCTGGGTGCCTGTGTCTCTTGGGTTACACAATGTCACAGCACCTTTCTTGGTCTCTGTGGGTTCTCTGCACCCTCAGGCTGCCCGCTGACTTGGTCTATGGAAACGCAGGGACTCGAGCTGTCTGCAGCTGTGGGGCACAACACCTCCTCTTCTTGCTTTGCTGATTCACGCCTGGCTCCCGAGAAATTGATGGCTTGGGAGAGCTTGTGGCTCTCCTGGCCTCCCCTAGAAGGGCTTGGTGATGACTTTGGATACTAAAAGCACTAGTTTCCAGGCAACTAAAGAGCAGGGCTCCTGTTAGAGCTCCTTGTTTTGCAAAAGCAAAACAGAGCAGCAGATAATTAAACTGGCCAAGGCGATATCTCCTTGGAATAACCTGAGTCCGCCCGCTAAGATCCTGCTAAGTCCCCTGTTCACCAAATAAAGGAAAACAGACTCGCCTGACTGTGACTCGAAGGGGCTCCCAATCTCGCATTAATTGGGGGTGTCAGTTGGCCCCATGGACCCAATCAGACAGCAACACAATCAACGGCTGACAAATGGGCCACTTTCGCGCCCCTTTATCAAAAAAATTTAAAAGTTTCTTTGAACAGGAAACAGTGGCCTCTGGTTTGAACACCTCCCATCTGTCTGAATCTGCTGTACACATTCGCCATTTAGGCTAGCTAGCTTGCTTTATTCTTCTTTGTAAGCCGAGGTCGGGGGACATCTCATTAGCCTGAGAGGACCTAGAGCTCAGAAAAGGCCACTTTCTTCCTTTCCTGCCCTCTTTTCCTCTCCACGAGGCTCAGGCCTTGAGACCTCGCCCCTCTGTTCTGTTTCACGATGGGTGGACCATCTTCTAACTCATGCCCTGTCTCAACTTCCAGGGAGGAATGGAGCCACACACCAGGAAGGAAGATAAAGCTCTGGCTAACGTGACTACCCACTTCTCCCATCACTCCCAGTCCTTTCCTTTGCTCCACTTGCTTTCCACAGCCCCCTTTCCATCTCCGAGACCCTTCCCTGGGGAGCGCACCCCAAGTAGCATTTTCACCCCTGCCTCTGTAACCGCTTCTGTGGTTCTAAGCCTGGAGGATGGCTAAGACCCCAGTCCCCTGGAGGCCAGTTTCCAGGTAGCTGGACCTCCCGGCTGGTCCTTGGATGGGCTGCACCTGAGTCATCCACGGCCTGCCTCGAAAACACCCACTACAGATTCAGTGAAGCAAGGGGCAGGGAAGCTGCGTTTGCAACAAGCATGACAGATTGGTGTTACCACTGCCGGAGGGAAGCCTTGGGGAACCAAGTCCAGGACACAACTAGACAAGGTTGAAAGACCTCTCAGAGCTGAGCCGGGGGAAGTCTACACCCTAACAGAAGTCTCCAGGAAACAGTCTGCCCCAAGGGACTGCATCTTATAAGACCATCATGGTGGCACTGTACCCATCACGGTGAGTAATTTACCTGGGGGCAGCTGCAGGAAGCCAGGCTGCAAGGAACCAGCCAATTTCAGTGAGTGATCCTCAAGCGTCATCACTCAGGAACCGCCCTGCCCTGAGCCCAAGGCCAGGCTTTAAACCTCAAGGCATGCTTTCTGGTCTGCCTTGAAGAAGCAGGCTATTGTCCTTCTCTGGAGTGGGGCTGGCTCTGCCAGGTCTCAGGTGCAGGCAGGTGGGGTCTTTTCCACGTGGACACAGACTCTCTAGTGGTGGCATGCAGGCTCACTGGTGGCGGCCGGGGGGCTCCAGAGCGAGTGGGCTGGGTAGTTGAGGCACACGGACTTAGCTGTTCCATGGAAGGGGGGACCTTAGCTCCCAGACCAGGGATCGAACCTGTGTCCCCTGCATTGCAAGGTGGATTCTGAACCACTGGACCACCAGGGAAGTCCCCAGGGATGAGATTTTCAGTCCTGCTCTTCAGCGGCTGAGGGGAGTTTGGTGCCCGCCAGCGCTCTATCTGCACTGACTTCTGAATGACCGTGGGTATTCACAGAACTCCTCCACCAGGCCTCCCCAGGTCCCCCGTGGCTCTGAGTTATCCATGAAAGCTTCTTTTCCAGGCAGATCCCACACAGCTGCCACGTGTTACCTCTCTGTGGATCAGGCTCATCCAGGAAGAGCGGGGAGATGCAGATAGGGGAGACGTGATTACAGACACCGAGGCTGGGGCATGCGTGTGCAAGCACCAGATGGCAGAGAGCAGTCATGCACACCCCCGACCCCAGGAAGTCCATTTGGTGCCCATCCCGAACAGATGCTTGGACCCTGGCGGGACCCACAGACACCACCTCCATTCTTTCTCCCTCCAGCCAATGTCAGTGCACTTGACATTTCCCAGATGCAAACCGTCCTGGGATTGTGCAGGGCAGGCATTAGGCAAAACCTAGGGACAGGCTGTTGATTTCAAAGAAGACGTCATCCACCCCATCCTACAGACTTCCCTGGTGGCTTAGCGGTAAAGAATCCACCTGCAATGCAGGAGTCGCAGAAGACATAGATTAAAGCCCTGGGTTGGGAAGATCCCCTGGAGGAAGAAATTGCAACTCACTCCAGTATTCTTGCCTGGAGAATCCCAGGGACAGAGGAGCCTGGTGGGCTACAGTCCATGGGGTTGCGGACTCAGATATAACTGAGTGGCTAACACAGACACACACATTCCATCACCTGTCCCCTACAGGTGCCAAGCTGGTGGGGGTCCAGGGTCGTGAAGTCCCCTCGAACAATCTAACTAACAGGGTTTTTCCTGCAGCTGAGGGTCCACCCTTAAGCACGGCTATTTTCCTTCATTTTGATAGAAGCTACTCTCACAAAACAACTCATCTTCCTGCATCCTTCATTTAATTGAATTTCATGTCTGCACCGATGACTCAGAACCGGCTCGGAAACACTCATTACCATGTGAGGACGAGAGACGCGATGGCCTCGGGCATCTGAGCGTGGGAGGGGATGCCAGGTCCCCGTTAGAGCCACCCCGCTGGTCTTCTGAGGGAGGTGCCGTCGGTGTGAGCGGCACGCCGTCATCAATCCTGTGTCCCAGTCCTTGTCGTTAGGACTTTTGCTTTCTTACCTCCTGGCTGTCAGGAGGCCTGCACAGAGATAGACCTTTCTCTTTCACATTTCATTTACAATTTCTTCCTCATCTAATGAAGCTTTGGGAAGCAGATAACCAAATTGCTTAGACTTGGTCAGAGACTAAGGGTAAGCAGTATTCTGGACTAAGGCAATCTTTTCTTTCGTTGAAGTACAGGCGATTTACAGTATCTTGATCATTTCTGATGCACCACAAAGTGATCCAGTTACATAAATATAAATAAATACAGGTATGTTCCTTTTCAGATTCTTATCCATCATAGGTTTTTACAAGATACTGAATATAGTTCCCTGTGCCATACAGTAAGTGTTGTCCATTTTCTATACAGTAGTGTTCATCTTCTAATTCCTAAATTCTTGAATTATCCTGTCCCTCTTTCCCCGCTGGTGATCATAAGTTTCTTCTCTGAGTCTGCTTCTGTTTTGTAGGTAAGTTCACTTGTCTTATTTTTTTTAGATTTCACATGCAAGTGACCCCCTTTCTCTGACTGACTTCATTTAGTATGATCACCTCCAGGCCCATTCATGTTGCTGCAAATGGCACTACCACATTCTTTTTATAGTTGAGGAATATTCCACTGCACACATATAACACGTCTTCTTTAGTCACTCATCTGTTGATGGGCAAGCTTTCACACCTTGGCTATTATAAACAGCGCTGCAGGAACACGGCGTTGGGGGGCGGGCGGGGCGGTGTATCTTTTCGGATTAGAGTTTTCATCTTTCCCAGGTATGTGCCCATTCTTTTGTGCATCAAATTCACATGCTTCAGGATTTTTCTGATCTTTCTCTTGGAAAGCACAGCCTTTTACCTTGACTTCCTGTTACCCAGCTGCACTCTCCATGAAAGAGCTCTTTACCATTTGCCCTGACCTTGCTGAACTGTAGAAGCACTCAGTTTCTGGGGGCTGGGAAGGAACCAGTGAGTTAATCAGGGTTGTATCGCGCATGCACACACACACACACAGACACACACACAGACGTCCACTTAGTGTCCATCTATTTTTTTCCTCCAGTTGGCAAGACGGTCTTTAGAAGGCATTTAGGGGGGCTGGCTTGGAGTTTTCCAAAGATCCTGGAACATAAATTAGGATGAAAGGGGTGGTCTTCAATTTGTGGGGATTTATTATCTGCAAGGAGATCCAACCAGTCCATTCTAAAGGAGATCAGCCCTGGGTGTTCTTTGGAAGGAATGATGCTAAAGCTGAAACTCCAGTACTTTGGCCACCTCATGTGAAGAGTTCACTCATTGGAAAAGACTCTAATGCTGGGAGGGATTGGGGGCAGGAGGAAAAGGGGACGACCGAGGATGAGATGGCTGGATGGCATCACTGACTCAATGGATGTGAGTTTGAGTGAACTTCGGGAGATGGTGATTGACAGGGAGGCCTGGCGTGCTGCGATTCATGGGGTTGCAAAGAGTCGGACACGACTGAGCAACTGAACTGAACTGAACTGATTACATGCAGCCTGTAGGCCCTGCATGGTACGAGAGGTCACGGGGCACAGAAATGTCCTCGGACTTCACAGGTTCATCCCTCCATGCAGACGGGAACCGTTCTTTCCTTTTGCTCTCTGCGATGCATTAGGTCAGCGTTCAGTGTCTTCTTTAAAGGAGCTCCTAAATTCACTTCTCTTTTTCTAGGCCACACTCATCATCTCAGCCTGAGCTCTCATCACCAAACGGGTGTAGCATCTTCTTTCCTGTGATTCACATGTAACTCCATCACCAAAATAAGCATAATCCCTAACAAAGTTCCGAAGCTCCACGAGCATTTCCCACTGTCCCACCACTTCCTGAGCCCTCCTCTGGTCCACCCCTCCTCCCCAGGCCCAGGAAATACACTGCAGAGAACACCCTTCCCCAGAAACTTTCGAGGGGAGATTAAACTCCATCCTCTCACCCCACGTCTCTGGGAATGCTCTGAAGTTTCCACCGGTTTATGTTATCTCGTTTTTAATCCACCCTTAAGTTGGGGGCAGGGAGGAAGTGGAGGTGATACGACCAGCACTCTTGGAAAGGAGCAGATCTGGGACACTGGCCTTTAAAGGGCACGTGTTCAGCGCATTTGGTCCTGAGAAGATACCCAGACTCTCCATCATCACCACTGGGGGGAAAAACCAAATATTCTATTTCTTAAGACGCACTGTGGCACTGCGGTGGGCTGGACTGTGTTTCACCCCCTCCAAAAAAATATCCGTCCAAATCCTGGCCCCTGCACTTGTGAGCACGGCCTTATTTGGAAATGGGCTCTTGACAGATGTAATTAAGGTTGGGATCTCAGATGACAGCATCCTGGATTGGGATGGACCTTACATCTAAAGGGCTTCCCTGGTAGCTCAGCTGGTAAATAATCTCCCGCAGTGTGGGAGACCTGGGTTTGATCCCAGGGTTGGGATGATCCCCTGGAGAACGGAAAGGCTACCCACTCCACTATTCTGGCTGGTAGAATTCCATGGACTGTATAGTCCATGGGGTTGCAAAGAGCCAGACACGACCGAGCGATTTTCACTTTCACTTTTCATCCAAAGGTAAGTCCTTGTAAGTGCAGAGAAGGGGAAACAGAGAAATACCAAGGGGGAGACGATTTGAAGATGGAGGCAGAGACTGGGGTGAGGCGTCTACACAGTAAGAAAAACCAAGACCATCAGCAGCCACTGGGTGCAGAGAAAGAGGCCTGGATAGATTACCCCTGTGAGCCACCAGGGAACCAGCCTCACCAACACTCTGATTTTGGACATTTTGCCTCCAGAACTATGAGCCTGAAGCCACCTGGTGTGTGGTGCTGTGTTACAGAAAACTAAGACACTTGGCTGAGCCCCCTGACGCGCACTTTGCAGGGACAGAATCTGAAGCTGCTGTTTTGCCAGGTGGGGAAGAGAAGGGCTTCAGAGGAGATGGCTAAAGAGCCAGGACATCACCCCAGCCTCAGCCCCTCCCACCCCAACTATCATGCAGATGGCCACTGGGGACTTTCCTGTGGGCCAGTGGTTAAGAATCCGCCTGGTCTGGGAGGACCCCCGATTCCACGGAGCAACTGAGCTCGTGCACCACAGCTACAGGTCGCCGCTCCCTCCCAAAACAACCTTGTTTGCTACCGAAATGACACAGAAAACGCAAACCAGTCTTTTCCACCTTTTCAGCCTCCAGAGTGAGACGTCGCCATGACTGTCTGTTCTTAGAAATGTCTCTTGGGCTCCCTCCTTCCTCTGTTTACCCCCACCAAGTCCCAGCCCGGATCCTTACCCCCTCTTTCTGGAATGATTTAAACAGCTTCTCGGTTATCTCGTCTCTGGAAAGTGACACTCTAATCACATCCGTTTGCGGGAAGCTGCCCCCGCCTCCTCTCCTCCTTGGATGCTCAGGCCTGCCCCAACCACCCCGCGAATCGACGTGAAACCGGCCGCCCTCCTCTGTCCCCGGCTGTCCTCCTCTGTTCCCAGCAGGCCGGCCCGCCCGAGGGCCCCCTCCTGACGCGACCACACATCCCTGCTTCTGTGCCTTTGCGTCCACTGTTTCCCCAGCCCTGACGCTCTCCCCTCCCCTCAACAAGGACCCCACACACATTCCAAGGTCATGTTCTCAATCCCACTTCACCCAAGAGGCCGATTCAGATACAACAGACTAGCGGATGTAACCAAAGGGAAGCAGGCTCAACAGATGCAGAGAACAAGCCAGGGGTCACCACTGGGGACAGGGAAGCCGGGAGGGGCAAGACAGGAGTCCAGGCTTACGAAGTCCCAACCGGAGAGGGCAATGGCACCCCACTCCAGTACTCTTGCCTGGAAAATCCCATGGACGGAGGAGCCTGGTGGGCTGCAGTCCATGGGGTCGCTCAGAGTCAGACACAACTGAGCGACTTCACTTTCACTTTTCACTTTCATGCATTGGAGAAGGCAATGGCAACCCACTCCAGTGTTCTTGCCTGGAGAACCCCAGGGACGGGGGAGCCTGGTGGGCTGCTGTCTATGGGGTCGCACGGAGTCGGACACGACTGAAGCGACTTAGCAGCAGCAGCAGCAACTACTATGTGTTAAATAAGCTATAAGGACCTGCTATACAACGCAGAGAACAGAGCCAGCATTTTCTAATAACTATAAACGGAGTATAACCGTTAAAAATTCTGAATCACTATACTGCATGCCTGTAACTTGTGTAAAATTGTACATTAACTATACTTCAGGACTTTCCCTGGTGGTCCAGTGGTTAAGAATCCGCCTGTCAAGGCAGGGTCACAGGTTTGACCCCTCGTCCGGGAAGATCCCACATGCCACGGGGCGACTAAGCCTGTGAGCCCTGCTACTGAAGTCCAAGTGCCCTAGAGCCCGTGGTTCACAGCCAGAGAGGCCCCGAGATGAGGAGCCCCAGATGGCTGCAGCTAGAGAAAGTCAGGGCACAGCAACCAAGGCCCAGACAGCCAAAAACAACCAACCATCTATACTTCAGCTAAAAAACAAAATGAAAACAAAAACTCTAGGCATCTCAGTCATCCTTCCGTCACCAAGCTGTCCTAATAGGAAAGTCAGCATGTCTCACGCGTCCTTTTATTAACTGCTTTACAGATCTGGACTGAGCCCCAGGCAGGACCCAGCAATGAAAAGATGAATCAGAGCCAGGCCTGCTCAGCAGGATCGGGCAGCCCAAGAAGGCAGGCAAGCAGGTAAGCGCGCAAGTGTGAGTGAGTTCGGAGCCCTGCAGTGAGAGGGGGCCAGAGGGGTGCGGGCGACCCTCACAGGGAGGGCCTCGTCTAGTTCAGCCCCACTTCTTCCGCTCATCCACCTCGGAGCTGAGCCTTGGGACCCACGGGGGACTCGATGTAGGAACTCAGAGAGGTCGGAGAGGTGCTGATCTTGACTTAGGGGTGTGCCCATCTGAAGCCTTCATGGAGGAGGTGGCTTTTGAGCTGGATGTTAGAGGAGGTATAGGGGTTTGGCAGGGAGCAAAGAGGGGGAAAACCTTAGAGAGAGAGTGAACTGCAGTCTTGGGAGGTGGACGGGACAGTGAGGAGTCGGGTGTGGCTGGAGCCGGGGGGCTGGGGTGCCAGGACAGAACACCCTCTTGTCTGTCTGTCCACCTCTCTGACCAGACCTGAGCTCAGGGTCAGTAGTATAACGCATTTAAGAGAGAGCCATCTGCCCCGACGGGAGCTCTGTTTGTTCTGTTTAGTCGCTCAGTCGTGTCCGACTCTCTGTGACCCCGTGGACTGCAGCCCGCCAGTCTCCTCTGTCCATGGGCTTCTCCAGGCAAGAACACTTGAGCGGGTTGCCATGCCCTCCTCCAGGGCATCTTCCCGACCCAAGGGCTGAGCCCAGGTCTCCTGCACTGGCAGGTGGATTCTTCACCATTAGCCACTGGGGAAGACCCCCTAGAATAGCCACAGGAAGCTCAAAGTCAACACTTCCCACCAGAATGGCCCCTCTCTCCTCTCAGCTTCGCTCCCTCCCTGGACTTCCTGTCTCTCTGGAGCCAGACACGGGGCCCCTTGGCAGTCATCCCCTCTTGCCGGTGCTGATCGCCGTGGAGCCCAGGAGACGCTGATCCCACCCCAGCAGACTTCCCTCACCTGCCTCATCACAGCGGGAGCCAGACTCCACTCCCTCTAACCCACCCTCCCTCCTTGCCCAGGAACGCAGCCTCTGCGGGGCACAGGGCTGTCAAGCCATTTACCTCTAGTCTGCCCCACGGCTGGGAGAAACCATCACGACCCAAGGACGCTTCTGGACCACACGAGCCACTGTATCCAGGTCTGCGACAGACACTACACCGGGACCCCAGACAGCACGGGCGCTGACGAGCTGCCTGGATTACTGAAGTCACCCCCCAACCAGCTTCGCACCTCTCGCTTCCCCTCTGTGTTTGCCACGCCGCCGCCAAAGTGATCTAGGTCAAGTGTGTGTGGAAGAGGCGTTCCCCCGCCCCCGCCGGCAAGAGGAAGCCCCCTCTGGGCTGGCTTTCACTCGGACAACATCCCTCGGGAAGTCTGAACTGCTGGTGGATGTGAAACGAGCTTGAGCATCCTCAGAGCCGGCAGAACAGCTCTCACTGTCCACCCCACTCACCACTCCAGGGGTACTCTCCTTCTGTACCCGCTTTCATCCCCTTTAACACCCAGCACAGAGGTCCCACCTGCAGGAGCTCCTCTCTCACCTTCGCACACCCCTCCTCTGCGCCCTCCACTATCTCAGTCACTCCACACTAACACCAGTCTCGCTGTTTGGAAATCGTCAGTCGGTCCAGGAGAGTCTTTCCTAAAACACAGGCAGCACATTTTAACAACCCTTTGTAACAAAAGTTCCGAGTGGAACCCAGTAAACATTTGTTCTGCTGGTTTTAACTGGAGGAAACGGTCAGCACGGACGGCAGGTAGAAGACGGACTGAGGCGTTTTTATACGGTTACGATGCGGAGCATCCGCACGCCAACCAGATGCTGCACACGTGAGAAAGCAGATCAAGGACACCGCGGTGATTTCTTGGGGAAACGAACTGCTATGATATTAACGCACGACGAGATTACAGCAAATGATACGGGCTCAAGGTTTTAACATGTTCAGATGAATCTACCCAGCCAGATGGTGGGTGGGCAGTAAGCCCAATGCCCTGCAGCAAAGGAGAGAAGTCTGAATGGTAGACATTGATGTGATGTTATCAACGTACATGCAGTCTGCAGCTAGGAAGGTAGGGAAAGTGACCGGGTCAAGTGGACCCAGAGAACTACAGAGCACATCAAAGGGAGCTACAGCTTCTAAAAGGCAGCAGACCGGCCTGCAAAGGGACGGGAGAGGGAACAGTCAGAGACAGGAGGCGCCGGGTCAGACTGGGGCCCCAAGGGTCAATAGACATTTGTTGTGGGTGTGTACTCAGTCAAGTCCGACCGTTTGTGACTGTAGCTCGCCAGGCTCCTCTGTCCACAGAATTCTCCAGGTGAGAACACCGGAGTGGGCTGCCACTTCCTTCTCCAAGGGGTCTTCCCGACCCAGGGATTGAACCCACATCTCCTGCATTGGCAGGTGGGTTCTCTGCCACTGAGCCACCTGGGAATTGGCTGACAGTTATATACACTATAACAATATGTTGGCTTGACTAGAAATGCTCCTCTATGCTCAAAAACAAGTTTCATTGGACTGGTCAAAGCTCATCGTTTAGATCGTGAATATTCATCTTCTCTAACCTGTCACATCACCCAGGGGTCACGATGGGCAAAAGACCAGACACCTACAAGAAGTCTGGAAACAGCCTCAAAGGGGCCTGAGCACATGCTGAGGTCTTGTGGTACAACCTGCAGTTCAGTTCAGTTCAGTCGCTCAGTCGTGTCCGACTCTTTGCCACCCCATGGACTGCAGCACGCCAGGCCTCCCTGTCCATCACCAACTCCTGGACTTTACTCAAACTCACGTCCACTGAGTCGGGTTTTAGGAATTCACTGGACAGGAACGCAGGCACAAGGGCCTGGGCACCCAGCTGGAATCTGATGGACACCTACCCTGCCCTGCCTACACACGCGTGGGAGCTGTGGTTCAGGCTCTGAGCGCACCCGAGGAGCCAGTGGGAAGTCCTGTCCTCGGTTAATACTGTAACTACAGACGCCTGCGATGCCGGCTCTCCCAGACAATCGGCCTACAGCCTGTGCTGGCACGGTCTTTACATTTATCTTCCTGTCTCACTGTAAATAACCCAATTTCAAAGGCAAATGCTCTATCCACCCTCCCACATATATGTCTTATTTTATACATCTTGCCTTTCCATCAAGATGGAGAAAGGAGTCCTAGATACCAAAATAAACTCCCCTCCCCAGGCCTAAAAATGCTCAACCTGTTAGAACAAAAGATTGCGGGATGAGTTCTGGGGTATTTTTCTGAGATGAGAACACACCCGGGCTATTCCTTGATGACCAGGGAGCATCCACAGAGGCTTCTCGAACCGTCTTAAACACTCATTCCTCTGCTTCTATTTGGGTAGGAGGTGAGATCTATAAATGATGGGCGGAGAGATTAAGGGCTGGGGATGCTGGAAGCAGTGCTATGAAAGATGGAATGAATGAGGGTCCTCCAGGGTGCCTCAAGCAAAGCTGCAGTCCTGTACCTTTAAGACACAGGGCAGGGGACCCGGTATTAGCTTATTGGGACAAGCACTCTTCAAGAGGCTCTGAAACGTCCACGATTTGTCCCTTTTGAAACACCAAGCTTTCAAGGCAACTCTCCTTTTAAAAGCTGAAATAGTGGGGTTCTCTAGTTGCTTCCCCTTTCCTCGGAGTCCTTCCTTCTAATAATTCAGACTATTGTGCTCTCAGCCAATGTCTATTGACCCTTGGGGAGTAAAGATAATTTTTTTTTTTTCTATTTTAAGACCATACTTTATAGAAAATAACCAGTTCATATGGAAATAAATCTATAGATCTCCAAAGATCAAAAAGCTTTTCAAAAAGCTCTTTTAAAAAATTCTCTGGCACATAAACTAGAGCTAACTACTGATGTTAAGTGGGGGCTCCCTGGCGGCTCAGACGGCAAAGAGTCCGCCTGCAATGCAGGAGACCTGGGTTTGATCCCTGGGTGGGGAAGATCCCCTGGCGGAGGGCATGGAAACCCACTCCAGTATTCTCACCTGGAGAATCCCCATGGACAGAGGAGCCTGGCAGGCTACGGTCCACGGGGTCACAAAGAGTCGGACACGACTGAGCAACTCAGCACAGCACACACGCGGATATAAGTGCGATTCCCAGTGAAACGAGGAATCAGCAGACCAGACAAAACACACACACAATGTAAAAATAAACAGCGCTCCCCTCCCTGGGACCGGCCAGGAAAGCTCACAGGCTTCTGGGCTTCTGGGCTGCTGCAGCAGGAGGGCCGGGCACCAACCGCGCTGGGGAGGGGGTCAGCGTTCACTAACTCACTCCTGTTTTTTTCCCTTTCGTTCATTTATTTTTAACTGAAGGATCGTTATAATATTGTGTTGGTTTCTGCCATACATCAACACGGATCAGTCATAGGTATATACGTGTCCCCTCCCTCGTGGGCCTCCCTCCCACCTCCCATCCCATCCCACCCCTCTAGGTTGTCACAGAGCCCCAATTTGAGTTCCCTGAGTCACAGAGCAAATTCCCACTGGCTGTCTATTTTCCGTGCTGCCCTCTCATTCGTCCCACCTTCTCCCTACCGGCCGCCACCGGCCGTGTCTGTAAGTCTGTCCTCTACGTGTGCGTCTCCATTGAAAGCGTTAGTCGCTCAGTCAGGCCTGACTCTTTGCGACCTCAGGGACTGTAGCCCGGCAGGATCCTCTGTCCATGGAATTCTCCAGGCAAGAATACTGGAGCGGGTTGCCACTCCCTTCTCAAGGGGCTCTTCCCAACCCAGGGATTGAGCCTGGGTCCCCTGCCCTGCAGGCAGATTCTTTACCGTCTGAGCCGCCAGGGAAGCGTCTCCATTGCTGCCCTGCAAATAGGATCGTCTGAACCACCTTTCTAGATTCTATGGTGGTGGCGGTTTAGCTGCTAAGTCGTCCGACTCTTGCAATCACATGGACTATAGTCTGCCAGGTTCCTCTGTCCATGGGATTCTCCAGGCAAGAATACTGGAGTGGGTTGCCATTTCCTTCTAGATTCTATATATACGTGTTAATATATGATATTTGTTTTGCTGACTGACTTCACTCTGCAACTCTGAACCCACCTACCCTTGGTAATTTTTAAGGGAACAAAAGTCAAGTGGGACACAGAGAATCCATCTCTGGTTGGTTCAACTCAACTTCACAGCCATATTTCTGCCACCTTCTAAGTCTCCGTGCCCTCCTGGTCCCTGGCCCGTTCTGCTCCCCTGCTGGGAGGCACTGTCCACCCTGGTTGATTCTTCTCCTTCTCTGGACCCGTTCCCTGGGCCAGCCTGGTTATCACCTGCCCCTGTGGTGCCACGTCCCTCTGCTGTAGGCGGATCCATCAGGGTTGAAATTCACATTTATTTGTGTAATTCTTTAATTAATGTCCTCTTTCCCCTTGGGCCACAGGAGGGCAAGAACAGCATGTTTTATTAACCATTGTATCCCCAATACTGGGCAGTTCAAGCAGCCTTTAATTCATTAATCATTGTTTTCCCAGCATTTAGTCGGTCACAGAGCCTTTAATTGCATCCTCTGGGCCTGGGGAGACGAGGTCATTTCCCCACTGATTAAACCCAAATTAGCACCCGAGGCTATTTCCTCCTCACTTCCTGGATCCTCCAATCGGCCTGGTCTCCATCTAGCTCCTCTGCCAGCATCCATCCATCGGCATCAGCCTCTCCGATCGCTCTCCTGGCCTCACTTCTGGCTGAATTCACTCCCCCCCGCCATTTCTGTGCGTTAACTGTTTTCTCTAACGATCTCTCTCATCTGACAACAACCCCACATTCGCATCTGGAGAATTTCTGAAGATTAGTTCCCGCTTATCTGTTCTCTTTCACACAGAAGAGAAAAAAGCAATGTTAAGGACGTTGACTGACTTCACACAACCCAGTTAGCCGTCTGTGCTTTCCTTTCCTTAATTTTTCAGCTGCTTTTGCTAT
Source organism: Capricornis sumatraensis (assembly GCF_032405125.1). Taxonomy (NCBI): domain Eukaryota; kingdom Metazoa; phylum Chordata; class Mammalia; order Artiodactyla; family Bovidae; genus Capricornis; species Capricornis sumatraensis. Next base: position 107,814,643 of record NC_091076.1, on the reverse strand, counting down.
ATGACTTTCTCGAAATCAGATTTTCATTAGGCATGCTCAATAACTTGACCCCAGAAAAGAAAGTATAAGAATAATACACATGTTTTTGCGGTGGAGGGATAAATTAGGAGTTTGGGATTAATAGATATGCTACTTTATTTAAATAGATAACCAACAAGGACCTACTGTCAATAGCACAGGGACGTATACTCAACGTCTTGTAATAACCTATAAATGGAGGAGAATGTCAAAAAGCAAGAAGATATCTCTTCTCACACGAGAGAGATCATTAGAGAAAACGGTTAACACAGAGAAATGGGGGGAAGTGAATTCAGCCGGAATAAGTGATGGCAAGAGAGCGACCGGAGAGCTTGATGCGGAGGGATGCTAGCGGAGGAGCTAGACGACGGAGTATTACTCAACCATAAAAAGGAAAGGAACTGGGTCACTTCTAGAGATGTGGATGGACCTAGAATCTGTCACACAGAGTGAAGGAAGTTAGAAAGAGAAAAACAAATATCCTATCCTAATGCATCTATGTGGAATCCAGAGAAATGGCACAGATGAGCCTATTTCAAGGCAGGAACAGAGAGGCAGGCATAGAGAATGAGCACACCCACAAGTCGGGTGAGGAGAGGGCGGAGCAAACGGAGAGCAGCACCAACACACACTCCCCACCGTGTGCAAGACAGACGCTGGTGGGAAGCAGCAGCGTGGCGCCGGGAGCGCAGCTCCGTGCTCCGTGTTGACCTGGCGGGGTGGGCAGTGGGGGGTGGGAGGGAGGTTCAAGAGGGAGGGGGCATATGTCTACAGAAAACTGACTCACTTCACTGAGCAGCAGAAAGCAACGCAACATTGTAAAGCAATTATACTCCGATTTTTAAAAAAAGAACAAAAAGAATGCATATGGTAATAAACATGTACGTATATAGACACGTATAACTGAATCAGTGTGCTTTACATCTGAAACTAACCCTGCAATGTAAAGCCACTATAGCCCAATAAAATCTTTTAAAAGTAAAATAAATCATTAAACACAATTTGTGATGATAGCAGAAGGGAAAAAAGAAAAAAAAGAAGAAAGCACATAATTTCGACAGACAGCAAGGCCCATTCACGGACAAACAACAGCCCCATCTGAAAACTGATGACAAGGACGTGAGTCAGCAGCACCTACTGAAGAAGGAATGCCCCCTGCACTGGAACAGAGGTCTTGCACAACCTCAGAGGCAGAGCCCCCAGGCCCCAAACCCCAGCCGCAAACACTGCGGGGGTGCTGTGTGTCAAGACTGGGCATAGCAGGTGTGAGAGGGGGCAGCCTCCAGACACCACGCGGTGAAAAGTGCTCACAGGGCATCAGGTCAGTGAGGGGCCCGCCTACAGCATCCCAGCATGTTTTCTGTTCTCTGTGTTGATGGCGTCATCTTCGTGCAGCTGAGCACCACGACCTCAGAGGTCAGCATTCCAAGCCCCTCCCAGCCGTGGCTGAAGACAAAGACTTTGAAGACAGCAGCGCTTTACTTCAGGCCACGCCCAACAACCTTCATGTCTTTCTTACTGACTCTGCACGCGTATCAGGACTTGGGCCCACTGAGACCAACAAGAGAGGCTGGTCGTTGACCAGCTCAAGTCAAGGAAGAGATCGTTGGGGCAAAGGGCGTGTGAAACGTAGGATCGCTTTGTGACTGGCTGTGAACACAGGTCAACTGTCACCAAGGTGGGAAACAGGCCTGTTACGTGGAAGATAAGAGCCAGCATGCCGATTCCGCCTTTCAGTTGACTTCAGTGAACAGGCCTCAGCCACCCCTTGTGCAGAGGAGACGGCAGGCTCTAGAGGAGCATCTGTGTGTGTGAGTGTGTGTGTGTGTGTGTGTGTGTGTGTGTTGTGTGTGCATGCTCTTTGCAGCGCCATGGACTGTAGCCCGCCAGGCTCTTCTTCATGAAATTTTCCAGGCAAGAATACTGGAGTGAGTTGCCATTTCCTCCTCCAGGGGACCTGGTGGTAAAGAATCTGCCGGCCAATGGAAGAGATACAAGAGACACAGGTTCAATCCCTTGGGAAGCCTAGAGGCAGAAAATAGCAAACCGGCTCAAGGCCATCTATCTCTGAAGCTTCTGTGTTAGTTCTAAGAAAGTGTTTTTTCAAGATGAAGGAGCCTTTAGAACTTCATGCCCTGGGGCAGTTTAGAGGCCTCGACATCCAGAAGTCCAGGCCGGGAGGTCGAGTTTTATTGGAGAAGGGGAAAGATTTTGATAGGTAGAGACTGCCCGCCATGATGGATACATAAATTATGAGCATGGTCAAGCTTCATTTTCTCTATCTGGTCTGGCAAACCTGGAGATGTTAGTGCTGGAAATTTAACTTAAATTTAGCGTTCTGACCTCCCCCTGAGGACAGAAGAGTGAGCTAGGGGGAGTCAGAGCTGCCAGGATGCTCTGAAAAATCGAATCCACTCACCACCTAGGATGCAGAGATGTTACAGCAGCTTCTAAAGTAGGAGAGGAGACTGCTCGTCTGCCCCTGCACAATGGGGACTTGGGGATGGCAGACCGGGCAGAATATCCATTTGTTTGTCTTTTCCTGTAGATAAGGTGTCACTTAGGGTCGAAGTTTTCTTGTTCCTCTAAGAGAGCAGACCAGCACATCCAGGTCCGCAGGCTAAGCTAACCCTAGAGGTTTTCTGACCTCAAAAAAGATTCCATCCTGGCTGCCCACAGGCAAGTTCTCACAAACGAACATCCGAAATACAAACCAAGTGACCTGGACGAACGGAGCCCAGCACGGGAGCGGGCAGTCCTGCTCCACGATGGACTCCGCCTGCAGAGCTACAAAGACGGAGGGTGGTCGCGTGTTTTCCTTGACTGGATGTTCTTCACAGCAGGGAAAGGAGGCCTGACACCGCATCTCCAAGGAGTGAGATTATGGGAAGAAAGTGTTTCTTTCCAAGGAAGCAATTTCTGAAATTCGTGTCACATTGCCATGCAAAGTTCATAGGTAGGGTTATGTATCACGGGTTCCTGGGCTTCAGCCCAACAGGAGCACATTTTGAGAAGTTCCGTAGGGGTTTCCCCGATGGTTCAGTGGGACAGAATCTGCCTGCCAATGCAGGAGATGCAGGTTCGATCCCTGGTCCAGGAAGATCCCATGTGCCGTGGAGCGACTAAGCCCGTGCTCCATAACTACTGAGCCTGTGCTCTGGAGCCCAGGAGCCGCAACAACCGAGGCCGCATGCCGCCAACTACTGACGCCCGCGGGCCTAGAGCCTGAGGTCTGAACGAGAGACGCCACCACGAGAGGCCTGAGCACTGCCATCAGAGAGAGGCCCCTGCTCCCCGAACCCAGAGAAAGGCCAGCAGCGAAGGCCTGGCGCGGCCAAAATGCAGCAAGAAAATTCTTTAAAAAGAGGGAGAGGCCCAGAGTGTGGTAGAGTCATCAAGACTTAGCTCAAATCTTGGTTCTACCCGAACTTGGGCAAGTTACGTAACTTCTGTGAGCCTCTTTAAAAGAAAAAAAGAAGTCCCGTGGCTGGGCAAGCGTTCCTCAGCTAGCCTCAGGTCCCACACCTCCCCACTGTCTTTTACCAGCTGGCCTGCCTTCTGTACAAACTGCCTCGTCCCCTGGGGGATTTATCTGAACTGGACAGATCTTTTTTCTTTAATATAATACATAGGATTTGATGACGGAATGCACTGTATGGATCAGAGGAATGGACAGATAAGGGAGGAAAAGGATTAAAGATAATAGCTTGCAAGCTTTTAAGGGGAAAGTGTTACTTAATATGTGCACTGTTGTGTCTGGATTAACGGCAGTGGGGGACAGAAAGGGATGAGCCGTGATGATGGTAAACAAGCTCTGCTTCTCTGAGATGAGGCTGCAGGGTCCACCTTTCCCCCCTCTTGGCACTGTTAGTAGAAGCCACACGGTCCTGCTCTGAGTCGCAAACCAGAGCTCTGGGCTCCCCAAACCACATCCCTGCCCCCAGGTGAGCACACAGGGAACACACAGAGTCTTCAGGCTGGGAACCTGAGACCCCCGGTCCCGCCTCCAGCTGAGAACAGGACTGTGGGTCTCAAGCTCCTTCAAATCAAAGCAAACAGCAGCCTTCAGATCTAGGGCACGGTTAGCACCCAGCGGTGCCCGAGACTCGTGGCGTTCTCTCCCCAGAGCAGTCCCACCATCCTGGGGAAAGGAGACGGCACCTCGGAGCTGATGGTGAGTCACCATGCTCACGGCGGGTCCTGGTGCCACCTTTTACCCAGAAGGAGGAAATTCAGACGTGGAGAGCAAACGTGTGGACTCCAGAGGGGACGGTGTGCAGATGAACTGGGAGGCTGGGACTGACATACGCAGGGTACTGACACTGTGCAGGAAACAGATGGTCAGCGAGAACCTGGCGCACAGCACAGCGAGCCTACTCAGCGCCCCGCGGCCACCTGAAGGGGAGGGCCCTCCTGCGCGATGACGGGCCACGCTTCTGCTTCTTACGGCCGGCCCGTCGCGACGGCAGGCACGCGCCACGTGTAGCAGGCTGCCTGTCTCTCTGTCTAAATTCAAGACTCCAGGAAGGCAAGGACTGTAGCCTAACTGGTGGGCAGCACAGCGCTGGGCACATAATAGGGGCCGAACATACAGTTGTTGGATGAAAAGATCAAATGAAAGGAGAGGACGAATGAACGAGAACAAACGGGAGAGAGGAGAAAGATGGGGGGAGGGGCAGGATACAGTAAATGAGGACAGGAAAGAAGTCGGAGCTTTTTATATGTATGTACAGGGCCATGTTAACATAATGAAATGCAAATCCCATTCAGAGCAGCCTGCCAATCAGCCTCCCTTTCTTTTGACTGCAGCCCAGGGGCTCTAAGTTATGAGGATGCCTCGGGCAGGCGGCAGGGAACTCCTTAGATCAGCTCAGCAGGCCTCTGGTCACAACAGAAGACCTATTTCCTAATATACGAAGCAGAGGAGCCTGGAAGTCACATCTCCTTTGTTACATGAGGCTTCCCTCCTCGTCCTCCCGGTAGTAACAGGCTTCAAATCCACCTGCTCCCGTCAGCGGCACCCAGGGAGCCAGCTGGCCAGTCTGTCCTGCCTCCTTCCCAGACGTATGGGGGTTCCTTGCCCTGCGGTTCCCAGCACCCCTGCTCCAGATTCCTGGAAGAACACCCTCCCTGTGGCTCTGGGCTGTCATGACCAATTAGACGGCAGCCTGAGCCATGGTTTCTGCCAGCACAGCCCTCCCGCTGCTCCCAGGGAAATGTCAGATGGCGGGTGGGGGCAGGAGGGGAGAGGAAGGGAGAGGGACAGATGGGGACAACGGTTCAGCAGGGAGAGGCTGGGGAAATGGAACGCAGGCCCAGGAGAGGAAACATGGTGTCCACGGCAAACACGCTCAGATCCAAGGATGTCACAGCCTCGGACTTGACTCTGACTCAGCACTGACTGCGTGTAAGATACTGAAGGGCTCCGTATACAAAAGACAGCACCCCAGTCCCTGATGTTCAAAGCTGCTTGGGAAAACAGCACACCCACAGAGAAAGGGTAAATGGCAATATAATGCAAGGTGGCAGGTGCCACAGGCTAAATAAGCCATTCACACAGGAGCTGTCAGATCAGAGGTGTCTACAGGGCTGAGGCAGTTGGGAGAGTTCCTGCAGGAGTCAGGGCGGAAATGTCCCGAATTCCTGCTGCGCTTCGGGAAAGACTACTCCCAAATGGAGAACAGTGCCCAGGCCTGAGTCCCTTCCTGTGTGTAAGAAGCCTGAGCTGCTTCCCACGCGCAGGAGGCTGCGACAGCCAGATGCAAGGCAAGGACCTGCTGGCCAGGAGTTTACGCTCCAGTAGAGGGCCGGAGGTTCACAAGTGCCTCCATACTTGTGATCCAGGCAGCATGTGGGTCACAGATACTACTGGGAATGATAATAAGAGTCTACTGTACTGCTGGAGACTCCGCAAGACTCAGTTTCCACATCTCCAGAATGGGTTTGTGAGCACTGACTGCGATAAGGAATAAGGCTGCTGCTGGCAGTAGAGAAGACTTGAGTGTCTCTCCTTCTTCCTCCTTCCCTTCCGCCAAGGTGATCAGGCAAGGAGACAGAATTAGACAAGAGATTTCAAGGGTGGGTGCTCGGAGTGGGAGGTTCTATTTATTTCAGGAAATGCTGGAGAAAGGGGCCAAAGGTGTGTGGAAGGCAGATTGTGAGGCACCGTCTCAAGCCTGCCTTCTTTCAGTTTGTAGGCTTGGATTTGAACGTGACCTCGTCGGCTCACTTGGGAATGTCTGGTGGGCTCCCAGATCGACTTGAGGCCCCAGCAGTGGGGACCAGGTATTGGGACTCAGCGCTGACTTGTGTCAAACTTCGCTGCCCATTAGCCCTTTAAAGCACAGATATCAGGAGAGACACCGGGTCCAGTTACAACTGACCATCCTTTTGACGAGCAGAAGGAGCAGGCTGTTCACGAGGTCCTGTACCCATTGTTTAAGTGGGATTTGGGGAAGCAGCAGAGATGTGTGCACTAAAGGTGCCATCTTTGAAGGACGTTTGCTTGGGACTTGCCAGGGGCTAAGTCCAGAGGCTAAGACTCTGTGTTCCCAATGCAGGGGGCCTGGGTTCGATCCCTGGTCGGGGAACTAGACCCCACACGTTGCAACTAAGAGTTCGCATGCTGCAGCTAAAAGATCCCACATGCTGCAACAAAGATCAGAGACCCCACGGGTGGGGACGAATCGAGAGAGCAGCATTAAAACATACGCATTACCATGTCTGCAATCAGACAGCCAGCGGAGATGTGCTACGAGGCTCAGGGAGCTCAAAGGGAGCTCTCTGACAACCAAGGGTGGGGGATGGGGCGGGAGGCGGGAGGGAGGCTCAAGAGCGAGGGGACGCACGTGTCTGAGTCGTGTTGATGTGCGGCAGAAACCAGCGCAACACTGTAAAGCAACTATCCTCCAAGTAAAAATAAATGAATTTTTAAAATTAAAATTAAAAAAAAATCCCACGTGCCACAACTAAGACCCGACACAGTCAGATGAATAAATAAAAGCACATATTTTAAAATAAATAAATAAAAGAAGTTCCCTTAACTATCTGAAGTCTCTGTTTTTTTTTTTTTAACTTTTAAAATGGAGAAAACACTAGTAACAATAATCATGGACTAGTATTGTAAGAAAATGTATTTCCAATTGTAAAACAGCAATGGTTAATCTACTGAAACTAAATGTATACCTACGCTGCTGCTGCTGCTAAGTCGCTTCAGTCGTGTCCGACTCTGTGCGACCCCATAGATGGCAGCCCACCAGGCTCCCCCATCCCTGGGATTCTCCAGGCAAGAACACTGGAGTGGGTTGCCATTTCCTTCTCCAATGCATGAAAGTGAAAAGTGAAAGTGAAGTCGCTCAGTCGTGTCCAACTCTTAGTGACCCCATGGACCGCAGCCCACCAGGCTCCTCCGTCCATGGGATTTTCCAGGCAAGAGTACTGGAGTGGGCTGCCATTGCCTTCTCCGTGTACCTACTCTATCACCCAGCAATTCCATGCCTAGGCATATCCGTGAGAAATGAGTGTACATGTCCGCCAAAACACGTGTACAAAACATTCATTGTGGGTATTCTTCTAATAGCCCTCAAACACCCATGTATTCAGCCACAGCAGAATGGACAGTTGGCAGTTTAAAAATGCAATGGGCTCCTCTTCAGGAAAACAATGACAATCATCATCGTCGTCTAATGCAACGTGCTCACGGATGAATCTCAAGGCAGAAGAAGCCAGCCACAGAAGAGAGCATGAGTATAACCGCACTGATACGAAAGAACACGCAGCATCTATCTATAGTAAAGTAACTCAGAATGGCAGTTAAGAGATAGCTACTATTAACAGACAGCTACTATTCAATACCCACAGAGAGATTTTGCCTGTTATTGAATATCATTGAATGGAATTCTACTCCATGTTCTCTTCTATATCTTGCCTGGGAATGAGTACCAGGACGTCTTCTGTGCTGTTAGAAATGCTTTGACTTGATCTCAACAGTGGTCACAGGGATGTAGGCACTCGTAACAATTCTCTAAGATCTGTCTTTTGGGACTTCCCTGGTGCTTCCAACATGGGGGCGGTGGTTCGATCCCTGGTTGGGAAACTAAGCTCCCACGAGTTGAGCAGTGTGCCCCCCAAATTTATTATTTTTTTAATTTAGAAAAAAAGAAGAAGAAAGATTCGTTTTTCTGTGCATATGTTATAACTTGATTTTTTTTTTTTTAAAGGAAAAGATAATTGTAATTTGAAAGCTTTGTGGGGAAGATTTTCTGAGAGAAAAAAAATACATTATATTTTTAGAAACCCACATGGATCTCAGAAGTAAGGGGATAGGTCCAGCACCTTTGAAAATCAGAGGTGTGGTCACTGAAATGCTGTAACTGAAACATACAGCTTAATTCTCCTTCCTTCTCCAGCTCTGCCTTCAGCGGTGCGATCCTTGGCCAGTCACAAGCTTCAGCCACGACCTACCTTATCTTTGAGGTTGGTTTCAATTCTAAATTCTTTGACCATTGGGTAAAAGGCAGGATTTTTTTTTTTTTTTTTTTAACAAAGGAGTCTTCGCTCTCTTTCCTCTTTTGCAACCAGACACTATTTCCTTGCCCTCATCCTTCCACCACTGGCTGGCTGAGAAGCTCTCGGGGTTCGGAGACCACACTGCACACGTCTTCTGCACTCGGCTAACTAGCTCAGTGAGACGAATACAATAGGCACTGTCAGATGAAAGAGCACTATTTTGCCATGCAGTATATTGGATCTGAAGCAAAGCCTTATATCTATAAAGGCTATGACATCCACAATAAAGCTGACATATCCGAAATAAAAATTCTGTCAGCCAAGCAGTCTAACAATACAAGGTTTTACAAAGGGTAACTGTTTCTACCAGCCAGCTTAATGGACCCATGAATAAACTGCTTTGTGCCCCTCCCCCAAACTTGGCTTTGGTCACACACACACACACACACACACACAAAGATACTGTATTTCCTTTGGCTGGAAACAAAAACTAAACATATGATGTTTGAGGAGAAAGCTACTCCCCAAGGTCATGTTAATTAGAGATCATTTCTGCAGGCAGACAAGTAACTGGCATTCAGACTGATGGGCTGGCAGCCTTTTTCTTTCACTGGATCTTCCCCCAGAGCCAAGCGTAAGAATCAGCACCATTGTATCCTAGGCATTTAGGTTGCTATTTGAAATCAGAGCAACAATAAAAAGCAATGTGAACCTGAGTGATTTAGCATCTAGAGTCTAGGCATGGATACACACGTCACAAAGACGCCTAAAGCAATTCAACTGAAACTGTAAGCCTGCGGAAGGAATGGCTAAACACACAGAAGGCAGCATGCTTTCAAGTAACTTAAAGGCATTTGCCAGTGAGCGAGGCAGAGTGGAACCGGGGCAGGACCACCCAACAGCTCAAGAGACCTGCTTCGGGTCCCATCTCTGCCACCACCTGGCTGTGAAGACTTGGACAAGTTCATCCAGTTTCTTGATTTGTGAAATGGGCACATCAGAATAAATTAAGTGATTTCCAAAGTCCTCTTTACATGAGGAGCTTTACTATTACACGATACATAGATAAAGATTGCAAAGATAAATACAAAGTCTGCTCTTACAACGTCCTCCTGCGTCAGTAAATATTTTGATAGTCTTTAAAGAGGGTTCGTGTCTGGGAGGGGCTCACATGCTCAGAATCACTACCTCTTCTTTTTTGGAGACAGCACTCTGATCTTGAGAAACCCCCACCTGACTAGGGCAATCAGATTTTCTTTTCTCAGATTCGAAAACTGAGATGATGGTAACAGGGGCAGAAAAGAGTTGTTTCTGAGTCATCCTGGGGTCAGCCCTTTGCAGAGACTGTCCACCAGCACACATCCATCAACACAGATCTTGGCAGGCTTTGCTACTGGCCCCCCAAAACCTGGATATTCTGTTTTCCTTTTGATTTTCTGAGTTACCCCTTATCTCTCTGAGAAACTTCTTGGTATGTTTAAGCTGGCCAGAGCTGACCTCTGTTGCGCGCAACCAAAGAATCCTAGCTGACACAGAACTCTTGAGAGAATATCCTTTTTTAAAGTTATTTATCTATGATTTCTCTGGGTCTTCGTTGCTGTGAGTAAACTTCTCTCTGGTTGTGATGAGGAGGGGCTACTCTGTTGTGGTGCAACCTCTACACGCCAGGGCTCAGCAGCTGCAGCACGTGGGCCCTACAGCTTGGGGTTGGCAGCTGTGGCTCACGAGCTTAGTTATGGAATCTTCCTGGACCAAGGATCGAACCCATGTAGCCTGCATTGGCAGGCGGATTCTTTACCACTGGACCACCAGGGAAGTCACTGACACAGAACTCTTTTCTGATCTGTTGTGGGACTTTAAATTATCTTTAGAAATAACAGAATTAAATTCATTTTAAAAAAATACCCTAAAAAAACGAGATTGCAAAATCTATTAAGACATCCTTTCTTTTTAACTAGAATAAGTGGAGCTATTACACATTCTGAGTCATAAACTTAATTTTCTGCTACTGATAATATACTAAGATTAACTTGGTGAAATAGCCTGGTTCTTTATCATGCTGAACCTCAGCTAAGGTCGACTGCCTTCCAAGTATCAAACCATGGAATTAGTTCTGTCCTCCTCTATAATCATGGATATCACCAGAATCCTTTGCAACTCCTGACAGCATCCAATCCACCAAGCATTCCCTGGAGAGAGAACAGAAGCTGATCACTCAGCCAAAAGCCTATGATGGCCCTCCTGGGAGTTCTTCTCACAGGAAAGCAATGAGCTTCTTTTTAGCAGGTGGTCCAAAGCTGTGCCGGAGCTGTGAATTTCAACAGTACTTTAGAAAGAGTACGATGCTGACCATCAGGGCAGAGCGGGCTTCTCAGCCGGCGCTAGTGGGGAAGGCCCTGCCTGCCATTGCAGGAGACGCAGGAGATGCACGTTCGTCCCATCCCTGGGTCGGGAAGGTCCCCTGGAGGAGGAAATGGCCACCCGCTCCAGTATTCTTGCCTGGAGAATCCCACGGACAGAGGAGCCTCATGGGCTATAGTCCATGGGGTCGAAAACGGTCGGACATGACTCGGCACAGCACAGCAGAGGAGGGCAGAATGGGGCAGAGGGGAAACTTTGAAGAAGGACACCTGCACACCGTTCACAGACTAGAGTCATCCTCCCTGATCCTGTGGCTTTGGGGAACCCACACTGAAAGCTTGTCAGACAGCGCTACTTATTTATGGTTGGGGATGGCTGGTTATGAGACTTTGAGGGTGACTTTCTTGAAAGGACAGGGCAAGCCATATAATGGGGCTGACCTGGTGTCAGAACCCTGGCTGAGAAGAGCAGCCAGCATTACCCTCTGGTTCCAAAATGGTGTCATCTAATACAGTAGCCACATGTGGCCATGTGAATTTGAATTAACAAAAATGAAATCATAATACTATCCACATGTCCAATACGGCAGCTAGCAGGTACCATACTGGCCGGTGCAGACACTGGCGATTACCGTCATCATAGGAAGCTCTGCTGGACAGTATGGATCAGACGGGCCTGACCTCTGTGCAGGTCTCAGTGAGGAGTAGACCCTCCCATGGAGGCTGCTTCCCAGTGGCCCCATGGAGAGTGGGTGAGCAAGGAGGCCAACCACATCAAGGACCCCCTTGAAGACAGTTATCGGAGTGAGGATGAAGGAACTTGTTTCTGTAGCCCAGTGACGGACCACTCCAAGGAAATGCTTGCAGAGCCTGGCCTGCCTCCCTGGAGAACTGCTTTCTGCTCATCTCCTGGAAGAGTCCCGGCGGGAGAAGGTGTCTGCGAGAACTGCGGTGGCTGAAGGACGAGAGGGGGCTGTCCTGGAGGCAGCCTGCATCTCCAGAGGGCAAGGGGCCAAGGGGACATTTGGGAAGGTGACTTGATACAATCTGAAAGGCTTCACCCCTCAGAGGTCTACCTACAAGGGCACACACTGACTTTCACAGCATTTGTGCAGAGAGGACCATCCAGGGGAGAGAGGGGACTCCTGAGGGGTCGTCACGAGAAGCCCTGTCCCCACTAGTGGGTGCTCCCATGAGGAGGCACAGACCCCATGAGATGAAGGGTCCACCCCGGAGAAGATGCTGCGCTGAAGGCACCCGCGACTAAATCACAAACCTAACCTTTTGGGAGCCGCCACCCAGACACAGTCCCCCTCCCTACAACCGCTTCCTTCTTCCTTCCTTCAAGCCCAAGGAGTCAGCAAGATGAGCAAAATACGGGGATTTTAAAAAACACAAAGAAAAGAGAGACTGCCCACCTCTGACCCACTGCAGGCTTCTAAGGTTAATCGGACCAGGAGCTGTTTGTAGAGAGGAGGAACGTTACACCGAATGGGACTGAAGTTACACTGGTCTGGCTCGTCAGCACTGAATGTGACAGTCAGAGTGCTCACCAACCCAAAATTTCCTGAAAAATTTCAGTGTCTGCCCAGAAAGCACCCGGGGTGGGGCCAGGAAGACCAGCAGAGGAGGTGGGAGTGGTGACTGGAGCTCCAGTGGCGACCTCGGACGATGAGGCAACCTTCAAGCCATGTGCCAAGCCAAACACTGGAAAATGCCTATGTCTCTGGATTTGTTCTGTATCTGCCATACCCATGCCATACCCAAGCCTGTTTCCAGCCTTCTTTAAAGGAGAGAAGAAAGGTTTTCTGTGCAGGCGGCCAACCCCTTATCCTAACTGGGAAATCAGAAAGAGGTGATTGGAGAGATTATATACACTGGTCATCAAAGTCCCACATGTCTCCTTCAGAAGCATCTTGCTGACATTTCTGTGAGTTGAGAAAAGTTCCTGAAGGTAGTTGCCCAGTCATAGAGTGTAGGCACTGTTCCATGACCGTATTCCTCAGTTTGGACTTGAACTTGGGGATCCCTACACCTCTTGCAGGCACAAACTCCTAGACACAGCTTTGATCATCAGTGGCACTAGGGAGTTATTTTCTAAAACATCTTAGCTATTTCTTTTGCTCTTTCTTCCCACCCTTATCCCCATGCCAGGGAGAAAAAAAAAAATTAACCAGGCAAGAGTACATCCAATTCCCTTTCTTAATTAGAAGCAAAACACTTGGAAAGTGATGGCACAGTCGCTTGAAAAGCATTTGCAAATTATCCAGGAGCGCATTGCGCGCATATTAAGGAAAGCAACGGGGGTCAGGGCACATGTTCCAGGCTAGTAGACAGGGTGATCCACACCCACAGAGGGCCTGTCAGTCACGGCCAGCAGGGAGGCCCCTAATCCCTTCACTCTTTGCTGGCCACGCAGGGAGAAGGGCTCGCGTGAAATTAAAAAAAACAAAACAAAACAAAACGAAAAACAAGCAGCCAATGGCACAGCTAGGAAATCTATCCTCCCAAACTAACACAACAGAAGGCCTAATAGGTTTTAGGGGAGCGTTCAAATAAATAATCACTTCCTGATAGTGGAGATGAGCTTTCATACATTTCAGCCTGAGCTGAAGCTGAGAGATGTGAAGGACAGAGTTTCTTTTCCAAAAGAAAAACTTACTTCTCATGCACTCTCAAGAAAGAGACTCTTGAGAGTCCCTTGAACTGAAAGGAGATCCAACCAGTCAGTCCTAAAGGGAAATCAACCTTGAATATTCGTCTGAAGGACTGCTGCTGAACCTGAAGCTCCAATACTTTGGCCACCTGATGGCAAAGAGCTGACTCAGTGGAAAAGACCCTGATGCTGGGAAAGATTGAGGGCAGGAGGAGAAGGAGGTGGCAAAAGATGAGGTGGTTAGATAGCATCACCGACTCAATGGACATGAATCTGAGCAAACTCTGGGAGACAGTGGAGGGCAGAGAAGCCTGGTGTGCTGCAGTCCATGGGGTTGCAGAGAGCTGGACATGACTTACCGACCGAACAATAACAACTGTTCACCCACAGACAAGGGAGGCGCCTTCTAAACTCTGTGGTCTGGGGAAGGAGGGTGTGGTCTTGATCATGAGCATTTTCTGACTCAAGCGGTTCTCGGGAGCCAGTTGTGCCGTAGCAGGTGTAGGAATGGCTGACTAGAGCAGATCCCAGGCTTCGTTTTCCAAGAAAATGTTAAGAGCACGTAGGCACATGGTAGGCACTCAATGGATGCTGCCTATGACATCACCATCACCTCCCAAAGCAAGCCAGGAGATTTCGTTCTTAGACGGCTGTAACTGAAAAGACTATTCCTTCAGCTGTGCTGACATTTGTACCCCTGTGCCTTCCACTGCTTGGTTGGAAGAGAACACAGGATGAACCCAGACTCTTTTCCCCATGGTGGTCCCTCCAAGTTGTAAAGTAGATTCTATCACCTACATCTGCTTTCTCCAGCCTAAAATGCCCAGTCATTGCAGCCACCGCTTCCGTCTTTGAGTTTCCAGCCCAGCGTGGTGGGGATGCTCATCTGTAGGTCCACGGATGTGTAAACATCTTCTACCCTTGGGCACCTGGAGGAGGGAGCAGATGGCCCAGGAGTCCCAAGGGAAACCACTTTTAGGGCTGACTTATCTTCCCAGGGCTCCCTCAATGGAGAAGAGGTAGTTCAGTTCAGTTCAGTCGCTCAGCCGTGTCCGACTCTTTGCGACCCCATGAATCGCAGCATGCCAGGCCTCCCTGTCCATCACCAACTCCCGGAGAAGAGGTAAGCAATGAATATTTAAACCAATAAACGACCAAATGAATGATTATGTCTCTCGTTGAATTAAAGCCCCAATTCCTTTTCTTGCTCCTGAGTATGCTTGTATCACATGTTTGAGGGATGTAATTTCAGGACTCTACCTGGGTCCCTCAGAGTCTGTTCATTTTTCACCTCGATAGAGCCCGTCGGAATTCCAGCACATTGGGACCTTGCAGTTTAATGACTTAGCCATCCCTCAGATTACCTGTCCCTCCAGCCTTGTGTCAGCTCCAGATTAATTGGTGTGCCATCAGTGTGCCCATCTGAGTGATTAATTATAGTCAGCTTAGATTCATGTTCCTGTTTTTTTTTTTTTTTTCCTTCAGGCAGAGGAGATATCCTTCATCTTGTCTTTCTGAAACACAGGGTGTTATGGACTGAATTGTGTCCCCAAAACCCATATGTTGAAGTCCTGACCCCCAGGACCTCAGAATGTGACCGTATTTGGAAATACGGTTGTTGCAGATCCATTAGCTAAGACGAGGGCACGCTGGGATAGGGCTTGTCCCTAATGCAACACGACCGGTCTCCTTCTGAAGCAGATGCTTAAAGAGGGAAGACAACTGATGAGACACAAGGAGAAGACGGCCCTCTACCAGCCCAGGGAGGAGCCTGGACCAGACCCTTCCCTCCCTGCTGAGAAGGAACCACCCCGCTGACACCGTGACGGTGGACACCCAGCCTCTGGGTCTGGGAGGCAACAACTGCCTGCTCTTGCAGCCCTCAGTTTCTGGCACTTTGTTGAGCAGCCTTAGGAAACCAACACAGAAGGGGACAAACCAGCCAGCCTGGGGTTCAGCTACAACTGTTTCCTCTGAGATACGAAGACCCTCTGTGCCATAAACGCCCCCGGGACAGGGGAAGGGAGCAGCTGGGTGCCAGCCCTGGACGCAGCCTGCCTCAGTGCTTCATCCACGGACACCACAGCAGGACGCAGATGTGAACTTGTGTGGCTTCAACAACGAATCCCTTCAGGCTGGCCCTGGGAATGTTTTTCTGAGTCGTGAGCACCAGAGTTAAGAGGAAGATGTCCAGATGTGTTGATGACCACCATCTGAAACATGCAAATAATTCAAAGGTGGAGAATGGAAAATGGGATGCTTCTGCCACCATGAATATCCGAAAAGGCACATTTCAGCCCCGTGGAAAGAGAAAAACCAGGCATGTTGGATTAGGGCCAAACCCTATTCCAGTGTGCCCTCATCTTAGCCAATGGATCTGCAACAACCGTATTTCCCATTACGGTCACAGTATGAGGTCCTGGGGGTCAGGACCTCAATGTATAGGTTTTGGGGACACAGTTCAGTCCATAACACCCTCCATTCAGAAGGATGAGACAAAGGATATCTCCTCTGCCTTAAAAAAAAAAAAAAAAAGGGTAACATGAATCTAAGCCAAATATAATCTAATTTATTGAGACGATAATTGAAAACTCAGAATTCAAGAGTCAAGTTGTATAACAGAGTGGGGTTGGGTCCTGGGGTCTACACATCTAAAAAGAAGTCAGGATTAAAATCACTGCTTGATTCTGCTGGTATCAGAAAGCACTCACTGATAACCAACAGCAAGGCAAAACTCAACTCCCTGTTTGTCAACTCGGGTACTAGCTCGGCTACGTCTTGGACAACAGATCAATTTGTTGAAAACACACATAGGAAAAGAAGCCGCGTCTCTTCTTCCAGGTGTCAGAGCAAAAATCCTTTTACTCTTTCGGCCAGCAACCCGAAGGAAAACAAGGGAATTTGTGGCTTGGTTTCCTTGACAACCTTATCTTCACTCCAGGCACCATCTCCTGTCTCTAAGCAACAAGGCACTCTTCAGACTTACCGGGAGGTAAAACTTGGTACTTATCCGGAGTCTTTGAGGAGCAAGCATATTAGGGCAGGACCCCAGGAGCATGGGAAGGTGCCTGCCCCAGATGTCCTCACCAGACCCCAAAGATACCCTGGCATCTGCCCTCCCCAGCTGCTGCTGCTGCTGCTAAATTGCTTCAGTCGTGTCTAACCCTGTGCAACCCCACAGACAGCAGCCCACCAGGCTCCTCTGTCCCTGGGATTCTCCAGGCAAGAACACTGGAGTGGGTTGCCATTTCCTTCTCCAACTACTGAGTGCTTGGAATTCCACGTCTCCACTCTCCGCCCTGGCTTACCTCTGTCCTCTATCAGTTCATCAGCTGGCTTCCCACACATGTCCCCCTGCACACAGAAAGGCCCTACGTGGCCCTCGTGTGAAACAGGCTGACCTCAGAGCACGGGGCACAAAATGGAAACCTAAGATGCTGCCACAGCGACTTAGTGGTTTTTGTAAACAAACAAAAAAGTGTTTTATTAAAAGAGGAGGAGGAGGAAAAAATGACTATTTTGCTATACTGACATCTAAGAAGACTTCGTTTGTGCCTCCAGACAGGATTCGGAGATCTTTCTCTCTTCCTAGCCGTCATGCCCCCACCTCTTCCCCAGCATCACAGAGCAGGGAGGATTTCTGAGAATATACAGAAGAGGAGCAAATGAGCAAGACCTCTGGAGGTGACAGTTTTGAATGTTAAAAACAGCAGGAGAAGACAGTTGATGAGTGCAAAGCTCAGAAGTTGAAAGGGAACGAGATTTGGATGGCGAAGATGCCAAAAATTCAACGGCCGAGCCCAGTAATCAGGATCACGGTTGTTTGTCTGGTACCTTTATGCCTCAGGCAGGCTCATCTGCTACCAGAGACCATACTTCATTTCTCATATCACCTGTGAAGAGCGGGGTGCAGCCTGAATTATTCACCTTCCTTCCTTCAACTTGGAAAGTTGTCATATATAACAATCACACGATCAGTAATTTTCAAACAGGATGGAAATGAGAGACTGACTCCTAACTCTTACTTATTCATAGTAAGGGGGAATTTGGCTTGTCTAAATTGCTATAATGCAAATGTAATCTCCAAGTTTTATTGTCCCCAGGAACTGTGAATTACCTTCTAATTAATTTTTTTTTTCTGATAGCCCACTAATGTGACTGAGCTGTTTGAGATTCATGCCCCTGTTCATTCTCCCTGGAGCTGACCAGGAACGGATCGCTAGTTACGTTTAGGTGTCGTTTCGCTCACTGCACTCAGTCAAAGAAGGGGGGACAGAAAATGGAATTCTGATTTCAGAATTTCAGAATTCATCCTTGGTTAACTGTTATTTGCAGAACACGAGTAACATTTTAATTATCTTTAACTCCACATCATAAAAGCTAACAAGGGAATGGAGACAAAACAGAATAAACAGGGGCTTATTAGGTACATAATTAATGGGCACTAAAATTAGCCCACATGAATATGAATGAACTGGGACCATTATAAAGCACGCACCTCAGACGTTATCAATTGATTAAACTGCACCTCAAATGTCACCAATTGATTAAACTTGTTAGGTGCCACAGCTTCTGGACAAACGAGGTCACTCAACAGGAGAGAGACAGACCCACCAGAAGATGCAACATGGTTCTCTGGTGGGTTATCAGGCGAGCAAGGGTGCCGGGTATTTTTACCAACCAACATTTTAGAAGGGCCACCATTCTCTTCCCAGTGAAGCAAGGACTAATGAGGCTGTTGTCGAAGATCGCTGGAAAGCCAGTGGGGACTCTGGACTTCTTATTTAGCAACACGATCATACCCTTGATTAAGGAGGGCGGCAGCGGCCAGCACACTCTGAATAACTGGTGAAGTGACATCTCTATGTGGTCCACACACCAGCGGTGCCGTCCGGCAGAACCTCCTGTGAGCGCGGCGCTGTCCTTGGCCGGCTGTCCAATAAGGCAGCTCCAGCTGCACATGGCTCTCTAGCAACTGACGTGGCGAAGTACCACCGAGGATCTGGATTCTGAGTTTCATTTCATTCTGATCAATAAAGGAACAGCTGGTGGCTCCGGGATTCAAGCCCTGGCCTTGTCCACATGGGAGTGTGCTTAGCTGGGCTCTGAAAGGCTTCACACTAACCATACAGGGGGCCCCCAACCTTTTTGGCACCAGGGATCGGGTGTGTGGGAGACAATTTTTCCACTGACTCGGGGGAATGGTTTCAGGATGATTCAATCTCACTGCACTTATTGTACACTTTATTTCTATTATTATTACATCAGCTCCACCTCAGCTCAACAGGCATTAGACCCTGGAGGTTGAGGACCCCGGTATATCTGCCTGGCAATTGTAGAAAGACTAGAAGTCACAGGAAGCTTTGAGTCCTAATACAAAAACAGGTTTGCATTCTCTTGCTTTAACTTTTTTCCCCTTTAATTTACATAATAGGTAGCAGGATGATGTAACCCAGGAGGTGTGTAAATGGGTCTTGATATCAACCCTCATCCTGGTGCAGCCTTCGAACAGAGACTTCTTGATCTGATGGCCCAAGATTAGCACTTGGGCACCTGTGTGTTGGGAGCCTTGAGGCCAGAGCTGATAGTGAATCCCTGTCGCTTTTGAGCAGTGACGCAGGGATCCGACAGCTGCGATTTCACTCTTTAGGAGTTTGTGCCAGTTCTCACCTTGCAGCCCCACGGCCTGGTTTGGGAGCGAGCTAGGAGCTTCTGCTGCAGCACACACGCAGGAGCACAGAGCTCGGGGCGGAATGTCGCCCCAGACAGGAGCCCACGCTAATTATCACGTCAGGCTTCCCACTGAGAACCAGATAATTAAAGGAGAACATTACAATGTTTCCAGACGCCTGGAACAAATGTTATCTTCACCCTTAACCTCTGGGAAGAGGAAACGAAAAGTGATCTGAGACGGTCCCACTCGAGACCACCAAGACCAGAACCGAACGATCTCTGAGGAGCAAAGGGAAGCCGAAAGTGGCGGGGCGGGGGGGAGGGACGTGAGGGGCCGGGAGGAGGTGGAGGGAAATCAGC
This sequence comes from Capricornis sumatraensis, assembly GCF_032405125.1. Classification (NCBI taxonomy): domain Eukaryota; kingdom Metazoa; phylum Chordata; class Mammalia; order Artiodactyla; family Bovidae; genus Capricornis; species Capricornis sumatraensis. The sequence continues at coordinate 107,795,068 of NC_091076.1, read as the reverse complement.
CTTGTTCAGGTCCTACTGTGTCCTGGCCATGGTGATCCGCACTCCACGGCAGGCAACATGGGGCGTGGCTTTGCTGGCTGCCATCTCACTGCACACTGAACCACAAGATAGATATTATTCCCATTCTGCAGCTGGGAAAACTGAGACTGCCATAATCTCACCTAAGGATCCTCAGCTAGCAGAGCATCTGGTGGCTCCAGGATCCCAGCCCTGGCCTTTCTGTCCCGATATCCTGTGCTAGCCTCCTTCCTTGATGTGGTTAAAGAGGTGACTGTCTGCCTGGGTCCCGATCGTCCCCACTTGATGGTGGAGGGGGCTGTGGGGGTTGCATGGTGCCCAATCCACACACACGTCTGCAGAGCCCACAGCAGCAGGAGCGCTGGGCGAGGATGAGGCTTCGGGGCCAGGCTTCCTCTGCCAAGATCTCCTTGCTGGACAGAGCCCGAGGCATCTGGAGTGCACCCACATCAACACGCTGATGTGATGCTGCAGGCATTCACATCTGATGTGGCAAGCTCCAAAGCGTGAGAAGCATTTCCTGATCATTTCTGGAACTGTTGCTGAAAAGCTCTGTGATCCACTGGAAGAAAAGCGATGGAGCTCATTAAGGTTCAAGGGGCCGATGCAGGTGGCACGTGGACTTCCCCGGTGCTCAGACGGGAAAGAATCTGCCTGCAATTCAGGAGACCCGGATTTGATCCCTGGGTCGGAAAGATCCCCTGGAGAAGGGAATGGCAAAACCCACTCCAGCATTCTTGCCCGGAGAATCCCATGGACAGAAGAGCCTGGTGGGCTGCAGTCCATGGGGCCACCAAGAGTCGGACACGGACACACGTGAGCGTGCACGTACAACAGGGGAGGCGTGTGGAGATGTGTGTGAACCTCACTCTACCAGGACCTGCTCTGTGCCCGTGACCTTGATCTTTAACCTCTCTGGGTCTCAGTTTCTAAAATGTAAACCAGGGTCTCAAATATCTAAATCGTCTAGTGGAGCACTGGACGTCTGAAGTCTCGGATGGCCTCAGGAAGTGGTGGCCTCTAGCATCGGTGATCTGTAGTTTTGAGTAGGGTTCAGTTGACCCACTGACTGAGCCTGGGTCTCTGGCTGCAGAAACTATCCCTCCAGTTTCTGGAAGCATAGATCGGTGAGGTGGCGCTAGAGTAAAGACTCTACCTACCGATGCAGAAGACGCCATAAGCGCAGATTCCATCGCTGGGTTGGGAAGATCCCCAGGAGAACGAAATGAGAACCCACCCCAGTGTTCTTGCTGGGAAAATTCCATGAACAGAGGAGCCTGGTGGGCAACAGTCTACGGGGTCACAGAGAGTCGGACATAACTGAGCACCCACATAGATCGCTGTAGAATCAGCGGCTCCTGCATCAAGGTTTTCCTGGAAAGGTCCACGTGTAACAGCAGAACTCTCTACTCTTTCCTTGCCCCAGGAAAATGAAGACTCAATGAGCTCTTCTTTCCGGCTGTTGGCTCCTTCCTGCACCTACTCATGGCTGCCCCTGCAAAGCCCCCCGGGCGGCAGGTGGAGATCACAGGAGGATGGAGTGAGTGCTGGCGCCCGGGGATGGCATCTTCCCTGGCCAAGGAGACTCTGCAGACGTGATGATCCTGGATTATCTGGGGATGGGGTAACGCCCACAGACTACCTGGGTGGGGCCTGAACTGCAGTCACTGAGGTCTTTATAAGAACGAGGCAGGGGGGAGAAAAGGTCCAGAAGGGGACGCAATGTGACCACTGAGGCAGAGACTAGGGCCGTGCGGCTGCAAGGCCACGAAAGCCAGCAGCCCCCAGGAGCTGCAAGAGGCCGGTTCCAGTGGCGGCACGGCCCTGCCAACATGTGGATTCCTGGCCTGCAGGCCCGTAAAGAAGAAATCTGGGCTGCTTGAAGGCACTAGGTTTGGGAGAATTTGTTCCATGGGAAGGTAATACAATCCTTCATTCTGTCTCCCACCAGTAATTCAAACAACTCCAAGAAGAGTCTCTCAAGCATAAAGGAATAACTTTACTTTCATACTTTTTGTGTATGTTGGGGAGAGATGAGGGATATTGAGGTGGTTAGGTGGCGGAGAGCATTTTGGGGGTCAGCAGATACAAGCTATTATACGTAGGAGGGATAGACCACGAAGTCCTACCGGATAACCAGAGAACTGGATTCAAAATCCGAGGATAAACCACAACAGAAAAAAGTACTTTTTGAAAAGAATGTATAACTGAACAGCAGAAATCAATACAACACTGTAAATCAACTGTAATTTTTTAAAAAAAGACCATTTTACCTGCTTACACGAATCACAAATATTCATTATAGAGGAGCTGAGTTATGACTCTTACAAAAACATGAAGAAAACAAATGATCAGCTGTAATCCGCTAACTCCATGATCCCAAGATAACCAACCAGTGTTAACATACGCAGGAATAAATCTGTGCGGTTTTGTTCCCTGAAACAAAATCACTTCTGATGAAAATGCCGAGCGTCTGGTTTAAAGCTATGAAATGGGGTCTGTTAGGAGCCGTGAATGGAGAAGAGTCACATAATTCAAAGCAATGGTCATGCTGTTCTAGAGACACGGAGAGTGATCTCCGGCTCTGTGGGTGTCACGGTAACAGCCAGCAAGCAGCCTCGACTCTCCGCTCTGATGCGCAGAAACTGCCTAAAGCAAGTGACTCACCCAGCCGCTTCTTCCAAGGACCTTTCCAGGTCAGGCCAGACAGCAAGGCGAGTCCAGTGTATCCTGGAGACGCACAGAGGGTAAATGCGTCCCTCAGCCCACCTGGTGGCCGAGGTGGAGAGGAAGCTGGGACACCCGGGTCCCCTGCTGGGAAGGAGGGCAGGTCCCCGAAGGCGCCAGCCAGCCCCAGAGCCCGAATGGACAATGCGCTTCAGTACGAACTGTATTCAATACGGCTCCGAAAAGGAGATGGACTTATTTACAAAACAGAAGCACTCACAGACTTACGGTTGCTGAGAGAGGGGGGAGGACCAGGGGAAGGACGGTTAGGAGCTATTTTAAGTGGATAACCAACGAGGTCCTATTGTACAGCACAGGGGACTCTGCTCAGGGTTACGTGGCAGCCTGGATGGGAGGGGAGTTTGGGGGCGAATGGAAACGTGTGTATGGCTGAGTCCCTTCACTGTTCACCTGAGACGATCACAACGTTGTTAATCATCTACCCCTCAAAAAAGTAATAATATTTTCCTTTGCTTCTGAAAAAAAGAGAAGACGATACAGGCCGTCTTTTAAGAAGCTCCATTTACGAGGGGGAAATAAATACATAATAATAACTGCCATCGAGAGCAATAACCGTCAAGACAGGAGCAGATGCAGGATGTGGGAGGGAGGGGTGTCACCCAGAAAGGAGCGGCGAACGCTGTGAAATAAACGGGACTAGTAATGGGCTGGGCTTCCCTGGTAGCTCCGAGGAAAAGAACCCGCCTGCCAATCCAGGAGATGCACGTTCGACCCCTGGGTCAGGAAGAGCCCTGGAGAAGGAAGTGGCAGCCTATTCTTGCCGGGAAGTCCCATGAACAGAGAGGCCTGGTGGGCCACAGTCCATGGGGTTGCAGAGTCACAGATGACTGAGCAACTAACCAAAAATAATCAAGTATTAATGCTACTTAGTTTTCACTGACTCGTTCAAGGCCAGTGCTGGAAGGAACCACCGTGATCCCTTAGCACCCCCTCCCTCCGCCAACCACCAAATTTTCAAATGGAGCAGTGCTTGAATGAGATAACTTCTAGAATCCCTTTAAGCTCTAAATTTAACTTTCTCGGTACAAAGACCATAAGCTACTCATGAAAAGAGATTAATAGAAACTCAATGGCTGGCTGATTTTTAATTCCACTCTGACACAGAGCGGCAGCCTGTTTTCCGAAGGCCTGGGAATCTCTGGAAGGCTCTGAGCCCTGGAGTGTATCTAGCACTGCAGGAGAAGCCCGTTCAAGACACAGGGAGCTCCTGAGGCTACAGAGTGGGGTCGCGTTCACAGAAAACGTGCCGGTTTCCTTGGGAGATCATTTTCCAAAGGACTCAGCTCCGCAGGCTGAGCCAGAGACGGACTGTGAAGTGCGGAGACGCCCCTCCCCTCGGGGGTCTCTGCATCCCCGCTTTGGGCCGGCAGGGCTCAGGTCTACTGGCCTCCATCAGTCATCACCCTTTACTCCGGAAACATTTAAGCGCCTGCCCAGCTGGACAGTTTGTTTCTCTAAAGCAGGGGGTCCTTCCTACTCTGGAGTTGTGGGTGGCCTTCGTGAGGTCCGTAAACACCCAAAGGAACTGGAAGTGTTAGTCCCTCAGTCATGTCTGACTCTCCGTGACCTTAGGGACGGTAGCCTGCCAGGCTCCCCTGTCCGTGGGATTCTCCAGGCAAGAATACTGGAGTGGGTAGCCACTCCCTTCTCCAGGGAATCTTCCAAACTCAGGGATCGAACCCGGGTCTCCTGCATTGCAGGCAGATTCTTTACTGTTTGAGCCACCAGGGAAGCCTGTGAACACCCCAAACTGCCTGCAAACGGGTTTGCGTGCAACTGTCTCTTCCAAGAGGGTCCACAGCTCTCAGCAGAGTCTCCGCAGGACTGTGAGCCACAGATGTTTAAGGATGCTTTTATCCTTGCACTTGTGCCTTAAATATGAACCCAAGTGCCCTGGGTGTGCGCTCACGAACCTGTGTGCGTTCTCAAGCTCCAGGAACCTCTGGGAGACAGCACACACGCTAACAAGCTTTCGACGCCCACATTTAAAAAAACAATTTTTTAAAACAAAATGTCATCCCCAGGACACGTAAAACTGAATCAGCCAAGACAAAAAAACTTCAAAAAAATCAATTATCCATTTAGTCACTGTGAAAATCTATCTTAAAACCCAGAGTCTCCGGGAACATCAAAGCTCTAGTTAAATTTTTAATAAACCATGAAGGCAAGTGTTAAAGAAGGGACCTTTCCAAAGGTAGGTTGGTGACAGAGAAGCTCTTGAGACGGTGCTCATCAAAGGGGATGAAGCTGCCAGAAGGTGCTGGTGGGTGTGTGAATTTTCCTTTGGACTGAAGTCAGGAGCTTGAGACTCTGGGATTGGGCCCCACTGGAGTCTTGGGAAGCACATCTATTTATATTTAGATCTTTATTCTTTTTCAACTGGTTAAACAAGGAATCTTATGTGGCAGAAAGAAAGCCACTAACTACTGTGACTGCAAAGACAGCACAAGCATAATTCTCTTCTCCAAGGATTGAGAAGTGAACCCAGAATGCTCTTCTCTAATAACGTGTTCAACCTGTTAACTCCAACCTGCAGTTAACAGGTTGAACATGTCTGTGGAGGTTTGGGCACTGCCCTCTGCAGAGCCTTCAGTCTCCCAGTGGGCTCGTCAAGATACTGGGAGTGTGGGACTTCCTCAGAGGTCCAGTGGCTACAACCATGCGTGCCCGAAGCAGGGGAGCCAGGTTCGGTCCCTGGCCAGGGAACTAGATTCTACATGCTGTAACTAAGGATCCTGCATGCTGAAATTAAGACCTGGCACAGCCAAACAAATGAATTAATTTTAAAATTAATTAATTAAAAATAATACTAGGGGTGAGTGTGACCAGATCTTTCCACGGGGGCAAACCCACTTTGGTCCGATTTGTGCCTGGGGGTTCCACATAAGATATCATCTCAATCCATACTGAATAGCAAGCGCCAGGAAAACAATCAAAATAGCTGACTGTTTTGGGGCAAAATCTTGACTTCTACCCAAAGGGAAAAAGCCAAGAGGGAAATGAGAGGGAAACAGAGGCTGAAAATAAAAGGAGGCCAATCAGCCTATATGATCATAGGATAGACATTCCTAAGATCAGGATAGAAATACTTGAGGAAAATACTTCTCGTCTAGAGGAAAACCTGAGCCTAAAAAGTAATTAGACACTTGGTCTTTCAACACATTTCATGTCTGTACACACACAGATATATGTATATAAAGAAACAAACACACACACATATAAGGTTTTCCCAAGTGGTGCAGTGGTAAAGAATCCACCTGCCAATGCAGGAGACGCACGTTTGATCCTCAGTTGGGAAGATCCCCTGGAAGGCATGGCAATGCACTCCAGTAATCTTGCTTGGGAAATCCCATGGGCAGAGGAGCCTGGGGGGCTACAGTCCATGGGGTCACAAAGAGTCGGACACCACTGAGTGCCTGAGCACACACATACACATATACATACATGTGTGTGTGCGTGTGTGTGCGCGCGCGTGTGTGTGTGTGTGCGTGAGTGTGTGTGTATACTGGAATACATAATATATTGAAATTTCCCTTCTTTAAAAATGACCCCAAAAAATCTTCATTGCACAAGCAAAAGAATTTCAAGTTACCCCCCGAGGGATAAACTCGGTTTGGCTGTGGTCTTTTCTCCCACAGACTGAAGCCAGAAGATAACAGTATTCACAAGGGCTTCAAGGAGAAATATGTGCCCCTGGCAAGCTCTGCCTAGAGCAGCCTTCCCTCCTGTGTTGGGGTAACAGGGTGACATTATGAACTCTGCAAGGACTCACGTAATATATCACCTGGGGCTGATCCCTGAACAAGGTTATCACTCAAACTTGAGCTTCAAAACTACGAAAGATGAATCAGAACGTTTCAGAATCCATGACTGAAGGAGTGAGGGGACTTCCCTGGAGGCCCAGTGGTTTAGAATCCACCTGCCAGTGCAGGTGGGGGTATTCATCCCAGTCAGGGTACGAAGATCCCACACGCCTCGGGGCAACTAAGCCCGTGCGCCAGAAACTACTGCGCCTACGCTGCAACCCAGACCCGGCACAACCAGAAACGAAGTTAAATAAATACTTTCAAAAAAAGATTGAAGGAATCAGGAGCATTATTAATGCTAATAACAGCTTCCACTTTCACATGTTCAGATGGCCCAAATACTGTATATACTGTGTATATACACATATAATCTTATTTATCAAAATTAGTGTAGTTCACTTTGTAAAGAATAGCCCAGTCATCTCAGTCATAGCATTATCTCCACTTTATAGATGAGAACACTGAGATTCAGAGAGCTCAAGCCATTTGTCAAGATAAACTATCCCTGGTGGCTCAGATGGTAAAGCATCTGTCTACAATGTGGGGAGACCCGGGTTCGATCCCTGGGTCGGGAAGATCCCCTGGAGAAGGAAATGGCATTCCACTCCAGTACTCTTGCCTAGAAAATCCCATGGACTGAGGAGCCTGGTAGGCTACAGTCCATGGGGTCGCAAAGAGTCGGACACGACTGAGCGACTCCACTTTACTTCACTTCAGAGATGGAATTCCAAAATGTAACACAAGGGGTTCCCCAGCATCCCTCAATTTGGCTTTTAATATCTTCTGTATGTTTATCTGTCTTTTCTAGTTATTCTATATAAAACATATTATTTTTTAAATAGAACACCAACAAGTTTTTTTTTTTCAATGAAAATAAATCCAAAGACATGAAACAAATTGGTTCAAAATGCTAAAAAGGAAAGGACTGCAATGCAATCGGGAGAAACCTCTGTATTCTAAGTCAGTCACTAAAGGGATGTGCCTGTAAGCTTAAATCATACATAACACAGGACTTTTCTGATGGCCCAGCGGTTAAGATTCTGGGCTTCCTCTGCAGGGAGTGCAGGTTATTAATCTGCCTGGCCCATCTTTGGGAACCCTGCGTCTCAGGTGATGAGCATCCTGACCAGGCTCACCTGTGAACGACTGCAAGGAGGAGGAAGGGACACATCCCCCCGGAGGCTGACCGGAACCAGGAAACAAATGCTCGCCCTTACTCTCTCCCCTTTCAGTATAAAAGAAGCCTGAATTCTAACTCAGGCAAGATGGTTCTTTGGGACATGAGTCCACCATCCTCCTGGTTTGCTGGCTTCCCGAATGAAGTTGCTATTCCTTGTCCCAACAACTCACCTCTTGATTTATTGACCTGCCGTGCAGTGAGCAGTACAAACCTGGACCTGGTAACGACAGGGATATCTCCGAAAGATGCCCCCAGGAAGGAAGCAGGTAAGACAAACATCAGTGTAAAGCGATACTGAATTCAATACTTTAACAGAGCATCAGGGGGGACCTGCCTGGTGGTCCGGTGGTTAAGAACTTGCCCTTCAGTGCAGACGATGTGGGTTTGATCCCTAAGCCCGCGTGCCACAACTAAGACCCAGCACAGCCAGAAATAAACAAACATTTTTAAAAAATTTAAAGCTTTAAGAAAAGCCAGAGATATTCCATGTTTACGAGAGGCAACAGCTAATGAATCTGTGCCCAAATAACTTGGTATCAAATATGTGAAGAAAGGAACTCAGAGGTGGACACTAGAGTGAAATTGTCTGCAGTAACTGGAACAGGAAGTTGGAACATACGATGACCAATCCGGAGCCAGCAACCCGAAGGAGAAACTCAGGAAAGATTGGCGCTCCCTCCCCGACAGCCCCCTGGAGCAGGGGTCCCCAGCCTCCGGCCAGAGACGGGCACCTGTCGTCAGATCAGCGCAGCCCTAGATTAGACATAAAGTGCACAAGAAACGCGGCGCACTCGAATCATCCGCAAACCATCCGCACAGCCCCGGTCCACGGAAGAACGGTCTTCCGCTAAACCGGTCCCAGGTGCCGAGAAGGCTGGGGACCGCTGGAGAAAGGACCCGCACCACAGCTGCCCAAGCCCCTCTTCAAGTCGCCGAGCCGACAGAGATGCTCCCCCTGCGGACGCTCGCGCGGGCTCTCACCTGGGATGTTGTGGATGGTGATGGCCAGGATGAGCAGCGCGATCCGCCTCCAGCTGCTGCCGCCGGGCTGCGCCGCACTGCCCCGAGGCGGCCCGGGGGCGGCGGGGCCCTCCGCGAGGTCGGCGGCCACGGGCCTCTTCCTCTGATACGCCTCGCCGTTCTCACTCTTGTCTGAGCAGAAAGAGAGGGGCATAAAGAGAGAGCCGTTAGAAAGAAGGCACGTCAGGATTCGGACAAGCAGCGGCGAGGGGGAGCTTGCGCTACCGGACGAGGTCTATTTTCTCGCTTCCTAATGGTTTGTACATGCAGCCATCTGGTCCTCCACGCCTTCATTCATTACTCTGTTCTTAGGGTCAGATTATCCCAAATACTCATGTTTTCCCAAATGCCCAGATTATCCCAAATATCCATGGGTGATTTATCTGATTCCTAATGGAGGCAAACTGCCCGGCTCTGAAATACGGGAGAGCAAGACGGAGACAGAGAATACAGGCTGTGGTTCGCAGCCCCTTACCTATCAGGGAGGCTTCCTGGAGGAGGAGGGTCTTGATCAAATCTTAAACCTGCGGTGGCACAGATGGAAAGGAGAGTCTCTCCATCATCTGAGCCTGCAGACCCTGACACGGATGATGCAGACAGGCCATCAGGTCCTGTCGTTGGGATGTCCACCGAGACCAGGGAGGCCCAACAGCCCAGTTTTGATCGAACCCGAGTCCCCTGCACTGGCAGGCGGATTCTTATCCACTGCACCACCGGGGAAGTCTAGTACCATCTTTCTTGCCTCCGATATTAGATCGTCTTTGTGTGTGTATGCACAGATGTGTGCTTCTCGGCACAGCTCGTTTTTTGTTTTTGTTTTTTTTAAATTGTTTACAATACCTGATAACTCAGGCTACAGAGGCTTGTCGTGGAACTGAACAAAACACGTAGGCTTTTAAGTCCATAAACACCAAAGTCACAAGCAACCAGACCTGAGTGCAGGGCAAAAAGGAAGCTATGCAGTGATGCGGGGCACTCAGCTCTCTCTGGGGCCGGTCAGTGGACACCCTGGACGCCCAGACTCCCCTCTGAACACACAGCCCCAACAGGGATGCTCTCTGGTGGCAGTTGATAGAGACAAAATAAAGCAAATAACTCTTCCCTTTGGGATTTTCATAACTTCAGGAAGGACAGATGGTTGGACACGGACCACGCCCTCGAATCAAAGGGACTGAAGTGCACTGTCCCAAACAAGCACGGGGGGCCCATGCTCATTCCTGTCCCCGTCACAGAAGGATCCGACTCTGGGTCTCCTGCAAGGGACACACAGACAGCAGTGGAGCTGGGGGCCTCGTGAGCAAATTCCAGCACCAAACACGTGTGTGACAGGAACGTCGAGAGGTGTAAAGTCTGATGAACCGAGACGAGGATGCACCGAGACGAGGATGCGCGCCTCGCCTCGGGGTCCTCGCCGAAGTGTGAGCGCGGCTGTGGCTGCTTCTCCCTGGTGGGAAACGGGAGGGTGCAAGCGCCTGATGTGCCGGGAAAGGTAAATAAGCCAGCATTTGATAACAGCCGCTAATAAGCCTGCAATGAGGAACATTAGTCCAGATAAATCATCACCGAGAGGAAGGGTGCGTCCCCAGCTGTGAATGTTCTCGCCTCTCCTGGGAAGGCTGGTTAAATCTTCACACTCTGTCTAGTAAGATGCCAGCACCGCGGATGAAGGGTGACCCCTTAACGGAGGCAACAGCTGAGCCCGGCATGGGATTAGGGGTCGACCCGTGAAATTTCCTGGGAGAGGAGAGGTCTGGGCACTTTTCAAGCAGGATTCGGCAAAGGGGAAGGACGTTTTGCTGAAGAAACAGCCAATGTCGGGTTTAGGAATGAAAAACCTCACCAGTGACATGGTGGGTAATACTGAACACTTAGTCTCAACAAATCCTCCTTCCTTCAAAAAGCCCCATGAGGTAGAGACGATCCCCTTCAACAAACGAGGAACTTAAAGAACCGAGAGGTAGAGCACCTGGTTCCAAGTCACAGTCCTGAATTCCAAGTCCCGAGTCCATCTTGGATGCAGGAGCCAAGCTGGGTCCTTTGCCTCCAGAAGCCACCTCTTAACCAGGGCCCCGCGGTTGACTGGGAGCCGGGGGTGGCGTGGTGAGCTATCCCTTTGCTCGCAAGAATGTGTGTTAGTCGCTCAGTCATGTCCGACTCTTTGCGACCTCATGGACCGCAGCCCGCCCCCAGGCTCCTCTGTCCCTGGGATTCTCCAGCCAAGAATACTGGAGTGGGTTGCCATTCCCTTCTCCAGGGGATCTTCCCGACCCAGGGATCGAACCTGGGTCTCCTGCATTGCAGGCAGATTCTTTACCGTCTGAGCCACCAGGGAAGCCCGAAAGCATAGCAAAGCCAGTCACCGCAGTGACATTTAGGAACTTGAAATCCAAGACACTTAAGTTCAGAGAGACCCAGTGAGCTTGCATCACCAGCGGCAGAAAAGGCTCCGTGGAAACCTCATATCTATAATCACTCCCGCTCGTCGACAAACCTGAAACCGTGAAGACACTATTAACCCGTTCGATCTACTGGTTTAAGTATAAAGCCGCTGTCAGTAGGATATATTTATTAACACCAAGCCAGGGACACTGGGTTACAATCCTTTAAGGAAGGTGGAAAGACTTCAAAGTTGCCCATCATCAAAACCCATTGTTTTAAAAATTTAAACTCGAGCATCTACGCATCCACACTGAGAAGGGGCCCAAAGCCGGGGCTCAGCCTGCCTCCCCGCTCTTCATCCTTCTGGGGGAGGCACCCCATTGCTAAATGTGAGAATGAGGACCACAGGGAACAGACCGACCAGACCAAGGCTCCCTTTTCCAGCTGAATCACGAGGTGACTTTATTGCACACATTTTGTCCCCTGCTTTCTTCTCCCCCAAACAAGGGACGTGATGCTTGTACCAACACACCATACTGTACAGCAAAAAAATGGAGCCGGGTCTGCTTGGCACAAGCTGGGGAAGTTGCGGGGAGAGGAGATAAGCCCCCTCCCCTCGGGGTGTGACCTCCTCCCCCGTGAAAGGGCCTGATGTCCTCAGATCACAGGCTCTGAATCACTTTCCATCACCGATGCTTTAGAAACTAAGGTGGGACTTTCTATCATCTTTCCAGTTTAAAAAAAAAAAAAAAATACAAGGACGATTTTGGAACAATGAGTCCTTACGGATTCAAGGCCCTCAGACAGATTTCATCTTGCTAGATAAATGCCACGGTAACCTTCATTTCGTCCCCCATGGGCCCAGACTCAGCAGGGACAGGATGTTTGCTGCCTCTGTGATGATGTAACTGACCAAATCCATCAATAATAGGCCCAGAGATGGACGTTCGGCCACCAGAGAATAAAAGGAACACTAATTAATAGATGAACAGCCACAAGAGCTTTAGAAATGTCCCTAAGATATTACTGGAGATGATCTGGTTGAATTAGCACAAGTGGGCAAGTTCTCATCCGCTAAACACAGAAAGCTTCAGGTCCCTGGAAGAAACTCCTTCTCCCTAAATCCTTGCTGTGCTATGCCTGTGTTCAGTCATGTCCGACTCTGCGACACTGTGGCCTGTAGCCCGCCAGGCTCCGCTGTGCACGGAGTTTTCCAGGCAATAACACTGGAGTGCTCTGCCATTTCCTCCTCCAGAGGATCTTCCCCACCCAGGGACTGAACCGCGTCTCCTGCATTGGCAGGTGGATTCTTTACCGCTGAGCCACCGGAGAAGCCCTCTTGGGTTATCCATTTTAAATACAGCAGTGTGTATGTGGCTTACACATCTTAGTAAACAGTTTCATACTCCACTTGTTTCATTTAAAACCTCAGAAATATTTCCTAAATGCCTTAGCCTCTGGGACTCTAGTTTTTAATGGCTGCAGGGCAGTTTTGTTTAGTCCCAAGTCTATCCTTTTCCTTTTTTATTTAAGTTTGAGTCATTGCTCTTTGTTTCCCGGATGTTAAGAGGCGCAGTGCTTCCCCCTCGCCACATGGGGGCGTACTCCTCCAGCTCCCTTCCATCCACCCCAGGAAAGTTCCTCCTTCACTGCAGGCACTAACCCTTTTCCAGCTTCACGGTTCATACACACCCCTGGATCACGTTAAAGGGCTGGCCTACCCCAGGAGGCAGAGCAAGTGAGGAAAAGCTCCTACTGCTGGGACTTCCCTGGCGGTCCAGTGGTTAACACCCCGGCTCCCAGTGCAAGGGGCCCAGGGTTCAATCCCTGGTCAGGGAACTGGATCCCACACGCTGCAACTAAGACCTGGTTCAGCCAAATAAATAAATAAATAAATAATACTTAAAAACAACAACAACAACTCCTACTGCAAACGGTGGGAGATGGGGAATCTCCGTGCAGAAGATCCTTAAACATGCCGGTGCTTACTCGCTTGCTCATAAATTACTCCTGGCCAACAACTGGTTTCCTGAAATTGAACTGCAACAGAGATGCGGTGTGTCACACGCCTTCCACAAATGCAAATGCAAGAGAGACGCATTTGAAAATAAACCAGAGAAGATTCCTTTCACTGACCCAGGGCTCCCTCTCCATCTTTCAGTAAGTACCACCTCTTCAGGCTAACTTCTGCTTCCATTTCCAAAGAAAGGAGAGACGGCCTTGGAGATGGAGCGATAAACCAGACAGACTCATTCCTAGCTTTGGATCGTGGCGGGAGGAAGAAAGTCCTGGTGGTTTCAGGGAGAAAAAAAGGATTTTCAAATGCAGAGGAAGATTTTGACCCTTCAACATTTCGCCTTCAGTGGCGTCTTTGGAGCCTGTCGGGCACCTGAAAGGTGACTCAGCTGTGAGGAACTGGGAAGGTGGGTGTGCTGCAGATGGGTGACAGAATGCAGTCTATCGCTGATCAAGAGACAAGAGGAAACGGAAGGAAAAAAGATGCTCATGCCTTTCCTGGAAGAAATTCCTTACACGCTCACTCACCCAGGACTGTCTTTAGATCGCCCAGAGCCCCACGGAAATAGCGTCACATCGGCTGCAAATATCCCAGCATAAAACCAGGATGTCATCAATTTAATATGTTTAATGGTTTTAACTGGTCAAGGCAGGGCTGGTTAGCCATTCAATCCATCCTGCCATTGGGCAAGGACCCCCCAGTACAAACTCTCCTCCCAATAACCTCATTTCTAAAGGTACAAATGTAGTCTTAAGCAACCTTGGGAAACCTACAAGAATACAGAAGAAAATTGAAATCACATCAGCTGAAAAAAAATTTTTTTGAGTTTGCTGTATTTCCTTCCACACTTTTTCAAGTGGTTTGACGTAACTGGGGTGATCACATTATACAACCGCAGACTATTTTTACTCCCACTGAACACAACACAAACATTTCCCCCATATGATTAAAACCCTTAGAAGTATTTTAAGCGGTACAAATTACTGTTCACCTTCTCAAACCACTGGGCATTTAGGCTATTCCTAAATTTTTCTTTTCCCTAAAAATATCACTGCAGAACCTTTAACCTATATAAACAAATCAGCAATTTGAACCAAATTCCCAGAGGCTGAACTGCTGATCCAAGGACCTTGACGGGTTGGTCTAACTAATTTCCGGAAAGGCCACTCCATTTATAGTCCTCTGAGCAGGGTCTGCAAGTTTTCATCATGCCGTTTTTTTCAGTCAGCCTGAGTATTTTTCATTTAAAAGTAAATGTATCCATTTACGGGGGAAATGACATTTCCCCTCTGACTGCAAATCAAAGTGGACATTTCTTATGGCTCCACACATATTACTTTCCTCCTTTGTGCAAGGTCCTCTGTTCAGAGGAGGTCTCTTTAAGGAATGTGAATAGGATTAGACAATTCCTTAGAGACATGAGTAATTTTCCTGTGATCCACTTATGCGTGTCAGTGAGTAATAGGATGGAGTTGGGAACAGCGGGTATTATTATAAATCAGACAAAAGGATCCAGTTGCTCACATTGAAATTTCAGCCTCCACTTACTAAATTCCTCTCTGACATTCCTCAGGACAGAAAAGTGCCCTTAAGAAAAACTGCTGGACAAAACCACAGTCCAGCAAAATGCATGCACCTCTATGCTCACAGCGACACTAGCCTCCATAGCCAGGACACGGAAACCACCGGAATGCCCATCAGCGGAGGGATGCGTACAGAGGGTGTGGCGCATATATGCGATGGAGTATTACGCAGTCGTTAAAAAGAACGAAATAAAGCCATTTGCAACAACACAGACAGACCTAGAGATCATCATCCTGAGTGAAGTCAGACAGAGACAGACAAATAGCACATGATGTCCCTAATGGGTGGAGTCTCAACCAGGACACAAACGAACGTTCTTATGAAACAGAACCAGACTCCCAGACGTGAGCGAGCAGACCAGTGGTTGCCAGGGTGGCGGTGCGGCGGCACGGATGTATTAGGGGCTTGGGATTAGCAAGTGGAGACTATTATACAGAGAATGGACAAACGACAAAATCCTACTGCGGAGCACAAGGAACTGTATTCAGTAACCTGTGATAAAATAAAACAGAAAAATATGCAAGAGGATGTATATATATACCTACATATGCGTATATATGTTTAACTGAACCACTTTCCTGTTCAGCAGAAATTAAACACAACACTGTAGATCAACTATACCTCAACAACAAACAGTTTAAAGAGGCCGCTAGCAACGTTCTAGCACAGCTTTGGGTGCTGCTGCTGCTAAGTCGCTTCAGTTGTGTCTGACTGTGCGGCCCCATAGACGGCAGCCCACCAGGCTCCTCCGTCCCTGGGATTCTCCAGGCGACAGTACTGGAGGAGGTTGCCATTTCCTTCTCCAAGATTTGGGTGCAATGTGAATATTTTCATTGAGTTGCCACAAACCTTCAATTTATTAAAAGAAAAAAAAAGCAGTATCTGCAAAGTTCAATGAAACAAGGTCTTCCTGTGCAGCAAGAATATTTCGTGTGGACAGGACCCTTTCGAGAGCTTCTGGATTTAGCAAATAAAAAAGGTGCTGCTCAGCTGCAAATGAGTTTCAGATAAAACAAAGCCTTTCAGTATAAGTATATCCCAAATACCGTACGGGGTATACTTATGCTAAAAAGTTCTGATTGTTGATCTGAAAGTTGATTTTGACTGGGTATCTTGTATTTTAACCTACAGTCCTATCTGTGCCCAATTTTGGGCCCGAGTTCCAGGTGAGGGAGAAATTGGCCCAAATGTGACTGCACTCTCCTCTGAAAGCAGCCACATGTTTGTCTCAGCGAGAAGTCTTTCAAGGATGTGCTACGTGGGTCGTGTATAAGTCAGGATAGGAAAAGATTCCATGACAGACCAAGGAAGCTTCATGGAAAGATCACTGAAGTATTTATTATGCTTAGTTACTAACCTTTAGGCAGAGACACATCTGGAGTTTAAGAAACACGGTGAAAACCTTAATCGGGGCTCAGATGGTAAAGAATCCACCTGCAACGTGGGATACCCGGGTTCGATCCCTGGGTCAAGAAGATCCCCTGAAGAAAGGAATGGCACCCCACTCCAATATTCTTGCCTGGAGAATTTCATGGACAGAAGGAGCCTGGAAGGCTATAGTCCATAGAGTTGCAAAGAGTCAGACACAACCGAGAAAAACCTTATTTACAACCTTAGTAACTATAATAGCTATATCTCCATTTATCATTCTAATAACCCACAATCCACAGGAGCATCAGAGGCTCTGTGCTGTGTAAGAAGGCTGACTAGATCCCTTGTCTTTTAAGTCTGCACATTTTCCCAGGCACTGGAAGTCATCCATGCTTTAGCTTTGATGCTTATGAATAATCAATTGCTTTGCTACAACGGGGAAACAAATAGGTCTGCATAATTGGTAAAAAATTAAATGTACATCAGAAGAAGAAATGGGTTCTCTATTAGCTAAAGATTTCTCATCCTATTAAGCAAACCACCCACTAAAACACTGCTTGTTCCAAATAGCTAAGTATGATAATAACTTCTACTCTGCGTCAGTGGAGCTTGGATCTCCAATAAGATTAAAATGTCCACCTACCAGGTCAGCGCCTCTATTTTATAAAAGGACAGACGACTGTTTCATCAACATGAGCTCATCTCTGGTGAATTAACTGTTCGCTAAAAAATAAACCCCAAGTGGGCTCCAGAACCATCGCTCCTTCTCCGTAGTTGACCCAACACACTGTGTTCAGTGCAAACTCCCTGGTGGGGAAAGGACCATCATGGCTTTTGGGGGATCCATCAGCAAGGAGACATTTGATTCCAAAGAGCTCCAGACCCCTCTTTGGAGAAGGGCTTCCCTAGTGGCTTGGATGGTAAAGAATCTGCCTACAATGTGGCAGACCCAGGTTGGATCCCTGGGTCAGGAAGATCCCCTGGAGAAGGGAATGGCTACCCACTCCAGTATTCTTGCCTGGAGAATTTCAAGGACAGAGGAGCCTGACGGTCTACAGTCCACGGGATCACAAAGAGTCAGACACAGCTGGCGACTAAACACCACATTAGAGAAAGGGCATTTTGGAGAACTTTGTGCATCTTGGAGAAGAAGGTTTAGGAGAGCTCTGCAAAGGACCCTCAGCCTCTCTGGGAAAGATGGTGGCTCCTCCCTGGTCTTGCTGCTGCTGCTCCTCCCCATAGACGGCAGTCCACCAGGCTCCCCCGTCCCTGGGATTCTCCAGGCAAGAACACTGGAGTGGGTTGCCAGTCTTACATGGTTATAAATACCAGGTCTAGGAGGAGGCATCCAAACGCGCAGCATCTATTTCAGGGCTTGTGTTCAACTGCTACTGTGAGCTTCATAGTCACTAGGCTCCCTTTCACCTTTGACAGAAGGCTGCTCTGCCATCCCCTCTAACTCTGAGAATAAAGACTCCCAGCCGAGATCACTGTACCTCCAAGTGCGGAATGAACACCATCCAGAGCTGTGCATGGGGGCGGCTCTTAAAAGATGACTCCAGGACCCCCTCCTGGTAGCTACTGAATTAGAGCCCCTGGGAGAAGGGCCCAGGAGTCTGCATTGCACAAGCCACACGGCCCCTCCAGGCTCACCCCAGCGTAACTCTGATACAGACGGCGTTCTAAAACATGGATGGTTTAGGGACTTCACTGGTGGTCCCATGGTTAAGACTTTGCCTTCCAATGCAGGGGGTGCGGTTTTGATCCCAGGTTGGGATCCCACATGCCTCTTGGCCAAAAAAATCCCCATAAAACAGAAGCAGTGTTGTAGAAAATTCGATAAGGACTTTAAAAATGGTCCACATCAAAAATAAAATTTAAGTAAAAAAAGGATAACAAGGAATTATGAGGGGGGGTCGGACCAGGGGTTGAGCAGCCTCTCAACAGAGGAGCTTACTAACCAGGAGGAAATTCCAGAAGACGATGGACATACTGGAAGCCAGCGGCACTGATCAGCAGACAAAGTCCCTTTCCTGGGGGAGAGGATGTAGGTTCATCACAAAGAATATCCTCCCACGGAGAGCCTGCATGGGGCAGAAGCTCCTGCACTCTTCTGGGTAGAGAAGGATCCCTGTGCCGGCGTAACCTATGAGGCTGGAAGGGTGAAGCTGTATTAAGGCCCTGTTGGACATCCATGGGTTAGTTGGGCTCATTTCCAATCAGCATGGGCTTAGCAATTAGCATTACATTGAGAGGCACATAATTTACACATTATGGAAACGCAGCTAAATGTCTGTCTCTAAAGGTCTTGTTTTCCTAATCAGGTAAATATTTCCCCAGCAGAATTTCCATGCTATTAATCTGCTCAAGAAACATTTCAGACAGAGGGCAGGGGTAAACTTCAGCACAGCTACCCATGCTGTTAGGAAATAGAAAACCAGTCTCCCAAGATCAGGGTCCCACTCTCTCACCCCGGGTGTTTGCAGGGCACGTTGTGTGACAGCGAAGTTCTGCAAAGTTTGACTTGTGGGTGGAAGGTGGACCGTGGAAAGAAAAACCTGCCGGCATGGCTGGGGGAGGCGCGAGGGGGATGCTCCTGGCCGATCTGGTGTGAGTTTGCGAGTTCCGTCATCGCCTCCCCACTCTCCAGATCAGCAAAAGTGACCAGGACGCACGAGCCGCTTGTTTCTCGGCCAGGATGATCGGGGAAGAAAGCTACCAGGGCTGTGGGGCCTCTGGACTCTCCTTTTCAGCATAAGCACCTGTGTGTGTCCGTGTGGGGGGGGGCGGGGCGGTGTGCCCATGTGTGAGAGAGCAAGAAAGACAGCAGTGTGCTCACCCCAGATGAGCATCATGGTTTTGCTCCGAGGCGCTCTAACAGTCTCTCTCAGTCCTTAGGGCAGCGAGTGGTCCCCATCCTTTCTCGCACCAGGGACCACTTTCATGGAAGTCAACCTTTCCACTGACCCTGGGGTGGGGGTAGGGGGGAATGGTTTCAGGATGATTCAAATGCATCACATTTACTGTGATCTGCATTCCTATCATTATTACAGCAGCTCCCCCTCAGCTCATCGGGCTTTAGATCCCGGAGGGTGGGGACCCCTGTCTTAGGGAACTGTCAACCAAAGAAAAGAACGCATGGTTGGTGTGGGCAGCCGGGGACAGGGCGGACACAGGCTGAGTTGCTGGCTGAAGGCACCCAGGCCTCCAGGAGCTGCCCACCAGGGAGACAAGACCGCAGGGGGGCGCACCCACAGCAGGCGCTCCAGCATTCTCCTCTTTTCTCGCCCCTCCAGCCTTCTCTCTGCCCCTTCTTCTCCGGGCTAACGACACAGAGGACTCTCGGCGTCACTGGGCACGGAGGACGCGAGAGGAATGGGGCTGGGGGACCAGATGAGATTCGGCTCACTCGCTTTCAAGGAGACAGTTCCTGGGCCACCCAAGTTCTCATCCCGGTCCCACCATGTCCTGGTTCTACACCTTCAGGGACATCGCTCGGTACCCGGGGACCTCAGTCTCCATCTCCATGTGGGGATGCTACCGCTGCCCGCCCTGAAGTTCAGGTGAGAGGAGACGGGTGTGGGCCCCGCCGCGGGCACACAGCAATGACAACGCAAAACCCATCCATCTCAGCAGCTCCCACGGTGAACTTGTATTCCATTTATAAAAACATGAAAGAAAGGTTAATGGCGTGGCTAGCATACCTAGTCCATCCTTCACTTAAATCGCCAAAAGCAGGAGATTCGTAGTGAAGGAGGAAGAAATTAGATTATGATCGAACCCGGTGCAGAATTTTCAAGCACCGTCCAACCCCAACGCCCCACACCCGCAAAGCAGAAGCAGGCCACGACTGTAATATGAACGTTTCAAAATTCCACAGTTGCGTTGACATTTACAACTTTCAGGAAGGACCACGTACCTCTAAAGACAAGAGGCACTTTCCATCAATAAAAGGAGCAGGCCGGTGCCCTTCAAGATACTGTCAATCTTTCTTGGAACTACAAAGCAACATTTTTTTTTCTTTCATTAAAAAAAAAAAATAGTTACTGATCTAACGCAGTTTACTTAGGTTAACAGTGATACCAGTTTTCACTTCCTAAAAAAATTTATGACAGTCAAGGAGATGGGAGCAAAGTACATCACTAGCATACCTGCTTATGATCCAGAGAAAGCTATGATATGTAGACAGACAGACAGACATAGACAGATAGCCAGACAGACAGAAGTGAAAGTGAAAGGCGCTCAGTCGTGTCCGACTCTTTTCGACGCCATAGACTATACAGTCCATGGGATTCTCCAGGCCAGAATACTGGAGCGGGCAGCCTTTCCCTTCTCCATGGGAGCTTCCCAACCCAGGGATCGAACCCAGGTCTCCCACGTTGCAGGCAGATTCTTTACCAGCTGAGTCACAAGGGAAGCCAAAGAATACTGGAGTGGGTAGCCTATCCCTTCCCCAGCAGATCTTCCCAACCCAGGAATCGAACCAGGGTCTCCTGCATTGCAGGCGGATTCTTTACCAACTGAGCTATGAGGGAAGCCTCAGACAGGCAGACATACATATATAAATATGCATGTGATCTATGTAATATAAATAAATAATATTCGGATGCTATTTCATTAAACCTTTATATTTGCATTTTCAGATTTAATTTCATACATATATATATATAAATATTTTGTTGTTATTATTGTTGTTTAGTTGCTAAGTCGTGTCCAACTCTCTGTGACCCCATGGACTGAATCCTGCCAGGCTCCTCTGTCCATTCAGCTCTGAGGGACTGCTCTGAAGAGGTAAGGGAGAAGTCAGGATACACAGAAGTTTTTGAAAACAAAACTAAACAAAAACAGGTAGTCAGAACATCAAAAGACTAGTGTTAATTAAAGAAACGGAGAAGGCAATGGCACCCCACGCCAGAACTCTTGCCTGGAAAACCCCATGGATGGAGGAGCCTGGAAGGCTGCAGTCCATGGGGTCGCTGAGGGTTGGACACGACCGAGCGACTTCACTTTCACTTTTCATGCACTGGAGAAGGAAATGGCAAAAGAAAAAAACAGACATCTCAAGTTAATGAATTCAGCGCTTTCCCCTGTATCGGAAGATGCAAGAGTCTGGCTCATTGAAATCATGCCTTCGAAGCGCGCCTTCACTGTCCAGGGCCAGGATCCCGTTTTTCTCCGTCCTGCATCCCCTCAGGGCACGCAGCCCAGGGCTGCTACAGCGGCAGACGGTTTGATGGCCCCCAGCATCCTTTGTTTACTGATCTGGCAGGTGACATTCTGTCCTCAGCATCAAAGGGCATAAAATTTCAGTTAAGCACGACAGACCTGTTGCACCAACAGTCAACACTAACGTGTCCTACATTTAAAAATCTGGCAAGGGAGAAAAGATCTCACGTGAAGTGTTCTTACCATAATAAAATAACATTTAAAAAGAAATGACACCTAAATAACTTCTATAAAAATTATACTTTAAAATAAAACTGTAAGTTCAGATTCTCGGAACTCATGGTAGACCTGGGTGGGACTCTGCAGGTACGACAGGCATTCTAGAAAACAAAGCTTCGGGGAGAAAGAAGGGGCCAGGAAAACACAATGAAAACCCATTAAGGATGGAATCCCAGGGGTTTTGCTGGTGGTGCAGGGGCTAAGACTTTGTGCTCACAAGGAAGGCAGCCTGGGTTCGATCCCTGGTCGGGGAACTAGATCCCACATGCCACAGCTAAGACCAGCGCAGCCAAAAATAAACAAAATATATCTTAGAAAGAACGGACGCCCAAGCTTGCTACGTCCAGCCCAGATCCCTCACCAGCTGTCCGCTGGGCATCTTCACTTGGGGGTCTTCTTGTCATTCTGCTCACTCTGCACTAAATGGAACACGTCACCTTACACCTCAAATGCGTTCCTCCTCTCGCAATTGCTCTTTGGATGACAGGTTCTGTAATTACCCTTGCTTACCAAATGAGGAACATGGGAGCGAGTGTCAGTACAGAAAACCCAAGGAACCCATGCTGAGAAACCCTGTTCCGAGAGGAGCCCAGGAAAACCCAGGGAGGGATGCCAACAGGGGGGCAGGGGGCGGCGAGTGCGGAGGGGAGGAGGCAGGGTCATGCACTCTGCCCACAGGATAACCTGCCAGGCCCTTCACAACCGTTCCTGAACCTAGTCCAAAGTATGTGAGCGAGAAACGACTATCCAACCCAGAAAGGGCTGCCTGGCGCTTTTCTTGACATTATCAGAATGGAGCATTTATCCAGCCTAAATTCCTGAAGTGGCGAGTTCTCCCCTGCCCACCAAAATCTGTCCCTGATTATGCCCCTGCAGCCCTGAGTCTGCAGAGGAGTCAGGTCTGGGCTCAGCCAAGCCTGCGGGACCGCTGGCGCCAGGTAGCAGGGTGGGGGTGGGGGGCTTCGGAAAGCAGGGAGCCTGCTGCCATGGCAACCGGCGATTAACCAGGGATGGGGAAGAAGGTGCTCAGCTAACTGAAACCCAGGCAACGTTTTAACTCAAACGCCAAGAAAGTTAATGCTCGGTTACATTTTCTCTTGTCCTCTTTCCCTACTGTCTTCTCTTGCAGCAAGTGGCTTTAAACCATTGCCTCCCTCCACACTCCCCTCCACAATCACCCCTAAAGATGAGGTTTCTGAAAATCCACCGAACCGAATCTCCCCTCCCCGTCACCACAGCCGGGCAGAGCGGCCTGCGAGCTCCCGTTCTATCGCCTCTCTATCCCAGAGGGAATTCTGTTTGCCCGAAAGCGGCCTGCGAGCTCCCGCTCTATCGCCTCTCTATCCCAGAGGAAATTCTGTTTTGCCCCAAAGATCCTTAGCATCACATGCGTTCTCCCATCACTTCCTCATGGCAGGAACCCAGGACAGGCGTTCTCACTCTGGAATACGAGTGAGAATCATTCGGAGAATTCTCAAAGGCAGGTTCCCCATCCCAGGACAGCTGACCGTGGCAGATCTTTTCCGAGCTCCCCAAGGAATCTTGATATAAAGAGAACAAGTTTCACCCCATGAGAAATGCAACCCAACGGGTGTGGGCTTCTCCCACAGCACTGTCCGCCGTGGGGCAGGCTGGGCTCAGCTCAAGCTGGACATGTCCTGGCCTCTTGCATACCAGATGAGCCGCAGAGGGTGAAAGGGTTAACAGGAGAACCCCCTGCCGCCTCTCTGGGGGCTCCCTAACGCATGTTCTGAACGTGCTGGACTCTCCAGAAAACACCTCCCAGGATCTTCACCAGCAAGACATGCCTTCTTCAAGACACAAAAAAACAAAGATGATTGGAACCCAGAAACATTCATGGATGAACTCACTGCTTTCAATGTGAGTCCCCCCACTCAAAACTTCCCTCCCAGCCTACCGGCTTCACAGAAGCAGGAACACGGCTCACGGGTCCGTCTTGAGGACAGTGAACGTTTGTTCATATGTTTATTCCCTCGTCCAATGTATGGAAATGTCAAATCGCAAGCCTTGAAAAAGAAACAGGTTCATGAAACTCCAGGAAGTGAGGCTGAAGGATGACCGGCTACCTGGCAGAACCTGGGACACAAAGGACCCGGCCAACCACTGAGCACCAGATGCAAGCAGGATTGCTTCGCAGATGTAAGTTTCTGCTGGAGATAGGTAGGTTTCCAGCAAGACTAAGGATTAAGATAAAACAGAAATCTCCCTCTACAAACACCTGGAAATATGCATGAAATAAACAAAACAAAAAGGTTTCAAATGCACATCTGAGCTTGCAGCACCGAAAGGGAATATTACTCATCGACTATGCCTCACATATGTACATATATATATGCTTAACTGGATAAAGGACATCTTTTCTGGGTGTTAGTTCTAAAAGGTCTTGTGCGGAATGAAGCAGGGCAAAGACTAATAGAGTTTTGCCAAGAAAATGCACTGGTCATAGCAAACACCCTCTTCCAACAACACAAGAGAAGACTCTACACATGGACATCACCAGATGGTCAACACCGAAATCAGATTGATTATATACTATGCAGCCAAAGATGGCGAAGCTCTATACAGTCAACAAAAACAAGACCAGGAGCTGACTGTGGCTCAGATCATGAACTCCTTATTACCAAATTTAGACTTAAATTGAAGAAAGTAGGAAAACTGCTAGACCACTCAGGTATGACCTAAATCAAATTCCTTATGATTATACAGTGGAAGTGAGAAATAGATTTAAGGGCCTTGATCTGATAGATAGAGTGCCTGATGAACTATGGACGGAGGTTCATGACATTGTACAGGAGACAGGGATCAAGACCATCCCCATGGAAAAGGAATGCAAAAAAGCAAAATGGCTGTCTGAGGAGGCATTACAAATAGCTGTGAAAAGAAGAGAGGTGAAAAGCAAAGGAGAAAAGGAAAGATATAAGCATCTGAATGCAGAGTTCCAAAGAATAGCAAGAAGAGATAAGAAAGCCTTCTTCAGCGATCAGTGCAAAGAAATAGAGGAAAACAACAGAATGGGAAAGACGAGAGAGCTCTTCAAGAAAATTAGAGATACCAAGGGAACATTTCATGCAAAGATGGGCTTGATAAAGGACAGAAATAGTATGGACCTAACAGAAGCAGAAGATATTAAGAAGAGGTGGCAAGAATACATGGAAGAACTGTACAAAAAAGATCTTCATGACCCAGATAATCATGATGATGTGATCACAAATCTAGAGCCAGACATCTTGGAAAGTGAAGTCAAGTGGGCCTTAGAAAGCATCACTACGAACAAAGCTAGTGGAGGTGATGAACAGGGAGGCCTGGCGTGCTGCGGTTCATGGGGTCGCAAAGAGTCGTACACGACTGAGCGACTGAACTGAACTGAACTGGATAAAAGGGCTTCCCAGGCGGCGCTAGTGGTAAAGAACCTACCTGCCAATGCAGGAGGCGGTAAGAGACACAGTTCTGATCCCTGGGTTGGGAAGATCCCCTGGAGGAGGGCATGGCAACCCACTCCAGCATTCTTGCCTGGAGAATCGCATGGACACAGGAGCCTGGTGGGCTACAGTCCATGGGGTCACAAAAGAGTCAGTCACGACTGAAGTGACTTAGCACACACACATGCAACTTGATGGAAGCCGTAAGAGAAGAAATTAAAACCACTGAAAAGAAGCGCGTGTAACAAAGACAAAGCAGAGATACTAACATCCTAAAAATAAAAGACACCAAAACAGGTGAAAAATACATAAGCAGACATAAACCTGAAATGAGGCTGTTGTCGTATGGATTTTTATGATGCCCGCAGAGAATATACAACATATAACATAATTCCAGTTTGATGAAAGCTGTCTGAATGGAATAATACTGTCAAAGTGCTAAAGGAAATAAACATTTCTGTCAACCTAGAAATTTAAATGCAACTCAATTTTCCCTTTCAAGAGTCAGAGCAAAATAAAGGTATTTTTAGAGAAGACTAAGCTTTTTCCCTTCATGGATCCCAAATGAAGAAGCATTAAAGCAAGCGTGGAAGCAATGAAAGTTACAAGCCAGCAGCAAACAGCACCTGCTGATGGGGCAGGCTCTGGCACTGGTCAAGAAGTCCATTTGGAAGTATCTGGAAGAGCCAGGTTCTCGTAGGGAAGGGGGAAAAAAAAATCCTATACCCACTTAGGTTCTGTGCCTGAGGCCTGTAAATTAAGCCAACAAAGACACACTAACAAGAAAAAAACAAACAGGGCTTATCAACATGTGCAGCACGCACACACAAAGGGGAAACTCAGGGATGAGTAACTCAAAGGGGTGGGGAGAACGTGGGGCTGCTGTAGCATCTTATCAAAGAATAACACATCTGGAGAGAAAGGACAAGCAAAGGAAGAGAGAGTTAGGCTTTTAAGAATGACACACTGGGAAGGTCAACACAAGGCGGAACTAATGGGAGAAAAGGGTGGTTTGGGGAAGGCCTGTTACAGATTCTGTGGTGCCTCCTCTGGGCAGATGAGCTCTAAACTTGTCTCTGGAGGCAAAGAGTCCTTCTGCACCTCCTAAGGCCTCTTTCTCACAGGCAATTTTATGTCCTGTTTCTTAGGTAGAAAGAGGGAGGTCCAAGAGCCCTTCCTGCATCTGCCATTTCAGCTCCAAAGAATCAATACACCCAAGAGGCATATTTTGGGGGGGCATGCTCTCCTCCTCCACATTCTCAGAGACTGGTGTACATGTTAAATATGCAACCCTGGGCTTCTTCCCCCAGGGAAGCTGGTTCTGAAAGCCAAAGGCAGATTCCTGTTTTTAAATGGCAGTTTTTTAAATTGATTTTTTTCTTAATCGGAAAAGAGCATAAAGAAGAAAAGAAAATGGTAATGTAATCCCACTGCCCAAATAATTTACCCTGCTGACATTCCAAAGCATAAGCTAGAGATACGTGGTTAGAAAGACAAGCAGAACAGTGAGAAGTGAAATATTTCAGTGAACAAGCACGCCATAGCCATCAGCTAGTCCAGCCCTCCAATGTGAGCCTAAGGGCACTCAGGAAGGAGAAAAATACCTGCCTTCTACCAGCCATCAGACTGCAGCCACTCCCTGCGGTGAGCCCGGGGGAGCTCAGGACGTGAAGAAACACAGGCTACTTGCCCAGGAGAGCTGAGATGCGCATGGAAGGAATGAGTCCAGTGAGCCCAGACTCTCACATCTTCCCATACACAGAAAAGCGCTACGGTCCTTCACCAGGGTTATCTGGTCTTCTTTAATTAACAATAATCTTTTGATCTTCCGACTACCTGCCCTTTGTTGCAAAACTCCTATATAACCTGGCTCCTCCCCTCGCCTCCTCAGAGCAGTTATCTCGGGGTCACCTGAGATGCTGTCCTCTGAGATGAAGTCTTAAAAATGCCCACTGAATAAAACAAAACTCTTGGGACTTCCCTGGTGGTCCGGTGGGTAAGAGGCCACACTCCCAATACAGGGAGACTGGGTTCAATCCCTGGTCAGACAGCTAGATGCACGTGCCGCAGTGAAGACCTGTTGCAGCCAAATAAATAAATATTTTAAAAAAACACACCTCTCGGCTTTTAGGTTGTGACTACTTTTTAATCGGACGACAGGAAAGGTTGAAATGGAAACCAGGAGTCCCTCTTCCCTAGGTATCAGGAGTCACAGAAAAAATTAGACTAATACCAGGATTACTGTCCTGTTTAATAGTTCCTTTTCCTACCCATCCCGTTTTGTAGTTTGCCATTTTTTTTTTTTTTTTTTGCTTAATCTAACCTGCAGATTTTTCCACACCTGCACTTAAAAAACCTACTTTGTTCTTCAGTTCAGTTCAGTTCAGCTCAGTCGCTCAGTCGTGTCCGACTCTTTGCAACCCCGTGAATCGCAGCACGCCAGGCCTCCCTGTCCATCACCAACTCCCGGAGTTCACCCAGACTCATGTCCATTGAGTCAGTGATGCCATCCAGCCATCTCATCCCCTGTCATCCCCTTCTCCTCCTGCCCCCAATCCCTCCCAGCATCAGAGTCTTTTCCAATGAGTGAACTCTTCACATGAGGTGGCCAAAGTACTGGAGTTTCAGCTTTAGCATCATTCCTTCCAAAGAACACCCAAAGGGCTGATCTTCTTTAGGATGGACGGGTTGGATCTCCTTGCAGTCCATGGGACTCTTAAGAGTCTTCTCCAACACCACAGTTTAAAAGCATCAATTCTTCGGTGCTCAGCTTTCATTATAGTCCAACTCTCACATCCATACATGACCACAGGAAAAGCCATAGCTTGACTAGACGGACCTTAGTTGGCAAAGTAATGTCTCTGCTTTTCAATATGCTATCTAGGTTGGTCATAACTTTGTCCTTGATGGTGCTGCTACTGCTAAGTCACTTCAGTAGTGTCCGACTCTGTGTGACCCCATAGACGGCAGCCCACCAGGCTCCCCCATCCCTGGGATTTTCCAGGCAAGAACACGGAGTGGGTTGCCATTTCCTTCTCCAATGCATGAAAGTGAAAAGTGAAAGTGAAGTTGCTCAGTCATGTCTGACTCTGAGCGACCCCATGGACTGCAGCCTACCAAGCTCCTCCATCCATAGGATTTTCCAGGCAAGAGTACTGGAGTAGGGTGCCATTGCCTTCTCCAAACTTTGTCCTTAGGTAGATTTAAAACAGAGAAGAAATCACATTTTCAGTGTTTTAGGTGATACTGACGTCCAGGGGTCAGCAGGGCATGCTAAGAAACCCTGACACCATGACGAAGTCTGTCTGCTTTCAACATCAATCCACGCACAGGCTTGGAGATGCCCTTCACTCCTCCCTAACAAGTGTCCTGGAATTATCTCTGAATGGCCTGCATTTACACACTGCTCTCACAGTGCAGGTGGGTAAATATTCCTGTCCAGACTCCATCCATCCACCTGTGAGGGTCTTGCGATAACTGCTGGGGGGTCAGATGGCTCTAAAGCAGGAAATTATTCCTGGCTTCGCCTCTGAGAACAGAGTGCCCTAAAGCAATCTGTGCACTTGCAAAGCATCATGGTTAGACTACTGAATCACCACTCATCCATTTCCAGTCTTGGTTTGAAGCCAAAGGAAAGGTAAGCAGCCAAGAGGCGGCCACTTCTGCATAGCCAGAGGCTCTCCAGATGCAGAGAGACCCCCCACTCCTCCAGGGGCCACACTTCCTGCAGATTCAAGGTTGCCTGTTAAGTGGGTCCAAAGATAATGCTGCTATTGACTGATCCCAAGGATCACTTTGCAGTCTCACGGATCTTTTAATTGGAAAAGGTCTGCCTGCTAACGCGCCTATGATATCCTTTACCCGCGTGGCATGCTCGGTCGCTCAGTTGTGTCTGACTCTTTGGGACCCCATGGACTCCAGTACACCAGGCTCCTCTGTCTGTGGGATTTCCCAGGCAAGAATACTGGAGTGGGAAGCCATTTCCTACTCCAAGGATCCTTTACCTAGTTATTCCCAAAATTCCCCGGCAATCCGCCTACCTGGCTGCAGACAGGATGCCTCCCACAGGGAGACCTGCAGGTGGGAGGCGAGCAATAGTGGCGGTTTTGCTTCTGTCCGGGTGCTGGGGGCAGGGAGGAGGCAGGTGAGCCCCGCCCAGAGGACAGAGGCCTGGAGGGGAAGGGGGGCTGGAAGCTGAGACCCATAGTCTGAAACTGACAGGTCTTTCGGGGTGGGTCCCCAGATCGCCACCCACACCTCAGCCACATCCTCCAAGGCAGCTTTACCCCATGTGGGAGATGCTGGGATACAGGCGTGCTTCACCATGTCCCTAGGGGTGGTCATCTGGACCAAGCAGGTACAACTCACCCATCCTGGCAGCTTCTCAGGCTCAACCATCCTCCTGAATGGAGGACACCTATCCTGGGAGCTGTGGGGTAGCCCTCACCTCGCTGTATCGCTGCTGGCAAAGCAGGTTTGCAGAGAGGAGAAAGCAGAAGGAAAATGGAAATGAGAGGCAGGACAAATAAACGCGGACCGTTAGCCCTGCTTCCTGGTGGCTCACGGTGGAGAATCTGCCTGCAACGCAGGAGACGCGGGGTCAGTCCCTAGCTTGGAAAGACCACCTCGGGAAGGGCACGGCAGCCCACTCCAGCACTCTTGCCTGAAGAACCCCATGGGCAGAGGAGCCTGGGGGGCTACGGTTTAGTAGGACACGACTTAGTGACTAAACAGCAAGGAAACAGCTCTGCAACCCCGGTTCCAGCAGCCACAAGGCCCACCGACCGCCTGGCGCGTGGACTCTGCGCCTGAAAATGCGTTCTCTCTTATCCCTTTGCCTCTCCTGAAATGGATTTCCCTCCTTTCAACTGCAAGCTCTTTTTTTAAATCAAGACAAAAGACACAGTTGTGATAAAGTCTTGACAGCTGATGGTGGAACAAGAGAACAGTAGGTGGGAAATAACCACTGAAATGTTTGCCTCTGGGAGAGACTGAGCGTGGCTGACGTCTGCTCCAAAGCAAAAAGAAGAATCCTGAGCCCACTCCGCCTGCCCTGATGGATGCAGGGCCACCTCTGCTCACTGCCCTCCCACGCCCCCTTCCAGCCCCAGACCAGATCCGGGGAGGGGCCGGATGCTCAGAGCAGGAAGAGATCCGGCATCTGTTTCCAAGGCTGACTGGAATGCTCAACAGACCTCATGCCAGGAGAAAGGGGAAGACTTGCTGCTTGGTAATTCTAGCTCTGGTAAATCTCTGACAGAGGAGCAGAAGTGATCAAGCCAGAAAAAAAAAAAAAAAAAAAAAACACAGCTAACTTGGGTGTTTGTCCCCTGCTTTCACCCTCAGAGCTTTGCTCCCAGAGAAACCGCCAGGGACAACTCAGAGGAAAAGACGGAGCTGCCGACACGTGAGCAGAAGAACTCTTGACGGGGCGGGGGCGGTGGGGGGGGGGGGCACGTGGTGGCCACACGGAGTACTGTCTATACCGGCCACATGGGGCAAGGGCTCCAGCCCGTCCCCCTCCCCGAGGAGGAAGAGGGCAGCCACGGTCTCCCACCCGACAGTGGAGGAAGCGAGCAGGACACGGACGGCAAGGCTTGGGTCCAAGCCCAGCTCATTCTTTCCCCTAAAAATGTGGCCTAATCATTTTATCCCTCACATGTCACTAAGGGATGGCACAGGGGCTCCAGTTTACATAAACTGGGGGAGGGAAGAAACCCCACACCCTAAACACCCAGGCGGGTGCCTGTGTCTCAAACACACTAGGAGAGAGGGGCACACGGGGCCTTCTCTGGTGGGCCAGGGACTAAGAATCCGCTTCCAGGGAGCGTGCATACACGCGTGTGTGCGTCTGAGTCCCTCTTGCCCTGTACCTGAAACCATCACAGGGTTGTTAATTGGCCATGCTCCAACACAAAACAGAAAAGCTCAAAAGAAGAAAAAAGAATATGCCTTGCAATGCAAGGACATGAGTTTGAACCCTGGTCAGGGAACTAAGAGCCCTCATCCCACGGAGCGGAATGTGCGTGTGAGCCCTCACGCCGCAACTAGAGGGTCCCTGCGCTGCAACGCAAGACCTCGGACACCGCAGTAAAGATCCCGCACGCGGCGACGAAGGCCCCACACAGCCAAGTAAATAAACATTTATTTTAAAAAAAACCCAAAGAAGGAAAGACACAGCAAATCACTGCAGAGAGAGAAGAGGGGGACACAGCGAGGTGGGTATTTTGAGAAAGGAAAGTGGTGCTGCCGTTAGACTGGAGGCTGGAATAATATTTTGAAGGGCAGGGGTGGGGGAGTCACAAGGAACGTAATTAAGTGAACTGTATTATTTTAAATCCTGTTCACATCAACCCTGTGAATATTCCACTTAATTTATCATTACTGGATTTGCCAGCAAAGCTGCAGGGTGCAACTTCAGCCCAAGGTTCAATTACACCCAGGCGGGGAGCAGAGAATTTTTTCATGTCCCCAAGAGCTGCCTAAAGAGAAAGATGAGGTTTTTCTAACATCCTGGGTGATGGGTACCTTTCTGAAATCACCCGCCACCCCCAGAGGACTCTCTGGGAGGGTGGAGGGGCCCCTGGGAAGATGGAGGAGTCCCTGCGAAGGTGGAAGGGTCCCTAGGAGGATGGAGGAGGTCCCCTGGGAGGGGAGCGGGATCCTGGAGACCCCCGAGGTGGTCCAGGCTATGCTGGTGAACTTGCAAAACAAGGCAGAGCTTTATGGAATGTTATTCAAATCCACTGATGCCAAATGCTCCATAATCGATCCATCCTTCCTTCAGACAGACAGACAGACAGACAGACACACACACACACACACACACACACACACACACACCCCCCGCACCATTCATGCGTCTGTACACCTATATCCACATGACCCGTACTGATCGCCCCGTTTGTGTGTGCGCATTCATCCCTGCTTATCTATCCCAGAATCAGGATTTCTCTCCTAACCTGATTCCTTCCTCTTTAGCACTGTGGGGCACAGGCTTAGTTGCCCTGAGGCATGTGTGATGTTTGTTCCCTGACCGGGGATCAACTGGAGTCCCCTGCACTGGAAGGCGGATTCTTACCCACTGGACCGCCAGGGAGGTTCCCCCCTAGAGCACTTTCAAGGTTTCTGTGTTAGCGACTCCTTCTGCACAGTTAAACCTGAATTTTTTCCTTTCCGTCCTCAGACACCACCACGGACACAGACGTCTGCCATGTCCAGAAGCCTCCAGCCCAGTGGGTGGAAATAAAGGCTGGATTGTGATGGTTGAATAAATGGAAACAAAGCCGCCATGAACCCCTTACACAGAGGAGTGGTCCCTCCTCCGAGGACCACTCACAGAGGGGAGCTGCCAACGCTTCCCACCAGGGGGCTGATCCCACAGTGAAAGGGAGTGTTAGCCGCTCAGCCGTGCCCAGCTCTGGGTGACTCCATGGACTGTAGCCCGCCAGCCTCTTCAGGTCTCTTGGGAGTTTTGCCATTTCCCTGTGTCCCCAGCCATGACACGTGCCCCGAGGCCCCACCCGGGCACCCAGCACAAGCTGGTCCTCGGTGGTGAGGTGAGCAAGAGGAAGCGCATCATAGGAGCTAGTATCCCATCGTTAGGGGAAACACCGACACCACTCAGCTGGGCGCCATAGTAACCGCTTGCATGAGTTACTTTACGACAGGAGGTCCCGGTAAGGAATGTGGAACTAACAAGCCACCACCAACCGGAAGAATTCAGAAAAGATCAAAAGGAGAGAGGAGGTCCCGGCCCATCTGTCCTACCAACCTCCCAGAGCCCATCTTGGCTGACCGGTGCATGGGTCACCAGAAGGACCCTGAATCACAGTGACTGCCCAGAGACAACCCGGAAACTAACTCCGCCACCATAAAACCTGGGGCTTGCAGCCACGTGGCAGGGCAGTCCTGCCGGCTTCCCTCACCCCACGGCTCTCCACCGGGGAGACCCATCCCAACAAAGCCTCTGGCTTCGCCAGCACGTGTGTCTCCTCGGACAATTCACTTCTGAGTGTTAGACCAGAGCCCCCTTTGGGCGCTGGGAGGGGTCCCCCTTCCTGCAGCACCACCTGGATTAGATGAACCCTAACTACATGGCATCGCGTGAAAGGATTCAAAAGCATCAGCATCTCCATCGAGAAGGGCCGCAACACACATGCCTCGAAAGATTGCCGTGCGTATCTGAGAAACACCTGTCAGTCTCACGTTATCCTGAGGAAAGTGGGGGTGTGACGAGGCGTGCTTTGGAGGGGAAATGCGGGGAAAGAATTCGAGGTCTTTCACGTCGTTCCAGTGTAGCTGTGTCTCCCTCTTGGCCTCTCTCCTAGCTGGTCTCCCTCTCCCCCGGCCCCCACCGCCTAGAACTGGCACTCTGAGATCAGCTATCACACTGGGCCCTTGAACGGTAATGCGCGCAGCAAAATTATCGGTGGCTTTCTCATCAGGCCCATTTCCCTGACTCCTTTGAAGGGCAGGCAATTAGACCCTTGAAGATAATTATTTCCACTCCGGTCAGTGTCATGTTAAAATGAGGAGACTGGGAGAAGAGCGGGCGCCAAACCTTTCATCAGTAATTGGTGTACGATGCTCATTGAAACCCACCAATTATTTTTTTCCCCAATTATTCATGAAAGGTAATTAGGGTGGAAGGAAAATCTGCAGCTGGGCACGGAGGAAAATGGTAGGTGATTTTCGATGAGAGAGACTTTTCCAGCCGCTGGGTCCTGGGTGCCCCTACAGACAGCCCATCAGACCCGCTGCTGGGAGGAGGAGTGACGCGTTTGGACAGACCCTCACGACGAGCGAGCTTTATTCTGCTTCGTGCTGGGCTCATGTTTCCACGCAGAAGGCAAGTGATTGGACGGATGGGACTTTGTTTTCATTTTGAAAATGGCCCAAGCGGGTCCCTTCTCTCCTGAACCACGGTGGCTCCCTGACCAGAAGCAAAGCTCTGGGAAAACTAGTAACTCCATCCTGTGGAAAGGGTGTCACTTCTCTGGGAGATTTCAGGGGAAAAGCCAGCCTGTACAGCTGACCCTTGAGCAACATGGGTCTAATCTGTGCAGCTCCGTCTGTACACGGATTCTCTTTGGTCATAAACACTGCAGTACGATGCCACCTGTGGTCGGCTGGACTGCAGACATGGAAGAACCTCGGATAGCGAGGGCCCACTCTCAGCGATACCCAGATTTTTAAAAACTAGGTCAGCATCTACACAGGGAACAGAAAAACCGAAGAGAATGATGTCACTGTGCTGCATTTTTGTACAGCTCTTACTTCCAAGTTAAAAAGAAAACCCTCCAACTCCCCTTGAAACCTCGCGGCATCCATCAAAGGAACGGAAGTCCCTGTCCTCAGGCAGCCCTGCTCTGCTCGCCTTTCTGCCCAGCTAGTTCCAGTTAAAGTGAAAGTTGCTCAGTCGTGTCTGACTCTTTGCAACCCCATGGACTATACAGTCCATGGAATTCTCCAGGCCAGAATACTGGAGTGGGTAGCCTTTCCCTTCTCCAGGGGATCCTCCTGACCCAGGAATAAGACCAGGGTCTCCTGCATTACAGGCGGATTCTTTACCAACGGAGCTATCAGGGAAGCCCAGAGTTATCCAGAAATCCTACCCAGAAATCCAGGGCTCGCCTTCTGGCCCTTGTCTGACACTCTTGGCTGCAGCATATAGGTATGGTATCAGAGAGACAGGCAAAAGAATACAAGAGAAGAGAAGAAATAAATTATCAACCAAGTAAAGCCACTTCTCAGGGGTTCTGAGAGTCTGTCCCGTTGTGCAACTTCAACAATCAATTATCAGAAATGCTAACTTAGCCGCTGGGCAGAGAATCTGGAGAAAAGCCGCAAATATTGAAAATGACCCCACTTTATTTCTAAAAAGCCTGCCCCTCTAACTCAACACCTCCCAAACCCCCAGCTCACGGCTGCTCTGAAAGAGACAGTAAGCGACCCGGCAGATCTGGCTTGACTGATAAAACAACATCCGGATGGAGGAACAAGGATGCCCAAGGCAGGTAGGGTGGCGAGACACTGAACTCACACCTCTCCTCCTTCGGGTCCTTTCCTTCACGGTCGGACATCACCCTGTGATCAGGCCCCTCGAGTGATGGGCTCTCAGAGGCAGAGAACCTCCACAGGGGTTCACAGGGACAAGATGCCCAAAGACGGGGAACACGAGCGGACAGTGAACGCCCTTCCCAGCTCTCAGGACAGGGTGTCCAAGTTCAGGGCGGAGGCATTTTGATCACACCTGTGAACCCTGGACAGGACTCTTCATAAGCACGGAGCCCAGCGAGCTCTCGTAGCCGCCCCTAAGGCTTTGTCAGCCCGCATTTGTGCCCCGCTCCCCGTCATCTCGGAGGCATCTAGGCTGAGAAGAAGCTGGAAGGAGCAGACGAGTCCCGGCCAGGTTCCAGCCACACCAATGGGGAAGAGGCACAGTGCTGCCTGTGGTCTGCCCAGGACACTCAGACCCTTGGCCCAGCCCTTCTAGAGCTGCAGATCCAACCTGTTGCCCAAACTAAGTTTAGATGGTCAGCAGATGCCGAAATAATTCAATGGGAAAAGAAAAATCCTTTCTAAAAGTGCTGCTGAATTTCAGTATGTTAAGGAAGGAAGGAGGAAGGAGAGACAGAGGGTGGGACAGAGAAAGAAAAGAGAAAGAGAAAAAAGGAGGCGGGAGGCAGGAAAAGAAGGAAAGGTTGAATCCTGACCCCCCTCCATAACTCCATCAACAAAAATCAATATGAGATGTCTTATAGGCTTAAATATGATGCTAAAACTAGAAAGCATCTAGAAAAAAAGTGTAGGGCAGTCTCTTCAAAAACCTGAGGGCTGGCAAAGATTTCCTAGAAAAGACACACAAGTCACACGCCATAAAAGGATTTGATTCAACTGAATCAAAATTTTAAAGCTTTTTCTCATCAAAAGATGCCATTAAAAAAACAAAAACAAAATTGAAAATGCAGACCACAGATGGGTTAAAAAAAAATACAATACATATAACTATCTAACAAAGGACTTGTATCCATTAGATATCAAGGAGGTTTACAAATCAGGGCTAAAAAGACAAAGGACCCATTAAAAAATAATGGGAAAAGACTTGAACCTCACAGAAGTAAATGTGCAAGGGGCCAACAGGAACTTAGCAATGTATTCCACATTTCTCTCATCAGGGAAACATGAAACATGAAACTCTGAAACCAGGAGATTCCAACTGATACAAACTCAATGACAGAATGGTTGAAACTAACAACACACCACCACCAAACCTTGGAAGGGTGCCAACAGGAACCCTCCTACACAGCGGCCACGGGTGTCAAATGCCGAGACCGCTTTGGAAAACCACCTGTCTCTTCTAAAGTATAACATCCATGTATTCTATGATCCAGCAGTTTCACTGTTATTTCCCCCAAACAAATGAAAATACATGTACCCCAAAGTATGCAGACATGTCCATGAGTGCATGCTTAGTCGCTCAGTTGTGTCTGACTCTTTGCAACCCCATGGACTGGAGCCCGCCAGTCTCCCCTGTCCATAGGATTTTCCAGGCAAGAATACTGGAGAGGGTCAGTCATTCCCTCTTCAGGGGACCCGGGGACTGACTGAACCTGGGTCTCCTGAATTGCAGGAGGATTCTTTACTGTCTGAGCCACTAGGGAACCCCTTATTCATACACTGTCCCAAACTAAACATGCAAGAACCCCGAAAGGAAGAACGGCACCAAAACTCCTTCTCAAAAAGACGGTTGTTTCGTGATGAAATCCATTCATCCATGGACTGATTCCAAAAAGACTCAAAACAAAGAAACACCATCGTAACAGCAGTCGTAATCAGTGAGTGCCTTTATACAGGGCAAATCAGTAGGAAGTGGGAAGTGGCTGTAAACATTAATCACGATCAAATGAAGCTCATATAAACGTACATTCTGGAGCTGGGAGAAAGGCAGCAGGAAAAGGTATACTTTCGTAACAAGGAATCATTTTGTAATGTATAAATATTTACATATATTTTAAATTTTAAAAATTAAGACATAGCAATCCTATCTTTTTAACAGTCCTCATACTATTTTTTTTTCTTATCTTTCTAAGTCTTTTATGAATGATGGTCTTTTTTAGTTAAAAAAAAAAAGTAAAAAATTTAAAGTTTAGCAATTCCTTTAACTACACTTCAGTTTCTTCTGCTTCAGCTAAATTCAAATATGCACAACCCCATAGATGGCAGCCCACCAGGCTCCCCCGTCCCTGGGACTCTCTAGGCAAGAACACTGGAGTGGGTTGCCATTTCCTTCTCCAATGCATGAAAGTGAAAAGTGAAAGTGAAGTCACTCAGCTGTGTCAGACTCCATGGACTGCAGCCCACCAGGCTCCTCCGCCCATGGGATTTTCCAGGCAAGAGTACTCGAGTGGGGTGCCATTGCCTTCTCTGATTCAAATATAATCAAAGTTAATACTTCTTTTAAAACAACTCTGAGAAACATGGGTGGCGCTGCCCTGCTGTCCCAGATGGTCACAGACACACGTGGGACCCTCGCAGGTAGAGCTCTGGTGCAGAGCAGCAGAGACACGAGAATGCCTGAGTGAGGGACCCCAGGCGGAAGCTGATCCGAGCTGCAGGCAGCCACTGTCTTAAGGCAGAGACTACGGAACTGTCTCCGAAGTAGATATACAGACCTACCTGGACGGCATTTTACAATTTACATGGTCATTTAACAGTGTTAGGTCCACTTAAGAGGCTCTGCCTACAGTCGCTGGTTCAACAAACTTCTGCGCTGGGAAGAACTATGGTGTTAGTGGGCTCACGCCTGGAGCACCCCTGCACTCCAGCCACTGTGGGGGGTGCGCTGGAGACACAGAGAACCACAGTTGCTGCCCTAAAAAAAATTCACTGCCTAGAGCATCTGGTGGAAAGGGGGGAGGGATTACAGACAGTGTTTCTAATTTACTTTTTAAATTGAAGTACAGTTGATTTACAACGTTACATGACTTGCAGGTGTACATCAAATTGATTCATATATATATATATATATATATATATGTCAGATTCTACATAAATATATCTATATTTCAGATTACTTACCCTTATAGGTTTTTATAAAATGCTGAGTATAGCTCTCGTGCTATACAGGAGGTCCTTGTTGGTCATCTATCTTATATATAGCACTGTGTATCTACTGGGGCTTCCCAGGTGTCATTAGTGGTAAAGAACCTGCCTGCCAACGCAGGAGACACAGGAGACGCAGGTTTGATCCCTGGGTCAGGAAGATCCCCTGGAGGAGGGAATGGCCACCCACTCCAGTATTACTGCCTGGAGAACCCCATGGACAGAGGAGCCTGGCGGGCTACGGCCCGTGGGGTTGCAAAGATTCGGACACAACTGAAGGGACTCAGCACAGCTCAGTGTGTGTCTGCTAATCCCAAACTCCTAATTTATCCCCCGCCGTTCCCCTCTGGTAATCACAATTTGTTTCCTGTTTCTGGGGGGTCTGTTTCTATTTTGTATGTTGATTCCACATATAAGCGATATCACGTGGCCTCTGACTTTCTCCATCTTGCTTCCCTTAGTATGATAACCTCTAGGCCCATCCACGTTGCTGCACATGGTACCGTTTCCTTCTTTTCACGGCTGAGTGGCACTCCACTGTGGGTATGTACCGCATCCTTTATCCATTCATCGTCTGTCAGTGGACGTTCCGGGGGCTTCCACGTCCTGGCCATGGTGAACAGCGCTGCTCTGAACACGGGGGTGGTGGTGGTGCGTGTATCGAGTTAGCCGAAAAGGTTGTTCGGGTTTTCCATGAACATCGTACAGAAAACCCAAACGGAATTTTCGGCCAACCCAATATCTTTTGAATTTTGGTTACAGAGAGTTTTAATACAGAATAACAACACTAGTCCAGCTTGCTGAGGCTCTAGGGTAGCGAGACAAAGTCCTGATCCTGCCCAGAAGGTCAAAGAGCCTTAAGATCAAAAGAGATGCCTGAACTATCTTGAAGGATAAGTGGTTCTCTGAGCAGAAGGAACACTTCCTAGAGGCGAGGAAAGGACAAGGTTTTCTTTTTAGAACTGCAAGTAGCCCTTTGTGGCTGGAATGCAGCATGTGTAGGAAGGGGACGATAAAAGACCATGCCCCACAGACAGACAAGAGGCAGATGATAAAAGCTCTGGCTGTGTTAAGAATATTGGATTTTATCCTACAACTGCTGGAAGGTTTAAGCCTAAATAGAAAAACCAGTGCACCTATAGAAAGTTCACAATCACAGCGGAAAGGAGATGGATGCAAGAGAAAGTCCATATTTGTTCTGTGACCTGGTGGTACATCCTTCGGAGGTTTTGACATAAGCAGGATAAAGGCAAAAAGATATTCCTAGACCTCTATTCGTTAAGGATCAGAATGCCTGAAAGATGTTCATTAAAAACGTGCATGACATTCTTTCCTCGTTTTTCAAATGGAAACGCTAACATCTGTGTCAACGACAAGCCTGATAACTTGAAGATGAAGCGTGCACACCATGTTGCCTTTCACTTAATGAAACTGCAAGGAAATGTCACAGCGGCTGTAATTCAAATGAATCTGGTATGCGTTAATTAAAAGCATATCCTGACTGAGTATATTAACTACCATCTCATCTTGGCCAACATGGGCTCCAGAATGAAAATTCTGTGAGATTGAAAACGGAGAAGAAAAGCTGACTTTCATAGTCAAATAAACATAACACAATATGCTGCAAAGCTTCCGTTCATAGTAAAGATGGAAAAATGGGGATTGGATCTAACCTTCCACCCAAAACAACCAGAACAAAACAGACACAATGCGTAAAGCAACCATTTAAAGTGGGCAATGAGCAAAAAAAGACCGTAATCTCTGAGAGAAGGGAAACAAATGAAGTGAGCCTTGTGATATTCCCAAGTCACCACCTTGAATGTTTCCAGGATGTGGACAGAGGGACCTTGGCTGGAAGCCAGCTACGCCCAGCGTCGAGGAGACAGAGCGGATGACACGGAAGCAGGCTGAATGATGCTCAACACCATTCAGCACCAGGGCAGTGCTAATCAAAACCACAAGGAAATGCCATTGCACACCGAGCCTGGTGGGCTACAGTCCGTGGGGTTGCAAAGAGCCAGACGTGACTTAGTGACTGTGCAGCAACAACGCTAAGATGACAAACACTGAGCGTGCTGAGCGCTGGTGCGGATGCGGAGGGATGGGGCCTCTCTAGACTGCTGACGGCAACCACTTGGGAAGAGCGTTTGGCAGTTTCTTAAAAAGTTAATCATACGCCTATCATAGGGCTTCCCAGGTGGTCGGGGTAAAGACTCCGCCTGCAATTCAGGAGACTCGGGTTCGATCCCTGGGTCAGGAAGATCCCCTGGAGAAGGGAATGGCAACCCACTCCCGTATTCTTGCCTGGAGAATCCCATGGACAGAGGAGCCTGGTGGGCTACAGTCCACGGGGTCGCAAAAGTGCTGGACACGACTGAGAGACTACACAACACCCCTCATGAACCAGCCATGGTACTCCAAGATACCCACCCCAAAGAAATGGCAGTACAGGTCCATGCAGACATTCATATGCAGACGTTCACTGCAGCTTTCTTTCTAAATAGCCCCAAACTGGAGACAACCTACGTGT
Source organism: Capricornis sumatraensis (assembly GCF_032405125.1). NCBI lineage: Eukaryota > Metazoa > Chordata > Mammalia > Artiodactyla > Bovidae > Capricornis > Capricornis sumatraensis. The sequence continues at coordinate 107,754,423 of NC_091076.1, read as the reverse complement.
CTGCCAATAAATGAGGAGACAACTTTGATATGCCCACAAAAATAAAAGGAATTGTCTCAATGGCGGTGGTTTCGCAGGAAACACGTGTTGAAATTCACCACGTGGGACCCTTCAGTGCGTGCAATTTATCATGCGTCACTGTAGCTTGATAAAGCTATTAAAAATCTTTGGAAAATTCTGGGTTAAACAATATTAAGTGAGTTTGTCCTCTGCGGGATTTCCAGAGCCTCTAAATGCTAAGCAGGTGTCAGTCTGTGAAAAGAGAATCTAATATACATTATTTCCCAAACTTACGCTTCCACAGAATGATTTGTCCCCGTTTATTCTTTTACCGAGAGCTCTCATGGAGCTGGCATTCCATGGATCACTTAGGGAAATAGGACAAAATCTGCCATTGATTTAGAAATTTCTAAGTGGCAAATGACAAGAAGATGCCTCTCTAAATTGTCTTCAAAACAAAAGAGGTTCCTGATTTCATGAAGTCTGCACCAGACACTGTGAAAACATCCCAGATGCCTAAATAAATGTGCGCACTTTGCTTAAAAGGCTGCAGAATTACTTTAGCTTCTTCTTGCAGCTACAGATTATGCTTATGTCTTTTTTCAGTTTCTACTGAATAAGCCATTGGCAAGAATTTATTGGTATTTTCCTCCTCCATCCCATGACATCTGCTGGAGCTGGTGGTTATTGTAAATAATAATAATACTCAATTATCTGAGTACTGCAGAGAATGGCATTCTAAGGAAGCCAACAAAATTGCTTTTTCAACTCCTTTTTAAGGGAACACACCACACACACCCACAGTTCAAGAGACGAGCAGAAGAGAAAAGCTCAGAAAACCCAAGTGGGATGATTAGAAAGATGTTTCTGGACTCTTGGAATGCCATCGTGTATTGCAAATTTCTCTGCCCTGCTCCCATTGGCTTTGACCACTGCAGGGCTGACCCCAACAGCCGCAGCTCTCCACGGATGCCTTTTAACCACATCATCCGGCCAGGCTGCTCCGCTGTTCCACTCTCTCAAGGCCCTTCAAGCCACCATTTAATCTAGCAGTCTGAGTTCCGTCTGGAGCTCTAATCATGGCAAGGAATCACGCTGACTTGGATAAGACTGGGTTGCCTGCTTTTCCTGATGAAAGACTGCACAGCCTGCCTGAGGCAGAGGATGATTTTAAGTGGAATCACACACAGTGTCCATTCCTCAGCTCCAGGTCACTCAGGTGGATTGGCTCAAACGGAAACACAGGCCGGCTGGATGAAGCAGAAGCTGGAATCAAGATTGCCAGGAGAAATACCAATAACCTCAGATATGCAGATGACACCACCTTAATGGCAGAAAGTAAAGAGGAACTAAAGAGTCTTTTGTTGAAGGTGAAAGAGGAGAGTGAAAATGCTAGCTTAAAACTCAACATTCAAAAAACTAAGATCACAGCATCTGATCCCATCACTTCACAGCAAATAGATGGGGGAAAAATGGAAACAGTGAAAGACTTTATTTTCTTGGGCTCCAGAATCACTGTGGATGGTGACTGTAGCCATGAAATTAAAAGACACTTGCTTCTTGGAAGAAGAGCCATGACTAAACTAGGCGGCATATTAAAAAGCAGAGACACCACTAGGCCAACAACGGTCCATTCAGTCAAAGCTGTGGTTTTCCCAGTAGTCACATGTGGAAGTGAGAGTTGGAACCATAAAGAAGGCTGAGGGCCAAAGAATTGATGCTTTTGAATTGTGGTGTTGGTGAAGACTCTTCAGAGTCCCTTGGACAGCAAGGAGATCAACCCAGTCAATCCCAAAGAAAATCAACCCTGAATATTCATTGGAAGGACTGATGCTGAAGTTGAAGCCCCAATACTTTGGCCACCTGATGTGAAGACCCTGATGCTGGGAAAGATTGAATGCAGGAGAAGGGGATGACAGAGGATGAGATGGTTGACTGGCATCACCGACTCAATGGACATGCGTTCGTGCAAACTCTGGGAGATAGTGAAGGACAGAGAAGCCTGGAGAGCTGCAGTCCATGGGGCCGCAAAAAGTAGGACACAGCTTAGCAACCGAACAAAAACGAGAGCTCCGTTTAGAACTCAGTATGAAGGAGCTGACACCCTGCCCATTTAGCTGTGCTGTGCCATGCTCACGATTTTCCGAGCAGCTTTCTGTTCTAAACTATCGTACTCAGTATTTTAATGACCGGACCACATTGCTATGGTGGGAGGTGGAAGCAAGAAAGTTCAGCGGGCTATCTTGAATGGTAGATTTGATTTTTTTTTTTTTTTAGGATTGTTATAAATATTTATTTATTTCTGGCAGAGTGGGGTCTTAGTTGGGGTGCACAGACTCAGAAGTTGTGGCCCCACAACAGGCGGGATCTCAGTTCCCCAATCAGGAATGGAACCCATGGGCCCCTGCATTGGAAGGTAGATTCTTAGTCACTGGGACCACCAGGGACATCTGTTAAATGGTAGATTTTAAAAGGGAAACGTTAAACAAACTGAAACATATAAAATAAGAAATCGAGGAAGAGGTATTCTGTGTTCTTGCACAGAAAGGTTGCAAACCATAAGGCTACTAACTCTTCTCAAATTAATAGCTTTCACACAGTTCCAGTCAAAATCAGTTCAGTTCAGTTCAGTTCAGTCATGTCCGACTCTGTGACCCCATGGACTGCAGCACGCCAGGCTTCCCTATCCATTGCTAACTTCCGGAGCTTGCTCAAACTCATGTCCATCAAGTCAGTGGTGCCATCCAACCACCTCATGCTCTGTTGTCCAGTCGAAATAGCTGTAGAATTTTTAAACTGAACAAAGAGAGTCTAAGGGTCATCTGGAAATAAGGAAAAATTCATAATGGGCGGGACTCACTGCTAAGGATTTTATAAAACAGTAATAATTAAGACATCTTTCTTGCTGTAGAAGGATGCTTAACTCTCTTTAGATTCCTCATCACCTTAAAAAGGCTATTTCAACAAAGGTGTTATACACAGCACTCGAATGATTTTGCATGGATGTTTCTAAAACACTGCCAAAACATAGCAATTCTTATTCGGTTGTCTCAAGGCCTTCTGATGATACTTGTAGGTTATCTAAAGAGAAAAGATTTCCTGTGGACTGGATTCAGATTTCAAAAATGGACATCTAGGTTCTTTCTACATCGTCAGACCAGCTTTTCTTCAGCATCTGCTTCCTCACTGCCTATCTAGAAATGGGCTTATGACGGGGTCTGGAATGTCAACGCTTCCTGGGTACTCAAGTTTCATATTTATTCAAATCAAGCTTTGGGTCTATGCGGCTGTGACTCTATTCCAAAGGCAGGATTAACTCTATTCATACTTTTGGGGGGAGGGGCTGTGTCACACGGCATGTGGGATTTTAGCTTCCCAAAGAGGGACTGAACCCATACCCCCTGCAACGGGCGCGCAGAATCTTAACTAATGGACTGCCAGGGAAGGTCCGTCTAATAGTACTTTTGACGTCCCTGTTAGCTAAGAGCTCAACTCTCACAAGGATCAAGTTCTCATCTAGACCCTTCTGCGTTAACTGGAGATTTAAGCTCCACAATTGGTGATGTCAGTATTCATGTAGATAAACCATCCGATACCTTGGTTTCAACCCCTTATTTGGTTCCTTACATGGTTCATCTTCAGTGAACTTGTCCTACACCCTATTTTAGGAGCTGCGTCCAGAATTTCAATTCTAGGCCTTCCAGATGGCTGACGCCTGCTCCTTCCTTCCGGACCCTCGACCCACTCACTCTCTGGTCCTGCCGGCACCTCCTTCCCTGCGGCCCAACCGCCGTTTTGCTTTCGACACTCACCTCGTGTCCTCCCTTCGCTGCTCAGCCAGCAGCGGCCCTGTGTCATAACCCCCCGCACACATATACCTAAACTAACGTTGACCCTCCCTCTTCTCTGCACCTGTTCCCAAAGAACTGAAGGGGGATGGAGAAAAGTGTCCATGCTGATGTAGCCCCAGGATTCGTCTTGTTGTTTGTGCTAAGTCATGTCCAACTCATTGCGACCTAGTGGACTGTAGCCCGCCAGGGTCCTCTGTCCACGGGATTTTCCAGATAAGGACACTGGAGTGGGTCACCATGTCCTTCTCCAGGGGGGATTACGATGGCACCAAATAGATGCTCACTGAGGGAGTGGATGAATGAATGAAGCCATCAGTCCATCAACTGACCATCAAATGAAGTTAGAAGCTGCCTCCTTGGCTAGCTCTTCTGGTCTGTATCAGAAGGGGATCTATGCAGAGGAAACACAACAAAAACCGTTTTCAAGCCCACAGCCTAAAGCCAGGAAGGACAAGTCCATGACAACTGCGTACACTCCTCCTGGGGGGCTTGCTTTTTCACCTGCACCCGCTTCCCTGTGCCTGTGTGTGCAGTAGATGACGCTGAGGAGCAGAGAGAAACGTCAGCAAGTGGAGCTAGGAATAGTCCCCGCTTTCTTTATCAGTCCCTTTTCTGTCCTCGTGACGAGAACCATCAGCTGGTTGCAACTATAATTTTCTGTTTAGGTAACATCTTATTTGCATGCTGAAACCATGTTCTTTTTTTCCCTGTTACTGATGTAAAAGATTGCTTCTTTCTAATTATGTTGAGGGCACTCAGGGAATTCAAAGAGCAGAAAATATGTCAGAACAATTTACAAACGGTGGCTATTTCTGTACTCGCTCGCCTGGACTCCAGAAAATATAGAAAGGGGGAAAAAATACCCATTAAAAATACCAGCTCTTCTCAGCAGATCTCTGCCTGCATTTGTTCTTTCAGTCCTGGCTATATACAAACCTAAACCCGAAATATGAACGTGACTGCCGAAAAATTTCTTTTTCCCCATCTCTTGTTTTCAGTGGGAGTTCAGAAATGAAAGTTTCTCTAAAAGCTTTGATCTCTCTCTGGAAACTCCATTTCTCTTGCCCTCAACTCACTCACTGTTTTCAAAAACATGCATTTTTTCCTATTTTTGTTAACTGAGCCATCACAAGAGCTAGAAGATTCTTCCCAGAATTACACAAGTCAGGACTGAATAATTTTTAAAAACTATTAAAAAAAAAAAAAAAGAATCAAGGTTTGTGGGATCTTACCTCCCTGACCAGGGATCAAACCTGTGTCTACTGCAGGGGAAGCGCAAAGGCCTAACCTCTGGACCACCAGGGAAGTCTCAGGATTGAATAATTATTCCACTCATATGGAATATCCGGACTTCCACACTCATCTCAAGGCTCCGAGACTAAAAATCTTTTGTACATTTTGAACTCCATTAAATTATAAAGTACTCGAAAGCCTAAAATATGCCTTCTGTTTCTTTGGTATGTTACTAGAGTGCTATCAAAAGCAGTGTACAGAGCCTTCAGCGTATGAACGTTCTATCCAGAGTCCTCGGTTCCAGCGAACAAAGCCACTCAAGAGAACCCAAGTCCAGCAGTTCTACCCGTGACCAAAGACGGGGCCGTGGCTGCTCATGGAGTTCTTTCAAGAGGCCTCCTGGACCATTCATGCACCAGTTCAAACAGAGAGGCTTCTCAGCATCTTCTAAGCCATGACCTTTACAGGGTCCTGTGCTGCAACGTTACTTTGGTCAGCTCGAGCTTGTTTCATTCAAGGTACGTGTTGGGAGTGGCCATGCATAGTCACAGAGCCAAAACAGAGTCATGGAAAGGCCTTTGAGTCAATCAAGATTCTAATAAGCTCTTGCATGGCCCAATAGTCACAGACTCTGAATCTGGGGTGAGTCCCCACCTTCCCATCACGAATGAAAGAGCTAGCTGGCTCAAATACACTGACTTTTGGAGATGCGGGCTTGGACGGGCTCGTCACGTCTGCTTGACTGCGGCTTCCCTGGCACTGGACTCATTCAGTCAGTTCTATGTGCATACTTAACGTGAAGCATGATACATCAGCTCTCAAGTGCTGCTTTCGTTCCTTCTCACATTTCACAGCATGGTTTGATTCCATCTCTGCTTCTTTGACAGCTTCCCAGGTGGCTCTCGTGGTAAAGAATCCACGTGCCAGTGCAGGAGACACAAGAGACACGGGTTTGATCCCTGGGTTGGGAAGACCCCCTGGAAGAGGAAATGGCAACCCACTCCAGTATTCTTGCCTGGAAAATTCCATGGACAGAGAAGCCTGGTGGGCTACAGTCCATGGGGTCACAAAGAGTCAGACGCGACTGAATGACTGAGCATGCACGCGTAGGCACGCCCGTGAGTTCTAAGGAGAATTGTTAGCTTGGAATGGAATCCCCAGGAGAGAATGTGGGAAAAAATAAAAATAAAAAAAGGTGTGTGTGGGGGGGGTGCTGCTCATGAAACACTAGTGAGGAGAAAGAGCTAATTTAATGAATAGACAAAGAAGGGGCCCCAGAGGGAGATGGAGGAAATAGCGCCAGAAAGGAAGGGTGAGCTGAGAACTGGGAGGGAGAAGACCACGGAAGCCACAGGAAGATATTTCAAGAAGAGGCAGAGGATAGCCGCCGTCAGTATAACAGGGATTTCAGCAAAATTGCACAATTTCTGATGTTTAGGATTCTGATGTTTAGGAGGTCATGGGAGGTGAAGAAATGCAAACAGCTGATGTGGTCCTCTGTTTCAGAAGTTCTGGTGAAAAGATAAGAAAACAAGGTGGGTTGCAGCTAGACAGGGGTGGTGTGGTTGAAGGAAGATGTGTTTTTTTCAAGATAAAGAGGCATGTGTGACCTGACTGATGGGAGTCAGGAGAGGAGATGGTAGAAAGGAAAAAGGAATCTTTGATGGAAGACCAAGTGGGCAAAACAAAGCCCAATCTTGACTTGGGGGAGCAGACACCTTGACTTCAGGGTCTGAAGAGAAAAAGAGATGGCTAGTAAGTGGGTAAATTTGGAGCAAGGGGCAGAGGAGCCTGAGGATGACCTTGTCTTATTGCCTATTATGAAGCTATTTGCTGACAGTTAGAAGGATGAAGACCGACACGTGGCGTAAGGAGTCTGGGGCAACTCTTCGTAGTCACTGAGTTCCCACTTGCAAGAGCTGGCCAAGCCCTGAGGGTGGCAGGGTTGGAGTTCTGAAATCTGGAATGGCACTCATCCCTGGGGTTGTGTGTGATCTTTCTCAGCAGCCCTTGGCAGCCCAAACTGGGGAGCACAGATGGCTCACAGGATTGGTCCAAGCTGAGGTAGGAGGATGATGTGTGAGGGAGGGGAGCGGGCTGAGAAGTGGGCGATTCAACCAAGGAAAGCAGGGATGTCCAAAAAAACCAGGTCTCTGGAGGAAGTGGGATAACAGGGGGCATGAGAGACAGGATGCTGAGGTCAGAGGATGGGATACTGACAAGTAATCCTGAACGGGGAACAAGGCTCTGGGAATGATGGAGGACCAGGAAAGAGCACACCCAGATGTGTCCACGTGGAAGTTCATGGCTATGGGTGGGGTGGGGGTTGCTATGGGTTCAACAAACTCCACTTCCCACGTTCCTGGCAGTGATATGGGTCATGTGACTCGGTCCCGGCCAATGAAACGTGGGAAGAAGAAATACGTAGCATTTCTAGACATGGCCCCTAAAATATCTCTCCCAACATCCTCCTTGCTTATGCTCTTTCTTTGTCAGGTTGGCCGAAGGTGGAGGATCCAGTGCGGAATACCCTAAGACCCTGGGGGCCACCAGGTGGATGGAGTTTGGAGGCCAAAATACAGCAAGAAGCATGTAATGACTTAGAGCAGAACACACCTTCCCAACCTACCCCAGTGGGGCTGTGGCTGGAGCAGGAACCACTCTTTTCCTGGGGCTTTAGGGGCTGGTTGTTTTAGCAGTTGGCTTGCACGGACTGAAACGGGAGTGCTAAAGGCAGACAGCACGAGCCTCAGGAGGAAGATGACATGATCCCTGCCTCTGCTGGCTCCACGGAAAGAGCAGCTGAGAGACGGAGCCTCAGCTTGGACAGGAAAGCACACACCAGGTGCTCAATAAAGACTTGCTGACTGAATGCTATGAAGGACCAAGAAAGGTAGAGGTAAGAATCTCGATTTTTACCAACTGCACAGGATGAAAGGAGCTTTCCTGACAAGATAAGGAAAGGCATTTATAACTCTCTTTCTCTAAATTGTAAAAGTTACTGGGAGACCAGAGGAGATGGCAATGAAAAATGTAGAATCTTCTTCTCTTGAGAGCTGTAGGGAGAGACAAAAAATGAGATAATTATCTTCCTGGTGAAGAAGAAGGATGAAGAGAAATAGTTTAATAATATTGTATTCCAGGTTGAGCGGTCGATTTCCCTATTGATTTCGGGTGATTTTTTTTCCAGATCTTTTCTAAGTGAGCAGTGGACTATATTAAATCTCTCGGTTCCAGGGCTATAAAAGGTGCTCTAAACGTCTGTGGATTCTAAGTGACATGACACCATGCAGAAGCCATTGGTCCACAAACCAGGCACTGGGCCAACCCACACAGTTTGGGTGGTCAGAAAGAGCTCAGGGCGGCACTGTTCAAGGAGGGGTCCCGGTCACTGCCCACCCAGCTCCTTCTCCAGCGGACTCACTGGATCCGAGATGAGCTCAAAGGAAGAAGGCGATGAGAGCAACTCGGAGCTCACTGCCAGCACTGATGTGTCTTCCGGGTAAGTTCTCCAGGAGGCAATTATGTTACATCAGTCACAGGATATGAGGCCTTCATTACGATAGCTGTGACTCTGATTTCAAACACAGTGCCCATCGGGACAAAGGCTTTTGCTCCTTTGTCAAAATGATCATTTATACAAAGTTCTAAGAAAACAATACTCTCTATCCCGCCTACTCCCTCAAAAGAGAGAGAGAGAAGAGCAAGAGAAAAGAAGCCTGATGCTATTGAGTAGAGGAATGTGGGCCACTGAAGTTCAGCCTCACAGGAAGCTCCCTGGCACCTACACAAACAACTCATTCCATGAAACTCATGCCTGCTACACTGCCTGGTACTGTTCCTTTGGAAGAGCAGCAGGTAGGCAAGGGGGTGAGGGGGGCTTGTCTTTGCTGTCAAAGCCCTGACCCACTCATGAGGAGAGCTGTGGTTAGAGAGAGACTGATTCCACCCAGACCTGGTTCTAGACCTTGATGCCACTCTTCCAGCGGGTACCAGGGAAAATAATGGGAGTGGAGACAAGGGAACCCTCCTATACTGTTGGTGGGAATGTAAGTCGACGCAGCCTCTATGGAGAACAGTATGGAGGTTCCTTCAGTTCAGTTCAGTTCAGTTCAGTCGCTCAGTCATGTCCAACTCTTTGCAACCCCATGAATCGCAGCACGCCAGGCCTCCCTGTCCATCACCATCTCCTGGAGTTCACTCAGACTCACATCCATTGAGGCAGTGATGCCATCCAGCCATCTCATCCTCGGTCGTCCCCTTCTCCTCCTGCCCCCAATCCCTCCCAGCATCAGAGTCTTTTCCAATGAGTCAACTCGTCTCATGAGGTGGCCAAAGTACTGGACTTCCAGCTTTAGCATCCTTCCTTCCAGAGAAATCCCAGGGTTGATCTCCTTTAGAATGGACTGGTTGGATCTCCTTGCAGTCCAAGGGACTCTCAAGAGTCTTCTCCAACACCACAGTTCAAAAGCATCAATTCTTCCTTAGAAAACTAAAAATAGAGTTGTCATATGATCCATCAACGTCACTCCTGGGCATACATTTCGCAAAGACAAAAACTCTATCTCAAAAAGACACATGAACCCCAATGTCCACAGCAGCACTGTTCACAACAGACGAGGCATGGAAGCCAAATGCCCACTGACAGGTGATGGATAGAGAAGATGTGGTACGTACACGTGATGGAATATCATCAGTCACAACAAAGCGTGGAGCAGTGCTGTTTGCAGCAGCATGGATGGATCCAGAGGGCATCACACTCGGCGAAACAAGCCAGAAAGGCAAAGACCATAGGATAGCACGTACATGTGGACGCTAGAGAAAATAATACAAATGAACTTACGAAACAGAAATAAATTCACAGACAGAGAAAACAAACGTATGGTTACCAAAGGGAAAAGGGGTAGGGAGGGATAAACGCGGAGGTTGGGATTAATCGATATACACTACTATATTCAAAGTAGGTAAACAACAAGGGCCTACTGTATAGCACAGAGAGCTAAACTCAATATTTTTAATAAGTTATAATAAAAAATTTTTAATAAAAAATAACCTACAATGGAAAAGAATCTTAAAAACTACACACACACGCATACACACACACACATATGTAACTGAGTCACTTTGCTGTACACCTGAAACTCACACACACTGTAAATCAACTAGACGCCAATTAAAAAGAACAAGAACAAAGTAGGGGCCCAAAGGGATTTCCCCAGTGGCTCAGTGGTAAAGAATCCACCTGAAATGCAGGAGCCATGGGTTCGATCCCTGGGTCAGGAAGAAGGAAGGAAATGGCAACCCGCTCTAGTATTCTTGCCTGGAAAATCCCATTGACAGAGGAGCCTGGAGGGCTACAGTCCATGGGGTCCCAAAGAGTAGGACACCTGAGTGCCTGAGCATACACGCACGAAATGTCAACTGGAGAAAGACAAAGATTGTATGTGGTAAAAAATGAACAACAACAACAACAAAATAAACGTACAAACTAAATGAACAAAAATAAACATGCAGATACAGAGAACAAACCAGTGGTTACCAAGGGAGAAGAAGGGCGAAACGGGTAGAGATCAAGTGCATCGACGAGATCAACTGCACGGCGATGGGAGAATGCGACATTTTTGCAGGGCGTAGAGAAGGAGAAACACAATGCTGTCCCATGAAATGTGTTCTTGTTACTGAGTCGCTCAGTTGTGTCCGACTCTTTTGCGACCCCATGGACTGTAGCCCCACCAGGCTCCTCTGTCCGTGAGCTTTCCCAGGCACGAATACTGCAGTGGGTTGCCATTCCCTTCTCCAGGGGATCCTTCTGACTCGGGGGTCGAACCGGCGTCTACTGCATTGGCAGGTGGAGTCTTCACCACTGAGCCACCAGGGACGCTCATGAAATGTATAGAATGCTATATAAATCAACATTGCCTCAATAAAAAATAAATTCTATACACACAATTGTGTGGACACGGGCATGTATACACACTGACATGCACACACAAACATGCATACACGCACACAGTTGCATGGGTGTTCATATATGTGTGTGTGCACGCATATACACACTGATATACAAACGCATCAGCGTGTGCACACGATGCACGCACGTGGCGTGATATACGTGAATGCACGCCCAGATGTAGGCATGCATATCTGTGAGTCCCAGCACACAAGCATGCACACCCTCCACGCTTATCTGTGCACATACTTGCATATGCACAGTGGACACGCTCACACAGACACAGGAATGTGCGTGCATGTGTACACTCTTGCCCTCGTGTACATACACCCACATACATGCATCCGTGCTCATGCACGCACGCACGTACACACCGCCCTTGTTCTCCTTTCTCATCTACAGTGGCCGAGCCTTGGCAGAACCCACATCTCTCGATTCCAGACCCAGCACTCTTGCCTCCACAGCAGCTGCTCAACACTCAGGGAGGCTACTGCCAAGAGAAAGTAGAGAGTGTTTCTTGCAGGGCAGGAGGTGACATTTCATGGACCACGTGGTGCCTAGCCCAAGTGGTGTGTGAGTGTTCAGAACTCTTCAGTTAACAGCCACATTATTAAGCCCCATCGGCCCAAGTACAGTAGTCGGGTTGCTATCTCTCTGGCTTCCTCCAGGAACTCGAACGGCTTTTTAGAAATCCATACTTGGAAAAAGGAAATACAGCGGCTGGCCAAGGTGGGCGTTAGCTGTGCTGGGCTTAACAGTGCCTGGACTGAGACGTCCTGTCCGGGTCCAAGCCAGGTAAACGGGAAGTGCCGTTGTCCCCAGCTCTCCACTCTTCCCTCCATCACTACTCACTCAAAGCTGGAGGCCGAGGGAAGGAGAAAGCCTCTTGGAATCTCCCTCCAAAGCCAGTGCTAGACCCTGATTCCACTCTGGCTTCCTCATCTTCAAACCCAACAATCACAACCATCTAGCTTTTTGTTTTTTTCTTAAATCCCATGCTCCTGTGTTGAATACTGATTCAAAGAGGGGAGGGTGGAATCTTATGGCAAAGCAAAGGTCTGTTAGACTTGGTGATCTCTTTCACTCCCCTTTCCTTAAATTTTATTTTGTATTTATTTATGGCTGCACTGGGTCTTTGTTGCTGCCAGAGCTTTTCTCTCGTGGCGAGCAGGGGCTACTCTTCCTTGCGGGGTGAGGGCTTCCCACTGTGGAGCCTTCTCTTGTTGCAGAGCACGGGCTCTCCGGCTCTCGGGCTTCAGCAGCTGAGGCTCCCAGGCTCTAGAGCGCAGGCTCAGTAGCTGTGGCTCATGGGCTTAGGGGCTCCTCGGCATGTGGGATCTTCCTGACCTAGATGGAACCCATGTCTCCTGCATTGGCAGGCAGATTCTTTACTACTGAACCACCAGGGAAGCCCCGCCCCCTTCATTTATTCAATGCTACGATCCCTTTCACCAACATCCACCACCTCTAAAGCACTTATCATCACTGGGGTTAAGGCAACGGGCAAGACAGAGAAATCCCAAGGTCTCTGGGACTTACATTCAGGAGGGGAGACAGGCCACAGAGAAACACACACGGGACTGAAGGTCTGTGCACGGTGAGTGCAGTGAGGAGGGGTGTATGGAACAAGGGGACAGAGAGGGACAGTGGCCAGGGATGCTCGCTGATGGCGTTCGCCTCCACGTGGCGCCAACTGAGCAGAGACTAGCACAGAGGACCAGGGGCTGAGGACAGCCAGAGGGAAGGGCAGTTCAGAGGCTGAGCTTGAGGACCAGTGAGGATGAGAGGCAGGAGACAGGGGCGGAGGGCAGCGGACAGGACCCGAGGGCAGCCGGGTGTCTGGAAGCCCATGGGCAGGTCCCAGGCACTTGGTTCTGACACAGGCTGATTAGAATTTTTAGGGTCACTCTGCTGTCTGGGCAGAAAACTGACTCTAGTAGGGAGGACGGAAGGGGATAAGCGAGGGGGCAGGTGCAGCCCTCCAGGACAGAGAAGACGCTGGTAAGGAACTGGGAGGAATCATTTCGTGGGAGCCTCGTTGGATAGCCTTATCTGTAGTCATAAACACAACAACGACAATCAACACCAGAATCCAGGCTTGCAGGCATTTCTGAGATACTGGGCTTGGAGAGAGGCTGCTAACTATGGAACAGCAGCCGAGAGAGGGTCCGCGTCCATGGGCAACCACACAGAGGGAGCCCTTGTTTTCAGCTGCTTCTTCCCTTAAGCAGAACCCAAGCTTCACCTTCCTGCCTATTAGAGGAAAAAAGCAGACTGCCCTCCAGAAGTATTATGTCACAGGAGGTCACCACGCCGAAGAAACCCATCAGAGTACCAGCCATGCTGATAAGATTTGAAAAATTGGGTTCAAGCAGAGTCGGCGAGAAAGCTTTCTCTCCTTGCAGATTATTAGAACGAAGGCTGAAAATCAATGAGGTGGCCTCAGCAGCAGGAATTCCAATGTGGGCGAGAATTGCGGGCGGCTGAGTCTTTTAACTGCAGATACTGGACTTCTCGTGCGACTTCCCAGGTGGCCTTAGTGGTGAAGAACCTGTCTGCCGATACAGGAGGCACGAGGGACCTGGGTTCGAGCCCTCGGTGGGGAAGATCCCCTGGAGAAGGGCATGGCAACCCACCCCAGTATTCTTGTCTGGAGAATCCCATGGACAGAGGAGCCTGGTGGGCTACTGTCCATAGGGTTGCAAAGAGTGGGACGCAACTGAAGTAACTTAGCATGCGCAAGCACACGTGAGCCTCTTGTACCAGGAAGCGGGCTTTCTCAGCCACAGTCCTTGTTCTGCCAGAGTGGAGACCAGCGCCTTCCAAAGATGATTTGTGCGTGACTCAGCATCTGAGCCCCAAACAATTCATTAGAGGTGAGGGCTGCAGGGGAAGGTGAGGCTGAGGATAAAAGCCCTGCCGTCTTGGGCTCCAACACTTTGGCCACCTGATGGGAAGAGCCAAGTCATTAGAAAACACCCTGATGCTGGGAAAGAATGCAGGCAAAAGGAGAAGGGAGCAGAAGAGGATGGCACCGCTGGATGGCATCATGGACTCAACGGGCATGAGCTTGAGCAAACTCCAGGAGATTACTGGAGGACAGAGGAGCCTGGTGAGCTACAATCCATGGGGTCGCAAAGAGTCGAACAGGACTTAGAAACTGGACAACGACCTAAAGAAACTAATAGGGCTTCCCCAGGTGGCGCAGTGCTAAAGAGTTGGCCGGCCAATGTGGGAGACGTGGGTTCGATCCCTGGGTCAGGAAGATCCCCTGGAGAAGAGAACGGCTTACCCACTCCAGTATTCTTGCCTAGAGAATTCCACGGACAGAGAACCAAGCCTGGCAGGTTATAGTCCATGGGGTCGCAGAAGAGTTGGACACAACTCAGTGACTAAACAAGAAGGAACTAATACAGGGGCTCAGAGAGGAATAAATGAATGAATGGGGGGAAGGAGAGGGAAGGCTGGTTCACACCACCAAGCCAGAAACCGGTACATGGAGATGGGGGAAAGCGACACCCTTGGAAAACCAGTCAAAGAAGGTCTGGCATGCAGCTGTTGGAACTAAACCAGAAAGCATAGTATTAGCTCAAAAGCCGCCTTCTTCCCGTGGGCTCCCCTCCGCCCAGGAGGGATGCTCAGTCATACCCGAGGCGTCTCTCCCGCACTGCTGCTCTGTCCCCGCGGCCGAGAGGTAGCAGGTCTAGCCTCGCAAACAGGTAGTGGAACCCAAGTCTGTTTTTTCCTTTCGATCAAAGATACGCAGTTGTTAGAAAATGAGTTTAGGGAGAGGGTCATTAAGAAACTCCATCCAGGGACTTCCCTGGTGGTCTGATGGTTATATAATCCACCTTTGCATGCAGGGGGACGTGGGTTCAGTCCCTGGTTGGGGAACTAAGACTCCACTTGCCACTGAGCATCTAAGCCTGTGAACCACAACTAGAGAGTCTGTGCGTCAAAACGAAAGATCCTGCGTGCGGCAACGAAGACCCGATGCAGCCAAATGAATAAATATTTTTAAAAATATTTTAAATCCAAGGACACAGGAGGGGCAGAAAAGGCCTGTCTTCTTGGACAGATGCTCCGCAACAAAAGCCCAGTTCTGCCCCTGATGCTGGGTGTCTTGGAGATACACCCCGACCTGTAAGAGTTCCTGGTTTCTAAGACGCCCCTTGTCAGGCATGAGAAGAAGAACAGGAGGTGGCCCGTGCTCTGCGTCCACCACGTGTCACGAGTCCAGCGGCAGTGAGCCCTGGACCCTTCGCATGTAGGCGGCCTGAGCCAGCCCGGGGCACAGAGGGACAGGTAGCCTGGGGTCCTGGGCAGATGGCAGAGCTCCCGGAGCCTGGGGGCACCAGAGCATCCACCCGAATGCTTTTTTCTTCCATCAAATTTGAAAGAAGGGAGGACGGGAGAGAAGAGAGCCTGGGGGAAAGAATCAGAATTTTTCAAAAGAATTGGGCTTGATGGGTCTTTTTATCTGTCTGGAATGATCTGTCTGCCTGGAGGAAAAGCGGACAAAAGGTCCTGGCGGCCCGATGATCAGCCTCCTTCCCTTATCTGTCGGCTGGGCCAGCTCGCCCTGAAACCACTGCCCCGACCTCCTCTCCACCCCTGCCCTCTCCAGAATGGGAGCCTGTGAACGTCTGAGCAGGAAAATAAGCTGGTGGCCACTAGTCTTTTTTAAACTCCTATTTTCTTAAACCAAGCTGCACGGCTTGTGGGATCCCAGTTCCTCATCCAGGGATACAACCCGGGCTCCGAAAGTGAAAGTTTTGAGCCCCAGCCATTGGACAGCCAGGGAATTCCCCCACAATTCATGTTACTGTTTTATTTTTAATATTTACTCATCTGGCTGCTTCGGGTCTCAGCTGCGGCACGCAGGATCTCTGTTGCATCACGTGGGCCCAGGAGGGGCGGTGTGCAGGCTTAATTGCTCCAATGCATTTGAGATCTTAGTTCCCCAATGAGGGCTTGAACACACAACCCCTGCATTGCAAGGCAGATTCCTTTTTTTTTTTTTTAATGATTTTTATGTATTTATTTCTTATCTATTTTTGGCTGAGCTAGGTCTTCGTTGCTGCCCAGGCTTTCTCCAGTTGTGGCCAGTGGGGTGTGCGGTGTGCGGGCTTCTCATGGCGGTGGCCTCTCTTGTTGCAGAGCAGGGCCTCTAGGGCACTCGGATTTTAGTAGTTGCAGCTCCAGGCTCTATGGTGCAAGGGCTTAGCTGCCTCCCGGCTCGTGGGATCTTCCTGGGTCAGGGATCCGGGAACCCGCGTCCCCTGCAGTGGCAGGCAGATTCGTCACCGCGGAGCCGCCAGGGAAGCTCGCAAGGCAGAGTCTTAACCACTGGGCCGCCAGGAAGTCCCCCGAATTCTTGTTACTGTTGACCGTGGGAGTAGATCTGGTCACTCGGACCCTGAGAAGAAGGAGACACAGCTCGGGCCTTGCTGGGGAGGAGGATCTGAACATGCAATCATCCTCAGCAGTGACTCCTGCAGGGACGGGAAGACGAAGCTGGGGGAGCAGTGACCGGGCTCCGTCGGAAGAGGGAACGAGTGAGTCCAGTGAGGGAAGCCAGCTGGGACTTTTCCAGGAACGAGGGTGCTCTAGAACGGGTGTCTGTGTCCCCACAAAATCCACAGGTTGAAGCCTTATCCCCAGAGTGATGGTCCACGTGCCGGGAACTTCGGGAGGTGATCGGGCCCCACCCTAATGAAGGAGACCAGCGCCCTTATCGAAGAGACCAAAGCCTGGGCAGAATGGCCACTGACCACTAGCCTCTGGCCCCTGACCCCTTCATTCTCGACCTCCGACCTCATACTATAGTCCGGGCAGAAGGCCACAGCCGGCATGGACCTGGATGACCAGGCCGGCTGAAGTGGGGTGAGGAGGGGAGGGTTTCCCCAGGACTCTGCTCCCCGTGTCCCTCTCTCACTCCTAGAAACACTGAACTCAGGCCACCTTGGGCTCCTGGACAAACACCAGGATGGACTGCCCAACCAGAGACACAGTCCAAACCTCAGCTGGATGCGCAACCAGGCTCCAGTCCCCACCCCTCCCCCATCCCTTCACTGCGAGTTCGAGCCCCCTGGACGGTTCCAGGGGAGCCCCACCAAGAGCGGAGGCAAACAAGGAGACAGTGGCAGTGCCCAGCTGGCCCTCGGACGCGCCAGCATTTCCCATGCCCTGTTCCACCCAAGCAGCTATAAAGCAAGACAGTTTGTGCCTGTTAAACACAGGGGCATGTTGACCCCTCGCGTGGCTGCAGAAGAACCATCTCATCACCAGGTTCTGGCCCTCCAGGAGCTCTTTGTAAACACTCCCGGTATCCGCTCCAGCACGAGCATCTTGGAAGCGGGGTCACATACATTCCCAGGAGCACGTCCTCAGGGCACGCTTCTCTGCGTCCACGGCACACACGCAGATGCACACGGTGTGGGCACGGCGTGTCGGGCCAGCCCCCAAGTCAGGGCCCCTCTGTTGTTTTTCCCTGGATGGGCTTCTCCCGACCTGAGCCCTGCAAGTGCTGATCCCACTTGCTCTTAGATTTCACTTCCCGAGCAGGTGCTTCTGCACCTCCCGCATCACCTGTCCTGGGAAACACCACTTCCCAGCTGCTCTACCATCCGGTGTCATCCCCGCCCCGTGCAACAGCCACTCCTAACCTTGTCAGTGAGACGATCTCAATGCTTAATGTTCGTTTTAAAACTCACACTCTTGGACAGCAAGGAGATCAACTCAGTCAATCCTAAAGGAAATCAACCCTGAATATTCATTGGAAAGACGGACGCTGAAGCTCCAATACTTTGGCCACTTGATGCAAAGAGACGACTCACTGGAAAAGACCCTGATCCTGGGGAAGATTGAAGGCAGGAGGAGAAGGGGACAACAGAGGATGACACGGTTGGATGGTGTCACAGACTCAATGGACGTTGAGTCTGAGCAAACTCCCGGAGATAGTGAAGAACAGGAAAGCCTGGTGTGCTGCAGTCCATGAGGTTGCAAAGTCGGACATGACTTAGTAACTGAAGAACAGCAAGCACAACCAGACAGATTAGACCAGAAGGGCCGGAAGACACCCACAAGTCCCTATAAGTAAGACAAGAAAGGTCAGATCCACAGAGGTCAGTGACGGCAAAGGCAAGCGGATGGGAAACTGGCTGGGGGCTTGTGTCCAGAGTTCTGATCCCATCCAGGACTCCAGAAGAAAACCTGAGGGGATCAGCCAGAAATCTGAGCTACCAACGGCCAGGAAGTCAGGCCAAGGAGTCCTCCAAGGTCAGGATCAAGACGTGGGCGTGCCAGGTCAGGATGGCACCCCGGCCTTTGGAAGCAGGTGTCATGGTCTCACCTTCCTACCTGAAACAGAACTGGGCTGAGGGCTCAGCTGAATGTGAGCCTCTAGCAGAAGGTGGACAGCCTCCAGAGCCCAGTGCTGGGGAGAGAGGGCACCAGCCGACCCCGATCCAATGCCCGGGAGGATGGCCATGCCAAAGGTATTTCAGCTGGCCTGCCGCTGCCAGATCCAGACCCTGAACCCTCCCGACTCCAGCGGATGACAGAAGGCAGCGCATCTGAAGTGGACCTGGCGTAATGAAACGTGGCTTTAATGGACAACTCGCAGTAATCCCCACTGGCAGGGCTCCCTGACATCCGTCTCATTAGGGGCAGGAAATCAAAACCCAGTTCTGTCTCAGATCATCCCTCTCTGGGGAAAACTTTACAGACCCCTACGGGACTTCTTCTCTCATCCATCTGATGAGATTCGGTTGGAAACCTCGATGTGAACATGACTGGGGACATCCCGGCCGCCCTTCAAGACAAATCGCACCAACAAAGCCCCGAGTCAGCCTCTGCATCTGTGAGCCGGGGCTGCCTCATCGAGACGCCTGCCCCTCGAGCTACGGCATGAGCAAGCGCCATCCAGAAGCCTGCATGGTCCATGCCCACACCCACAGCAGGAGGGAGGGGCGGCCGACCTGGCCTTCAGGAAGCAGTGATCTTCCCCGGGTTTTCCTCCCAGGTCCTTCCTGCTCGTCTCTCTCCCGGTCCTGGGAGGGGTGTGGAAGGAAAACGCTGTCAGCAGAGAACGAGTCAGGAAGGGGGCAGGAGACGTTCCTCCCACATGGGGCCAGAGCCTGCGTGGAAGCGGGCAGCCATCTTCCCGCTCACAAACATCTGCAAATGCCTGCCCCTCCTCCTCCTCCTCCTCCCTGAAAACAACCAGCGTATGCCTGGCCCCCCACGCCACCTCTGCTCAGCGGGGCCTTCTGCACGGGTCCAGGCACATCCTCCTGCGTGTGTAACGGCGGCAACCCTCACACCCACCAGCAGGCAGCTCTGCCCGCAGGGCTGGGGTCGCAGGACGTGGTGAACCTCGGGGCAGGCACCGAAGAAGAGGAAAGGAAGGGGAGATGGAAGGAGGAGCCCAGCCGAGTGTGGCGACGAGCATGGGGGGTGGGTGGCCGGTAGAGAGGACAGGAGAGGAAGAGCCGGTGGACAGCATGGCTCCCATCTGGTCCAGAGCATCCTGCGGGCCCTGGGCAAGGCCCTGATGGCCCCGTGCGGTGGGAATTTCCCTTCTCTTCTCTCCTCTCTCTAGCCATAAACACTCTTTCTCCTGGACCCACCACACTCGAGAGCCCAGACTGTCCCCTAGCATCCCGGGCTAGGGATGTGGCTCTCCTCCCTGAAACCTCAGCCTTCCATGGTCAGACCTCCAGGATGGGGGTTTGAACCACCCAGCCTGTCAGATCCACAGGTGTGAGTGGGAGGAACCTAGAAGCCTCTGTGCTTTTTCAAATAAAGGACCTTCTAATAGTATTTTTTTGCTGGAAGCAGAAAGCAGGAGGAATCATGGGAGCTTTCAAGATAGGGGGTAGATAAGGTCTTAGCACAGCCTCCAAAGCACTCTTGAGAGTCAACTGGACAGCAAGGAGATCAAACCAGTCAATCCTAAAGAAATCAATACTGAATAGTCATTGGAAGGACTGATGCTGAAGCTCCAATACTTTGGCCACCTGATGGGAAGAGTCAACTCATTGGAAAAGACCCTGATGCTGGGAAAGACTGAGGGCAGGAGAAGGGGACAACAGAGGATGAGATGGTTGGATGGCATCATCGACTCGATGGACGCAAGTTTGAGCAAACTCTGGGAGATGGTGAAGGACAGAGAAGGCTGGTGTGCTGCAGTCCATGGGGTCGCAGAGAGCTGGACACGACGGAGTGTCTGAACAACCAAAGCGCTGGTTCTATGCGCTTCCTGCAGGGACTGGGGGCGAGCTTCCTTTCCGGCCCCAGCTCACACGAGATACAAATGAGATGCCCGCTGCCCACCCCCCGCCCCCCGCATCGCCCTCTCTCCAGCATCTCCCCTGGTCTGGGCACCCCCCTCATCTAAGTCACACGCTTGTATAATTTGTTTAGTCGCTAAGTCATGTCCAACTGCTCATAGCTCCCCCTAGACTGTAGCCCACAAGCTCCTCTGTCCATGGGATTTTCCAGGCAAGAATACTGGAGTGGTAGCCGTTTCCTTCTCCAAGGGATCTTTCTGACCCAGGGATCGAACCCGAGTGTCCTGCATTGGCAGGAACTTACATGCAGCACCTTGCTAATCCTGGCAGTGGACAACAGCTGAGCCAGCTGGACGAGAAGCCACGTACCAGGGGGTCCAGATGGTCCCCAAGTATCGGGGCAGCTCACACCACCACAGCTCCTGGACTCACACCTTGGGGACTGTTTTAACTAAAGTGTCTCTGAATTCATTTTCTTTCTAAGGTCTGCTAAGAAGACATTTTTAAGAAACCTGCACTTTCTCCTTGTGCAAACAGAAACCAGTCACCTACACCCACGGAACCATATGCCAAAGTCTAGTGCTGGTGACAAACACGTGTCCCCGCGTCTGGACTTGCCCAGGAAGCCTCCCGCACACAGAGGGGATCTGGCCTTTTGTTTTTCGAAAGGGGCTCATGTAGGGGAGCCGCTTCCTCTTTCAGAACACTGGGAATTTCTGCTCAGTCAATGAGTGACGCCTGGAGTCCGCTGCAGGCAGAGGCTTCATTAATCTCAATACCACATGTCACCTCTAGGACAGGAAATGATGTAAGTTGTACTCCCAGTAGTGAAATGCACGTGCGTGCACACACACACACACACACGCTGTGCACAAACCCATAAACACCCACACTAAAGTGTGTGTGTTAGTCACTCAGTCGTGTCCAACTCTCTGCAATGCTAGAAACTATAGCCCGCTAGGCTCCTCTGTCCATGGGGTTCCCCAGGCAAGAATCCTGGAGTGGGTTGCCATTTCCTCCTCCAGGGGATCTTCCCGACCCAGGGATCGAAACAAGTTCTCCTGCATTGCAGGCAGATTCTTTACCACTGAGCCACCAGGGAGGCCCAACTTATAACAGGAGAGGAAAAAAACACCTCAAAACACTATTTGATCATAAATATAACCATATGACCATAGTTCATTAACTCCTGCCACACTGGCTAAAGCAGGCCTCCAGCTCCTACAAGAATTCCTGGGAGGCCTCAGGCCAGTCTCAGGAGCTCTGCTGAGGTCTCATCACTAAGCAGGCGGCGAGCACTACATCTTCTTTCTCTCCAGCTTCTAGTCCTCTCCTCTGGGCCTCCTAGCCTGGACCAAGTTGTGTCCAGCTGTCACCACGGCAGGAGCTTTTGTGGGCACTACAGCCACTTCTCCAGGATGTCACCCCTCCTCTTCCACAAACGCTCCTTCCTCCGCACTCTCCCTCTCTCCTTAGAACCCAGGCTGGAACCCAACGGTTGAAAGTGGACCAGAGACAAGACTCAAAGGAGAAAGCCCAGCCTCCCCCCGGGCCCTGAACGTGCCTTCCCGGGCCCATGTGTGTATGGCTGGCTTCTCTTCTCCAGGAACGATCTGCCAGGGGGTCCCCGAACCCCTTCCACACCTTGACTCAGGTCAAGCCCAGCTGATCAGCTGATCACACGTGTCCAGACCGAGCAGCTGCCCAGCAGCAGACACAGCCCCAGCTCAGGTGAGGCGTCTACACGCGGCCCCACACTCACGGGGAGACTGCGGACTTGGTCAAGCCCCCACGTGCGGCAGAGCAGCGAAGCCCGTGTGCTAGAACTACTGAGCCTGTGCTCTAGAGCCCGGGAGCCGCGAGTACTGAAGCCCGCGTGCCCTAGCGTCCGTGCCCCGCAACGAGAGAGTAGCCCCCGCTCGCCACAGCCAGAGAAAAACCTGCACGCAGCAACCAAGACCGAGCACAGCCAAACATAAGTAAATAAATAAAACTGTTCCCCAAAAATCTCATTTGCCCTGCAATTTTGCCAGAGCCCTAGTGCTGTGTGGGCACTGCTGCAACCTGCCAGCTGCTCTTTTATTGTCCTGGGTACAAAATAAAAGCGAGTGTAAATCACAGAGATGTGAATCTGGGACACTGGGCCCCAGAGCATCCCCTTGGGGAGACCAGGACTAACGAGTGAGGATTATCTAGCGGGCTGTGTCCTCCAGTGGACGTTCTTGAGCCAGCCACGTGTTCTCCCGTCTCAGTGACGACCACCACTTACCTACACTCGGGAGGTCTCTGACTACAATGGGGTTAGGTGCAGCAGGTGGTCCGGGACAAAACTAATGCGGATCCGCAGACCTGGTCTCGCCAGCTCCATCGCCTGGCCAGCTCCAGAGGAAAACCAGAGCAGCGTGCGACTTTATGGACCAGACTCACAAGACACGTTTCTCCTACAGGGACTCTGTGTCCTGAGCTGTAACACAAGACCATTAACCCAGGAGGGGACTTCAAAGATCCACTTAAACTCCAAATGGTTTTGATAGCCAATGTACCCTTTTAAGTTAAAGGAACCCCCCAAAAAGACAAATACTGTATGGTATCACTTACATGTGGAATCTAAAACGTAACACAAATGAACTTATTTACAAAAACAGATATAGACTCATAGGCACAGAAAACAAACTTTAAATAAAAAGAAAGGATCCCCTATCTGCACCGTGGTCACACTTAGTTTTTTCTTTCACAGTCAAAGAGATTCAGGAATTTCTATCCTTGGATTTTACGCAGAACCTACTGGAAAATGCAGGGACCAGGGTAAAGAAGGAGGCTTGAGCTGATCACTTCTGTCGGGTGTGAATTCACACGAAGTGGGTGTCTGTTCCAGAGAGAGCTCTCTCAGGTCAGTTAGCAGAGCTCACAAGTCTGTTTCTAGCCACAGGGTTGACCCTAGTGTCTCTGGACCAATCCTCAATAAGTCCTTGCAGCTCTGAGTGGGAGGAGGGGGTTGTCTGGAGCATGCCAGGGCAGGATGCGGTCAGCCTGGCACTCACCCGGGCACAGAGTTTAAGGGAATGACAAAAACCTCAATATTGAAACATAATATTTTAGTTATCTATTTTTTAAAAAAAAATCAAAATTGATCCAAAAGTATCCAAGAGGGTTGCACGGTGATGTGAATATACTCAACACTGCTGACCTGCACACCGAGATTCGGTTAAGAGCACACATTTCACTGTGCATTTCTACCTATGTCTTCCCAAGCAATAGATACTGGCAGTAATTTTTGTTTGTCCAAGAAAACCTTTATTTCTCCTGTGCTTCTGAGGGGTAATTTAGCCGAGTAAAGAATTCTCTGTTGGTGGGTTTCTTCCTCTCGAAACTTTAAATATTTCACTTCACTCTCATTTGCTTCGTTTCTGAAAGGTTGTTGTCATTCTCTTCTTTGCTCCTTTGAGAGGTAAGGTCTCTTTCATGGGCTTCTTCCAGAGGTTTTTTCCTCTGATTTCCTACAGTTTGAAAATGATATGCCTAGGCACAGTTTTCTGACATCTGTCCTACTTCGGGCTCTCTGATCTTCCTGGATCTATGGTTGGGTGTCTGACGTTAATTTGGGGAAAACTGGCAGCCATCATGGCGTCAAATATTTCGCCTGTCCCCTCTCCCTCCTCCTCCTGGTAATCCCATTTCATGCAGGCTGCACATTCTGCAGTCGCTCCGCGGCTCCTGGATATTCTGCTGCATTTTTTCCCTTCCTGTTTCCATTTGCTTTTCAGTTTGGCAGGTTTCTGCTGAGACGCCCTTAGGCTCAGAGGTTCTTTCCTCCGCCATCTACTGTACAAATAAGCCCATCAAAGGCATTCTTCATTTCTGCTGGGTGTTCTCGAAACGGATCCCCTAGCGTTTCTTTTTGGTTCCTTCTTAGAATTTCCATCTCTCTGCTTACCGTGCCCATCTGCTCTCGCTTCCTGCCTGTTTTATCCGTGAGCACCCCTTAGCATATTAATCAGAGCTGTTTTAAATTCCTGGGCTGATATTTCCAACGTCTCTGCCACATCTGAATATGCTTCTAACGCTGTCTCTGTCTCTTCAAGATATCCTTCTTGCCTTTTAGTATGTCTGGAAATTTTTCTTAATAGCCAGACACGACGCACCAGGTAAACGGGACTCGAACGCTGTGATGGTGAGCTGTGGGGAGGGGAAGGTCCTACCGTTCTGCGATCAGGCCTCAGTCTCCATGAAGCTGGACCTCTGAACCGTGACTGTCCTAAGAACTTCTCAGTCTTCTTCTGCCCCGATTGGTGGGACAGGATGGCTGGAGTGGACTGGCTTGGGTATCTCCCTTCCCCCGCATCAGTTAAGTGCTGATTAAACAGTTTCTCCTGTGCTCTGGTGTATTCCCAAACAGTTTCTTTCCTCCTCTCCAGAAGCACAGGAGGGTTCTTTTTCTCTTTTCCTTTACTATATATATATTTTTTTCATCCATTTATTTATTTTTATTTTTGACTGTGCTGGGTCTTCGTTGCTATGCAAGCTTTTCTCTAGCTGCAGGGAGAGGGGTCTGCTCTCCAGCTGCGGCGCCGGGCGTCTCACAGCTGCGGCGCCGGGCGTCTCACTGCTGCGGCGCCGGGCGTCTCACTGCTGCGGCTTCTCTTGTTGCGGAGCACCGGCCCTAGGGCAGTCGGGCTTCAGCGCTTGCAGTGTGCAGGCTCGATACTTGTGGCTCACGGGCTCAGTTGCTCTGCAGCGCGTGGGATCTTCCCGGACCAGGGATTGAACCTGCAGATCCTGCATTGGCAGGCGGATTCTTCACCACTGAGCCCCCAGGGCAGCCCCACGGGAGGATTCTTCTTTTCCCTGATATTCACTGTGAGAACTGGGTTGAGCTCCGAAAAGTAAAACACAAGGGGTTGGTCTCCCTAGGACTGGTCTCCTCTCAGACTTGCCCACACTGAGCCCTCTAGCAGCTGGTCACTTACAGTTCAGATTTCTGCACGGAGCTCATGGGTGTCTGCTCCGGAAAGTGGAGACTCTTTGCCTTCACTGTTGGTCTCCCCAGTTTGGGTCAACAGTTTGCCCTGTGACCTTATTTCCTCTACAGATCTAAGAAGACTTGTTGCTTTCTTAAGTTTCTGTAGCTTTTTACATGTTGGTGAAATGGTGATTTCCAAGCTTCTTAAATGTCAGACCAGAAACTAGAAGTCACATTACAAATTTTGTAACAGGCCTTCCATTAAAATACATAATTTTAAAAATTATAAAATAAAAATAATAATTTTTTAAAAATTAGCAGAGCAACATCCCTGGCGGTCCAGTGGTTGAGACTTCACCTTCCAATGCAGGGGTGCAGGTTCAATCCCTGTCAGGGAGCTAGGATCCCACATGTCTCATGGCCAAAGAAAATAAATAAAACAGAATCAATATTGTAACAAATTCAGTAAAGTCTTTAAAAATGGTCCACATCAAAAATACCCTTAAAAAATAAAAAATTAGTAAAAATGTAATTTATAAAAAATAATAAAATTACAAAATGTGTTTTTAATTCATGATGAAAATATCAACATTTTAAACAGGCTGGATCTGACCCTGCCCTTATACGACCCAGCCTTACTCACCACTCCCTCATTTCAAAATTACTGAATCATATCTGTATTTAGAATTTTGGCATTCTGCTTATTGTGAATTTTTGCATTAATTTGGAGTTTTAGAAATGCTGCATTAAAATATTTTTTATCTTGATTACTACTGAGGGTTTGGGGACTCACTTTAGTTTTAAGTTCAAATGAGTGATTATAATTTCCTACAAGATAAATGTTCTACATTTTTAGACTTAATGACAAACAGTGGTTCTAAATTAAAAGAGCTCCTGGAGTAGGAAATGGCAACCCACTCCAGATTTCTTGCCTGGAGAATTCCATGGACAGAGGAGCCTGGCGAGCTACAGTCCATGGGGTCACAAAGAGTCGGACATGACTGAGCACGCATGCACAAACCCCCCTGCTGAGGCCAGGAGACGGCAGATCCCTTGATGTCCCAACCAGAGGTGGTCTGCATAAGGACATCAGGACAGGACCTTTCATTTTGCTTTCCTAAGGATCCTATGAGCTGGTTTCAGTAGGCTGGGAGGGAGACAGTGACCCCAGCACCCAAATTCGAGGTGTGGGCAGTGCACAGGAGAGGCGCTGGAGGCCAGCCCAGTGAGTGCTTCACCTACAGCCCCTCACCTGTGTCCCTAAACAAACAAACAAAAATAAATAAATTAAAAGAGCTTTAACACTCAAATACAACGCACGAGACCAGATTAAATCGGACTTGGCGTCCCGAACATATATATATACCATATCTTGTCAAAGATATTTTCAAAAATTTCACAAAACTTGAAAATATACTGGAGATATGAGTGGCTCTCTCCTGTCTCACTCACGCTAATCTAGGCCCTGAGGTTCACCAACCCTCTGGGTGCTGATTGAGGCAACGCAAGAGAGGCAGCAACAAGCAAAACGCCAGTTTCTGTTGCAGCAGCAAAGAGGACCAAACCCTGGGCAGGTGCTCAGTCATGTCATCTCATCCGTAACAAGCATGAATGGGAGTGTTGGTATGCCCATTCTACAGATGAGAAAACTAGGGATCAGAGACACGGATCATCTCACCAAAGCCACTGGGTGGGCGGCGCTGAAATGGGAACCCCGGTGTGCCCGACCAAAAGGCCAACATCCTCAAGCTCCTTCACCTGTGCTCAGGAGCTGGTCACATGGGCCACACTTTAGACCACTGCCACCATCCCCAGCCTTGGCCGGAGTCTGGTACTTGACAGAAGTCCCAGAAAATACAGAAAGAAGAAATTCAGTGGGCTGACCACAACTGGCCTTAGAATAAACGTAGAGTGAAGGCAGAAAAGTGCCTTCTAATCAACCTCAACGTCCCCCTAATTCTACTCTTGTGCAAATAACTTCAGTATTGACATTGTTTTTTTTGTTTAGTTGTTAAGTCACGTCCAACTCTTTATGACCCCATGGACTGCAGCATACCAGGATTTCTTGTCCTTCACTATCTCCTGGAGTTTGCTCAAACTCAAGTCCATTGAGTTGGTGATGCCATCCAACCATCTCATCCTCTGTCTCATCCCAAGTCACACCTCTAAAGCTGGTTTCACGGAATACACTCCTCCACATTATCCATCCGGGCCAACCACAAATGTCCCAATTTTCCAGGGCAGATGCCAGAATGGAGGGCAGCAGCAGGAGAATGTGCTCTGCCCACCCTGACAAAACTGTTTAAAAGGTACAGAATAGGGACTGGCAGGAAAGGGGCAAGCTATTTTAGAAAAACCAAACCAAACAAGCACACAAACCACTTTCCCATGACCATAAAGATGGGCAGAGAGAGGTTCTCAGTCCACAGCGACAGCGATGGGCATCCTGGAGAAGCTCTGATAACCTACACAGAGCCCAGAAAGCCCAGAAGTGCGTCTGCAGAAACGGAGAGAAGGCCCACAATCGACAACCCGGAGGAAGAGATGTTCAGAGCCCTCTGAACCGCGAGGACCCCACCTGGGGTAGAGTCCAAGCTTCCAGGGTGCCCAGGCAGCGTGGCCTCTGGGGTCGTGACTGCGACATTCGGCTTTGCCCTAGTGAAACACTGGGGATGCACGATCCGGCCGATATTCATTTTCAGAGAGCTCGGTTGACAAGGACAAACCTGGTCAGGATGAACTTCAAGGACCTCTTGAAATGCTTCTGTTGCTGCAGATTTTCACAGCACTGGATTATGTTTTCAAGAAATGGACCACAAGTCGGAACTTGGATTATTTTCCATTTTGGTAGAGAGAGTGGTGGTAATAAGTTTGGCCTGGATGGCAATTTTCAAAAGGTCTTACTAAACAGTTTATAAACGTATGATATCCACCAAACACTGCCAGAACCAGTTTAGACATAAGTAGGGGGGTATATGGGTGTCTCAGGTGGTGCTAGTGGTAGAGCATCGGCCTGCCAACGCAGCAGACTTGAGTTGTGGGTTCGATCCCTGAGTCAGGAAGATCCCCTGGAGGAGGGCATGACAACCCACTCCAGTGTGCTTGTCTAGAGAATCCCATGGTCAGAGGACCTGGTGGGGTACAGTCCATGGGGTTGCAAAGAGCTATGAGAATGTCTTAAACCACAGTGCAGGGGATGGGTTTGCCTTGGGAAACCCTGGTGGTCTCTGCTGCAGGGCAGCCAGGACAAATGGCTGTCGACTTCTCTGGCTTCAGAATAACTATCTTGAGTCTTTGGAGGGAAGAAAGTTATTTTGAGATGGTTGCTGTTGTTAAAAAAATCGTGCCCAACCACCAAAAGATAGTTGTTGTTTTTTTTCCTCCAAAAGAAACTTGGAATTGTAAATCAACCCTCAGAAGCCTCCTAAGAAACTCCCAAAAGTTTTCCAAACATCACCATCCTCACCATTCCATGGCTTCCAGGGAGTCCAAACTCATTTGTTCAGATGAGTTCTTCGGTATTGGCTGACATGTCAGTTTTACTAATTTTTAACCAGTTGTTATTTTTCGACCCCCAAAGGGAGCTACTGGGCACCTCAGCATAGGATTCAGGGGTGTGGTGGGCTTCCCTGGTGACTCAGATGGTAAAGGATCTGCCTGCAATTCGGGAGTCCTGGGTTCGATCCCTGGGTCGGGAAGATCCCCTGGAGAAGGGCAGGGCAATCCCAGTCCAGGAAAATCCCATGGACAGAGGAGCCTGGCAGACTATAGTCTATGGGGTCCAAAAGAGTTAGACACTACTGAGTCGCTAACACAATGGTGTTGTAGCAAAAACAGAAATGAGTGAACAGCCTCTGGCACGTATAGCCAAACAAGCCTGCAAGAGTTAAACAGTCTTGGCCCTTCTTTAGCTGCTACTACTAACAAACCGTTGTAGCTGGACTTGTCCTTCGCCAAGCTACTTCCTCTCTGAGTCCACATAAATTACAGTCTGCACCGGGCACACTCCTACCCCTAGGCTCCCTTGTATGGCTCTGCATCTCAAAAGGAAGACGCTCACAGCTGATAACTTCGAAGACACCACACTGGGTTGCAGAGGCATTTGACACAAGCTTTTGGCTATAAACTTGCAGAAAAAAAGAAAAATAGACAAGACCCTCCCGAGGATACAGAGCCTCTCCCCATTCCCAGAGGAGGGCACAGGCCCTGAGATGCCAGCCTGCTGTGTGTTCATCTTTGCCAGGCGAAGATAAAGCCATTTGTTTCTGTTTCCTCCAAACTCTGTACTTTTCTTATTTGGCACCTGGGGGACCGGGGCCAAGATTTTGCCCCGAGTGGCTCTTCTCTGCTCCTGACCCACATCCTCAGGGACTCGGGGGGATCGGGCTGAAGTGAAGAGCACATGGAAAGTTCCGGACACGGCTCCACCACGAAGAACTGTCCCTCCCCAAATGCCAATAACCCGACAGTCTGTGGCTTTCATCAAGTACTCAGGGGGTCTCCGTCCCACAAAAAAGGTCATGGCAGGCATTTTGAGAATGATGGCTTAGGAGGGTCACCCTGTGAGGGTCCGAATAAGAAGGAGGCCGGTAGCTACTTCAGGGCATCTACACAGACACCACAACAACCTTAGACAACACACCTGCCCCCTCATTTGGAGCCAACATTCCTACTCAGTTAAAAAAATTGTTTTTATACTGAAACTTCACATTGTAAGTTTCAAGTTGCTTCTGTATTTCTTAAGGGGAGGGAGATAGGAATCGAGGCAAGTGACTCTCTTCCCTTCCTGCTCCCTCCAGAGGTGTCCCAGGGGTCTGGGAGCCTGAGAAACTCAACATTTAATTCTTGTTAAATGGGTTCTTTGATGGGTTCAAAGAAGACAATGGTACTTAGAAGATAAGAGGCATCTCTGTGTTTGACATGTGGTGGTGAAGGGTCCTCTCCGGTGAAAGGATGCGTGCTTGTCTACCTCGGTGGACCCACCATGATGTGACATTCAAACATCCCTGAATCTGCACACATAATTTAAATAGGAAACAAGAGTGGGAGGAAATGGAGACCGAGGTGAGAAAAACAGAGGTCCCACAGCCCTGGAGCCCCCTAATCAGACTTTCAGAATACAAAAGAGTCACCATGAGTCACCATGTCCTGTTCTGCCCATCAAGCTGTATGATCAAAACCCGCGTCTGTGCAGCCTCCCACAGTCAGAATTTTAAACAAGCTTGTGGGGTCCCACGACTTCCCCGCAGCAGCTCGTTAGTTCCAGGAGAGGCGTTTCAATTTCCATCAACTTGTAGCCTCTTCTCTTCCCTTTGTTGTGAAACATAATGCCTCCAAGGCTTCACGCCACTCCCTGGAACCTGAAAATTGGCTGAGCGACCGCTTAATCCAATCACTAGCAAAAAAATCGACTCTGAAGTCTAGGTCAGCTAATAGGATCCCGTTAGATGCCAGCGTGGAGTCTTTATCCGCATCCCTACTGTCCTTTTCTAGCCCTAAGACAGGTGGAGAGGAGAAGAGGGGAGAAGCGGGGTACAGCCAGAGCCCCCTGGTTGTATTGCAACAGAAGACCCCGAGAGGAAGGAAATTAACATGCTAATTTTCTTGATCCCCTGTCTGCAGGAGACGCGTGAGAAGCAAGAAAAATTCAACACCAGGTGGTTAATAACGCTAATCAAGTCTGGCTGGGTGACAGGTGGGTTGGAGGATTGTCACGGAGACGCTTGAAGGATGACTTGAAGGAGAGGCAGGGTCTCCATAACAGACCCCACGGTGTCTGCACTTGTCACGGCGCTCCACCCCAAATGTCTGGCGGGGACCCTGTCCACATTTCGCCTGGATGAGTTTAATTAGCGCTGCCAGCGGATGAGCTTCCGTTCTGCAAAACCAGCCAGAAGCAAAGCCTGGAGGAAAGCTTCACCCAGATTGGGTTTTCTAGGAAGAGGGGAGGGGCCCCCGGGTGCAATCTGCCCCCGGGGATCTCTACGCACAGAGGCAAGAAAGCACCTCTGAAGAGCTTTTCCAGTTACTGCACTACCAGGATCCGCTGCTCCGGGGCTGCAAACAGCACTGCAGGGCCCAACAGAGCCCGGGAGAATTCTCCAAGGACCCTCCATGCTGAGGGAGAGGGAGGAGGGAAGAGGGACAGGTCACTGGAGAGAGGAGAGGAGGAGGGATGCGGACAGCGAGACAGGAAGACGCAGGTGAGAGAGAGAGACCAGGAGAGAGGGAGGGGCTGAGGGAAAAGGCCAGGTGAGATGAAACAGACAAAGGGCGACATCCAGCTCACCAAGCAGAGACGCCCTGGTGGACCACAGCAGGGAAGGGGAAAGGTTACCACGGCAACACCCTGCAGGACCACACAGGCTGCCCAGGCAACGCTCAGAAAAGACACCTGCAGCCCACAGCAGCCCTGCCTGCCACCACCTCCGCTCACCCGGGGGGCTGCGCCCAAGGCCCTGCGCTCAGACGCCAAGGTCTCAGACCAGAACCCACCGCCACTCTGTCCCTCCTTGTGACACCAAGGACACTAGCCCGCCAGGCCCCTCTGCCCATGGAATTTTCCAGGCAAGAATACCGGAGTGGGTTGCCATTTCCTACTCCATCCTTCTTGGCCCTTTCCGTAAAAGCCAAAAGGCAAGAGGAGGGGAGGAAATAAACAATTGAGATGGGACTGAATAGGTAGAAAGGGCTCCTTGAGATCTTAAATACTTGAAACCAAAGTGCCACCTATGCCTCTTCAGCTTAAGGAGCTTGTGCAAAAAATAACATCTGAAAAAAACAAACAAAAAAAAAGATCTGGAAAGTGCCGGGCTGACGGGCTTTGGCAACAGCACCAGTTCTCTGGGTAATAAAAGCTTGGCAGGAGCATCCTAACAGGAGCTGGGGCTGCCCAACACTCTTGTCTGCTCTGTTTCCCAAAAGCACATTAAAAACACATTTCACTGTTTAATAGACTTATGAGCTGAAATGAATGTGTCAGAATTCTAATAAATATGATGGAACCTGCTAGCCCAGCAAATGTTAAATGTTGCAAAAGGAAATAGTATCCCTAACTCCTTGGTAGACGCTTAATGAATATTTCAGAGAGTCCTGGCAGCTGCCCTGAAGGCTCCAGTGAATTAAGTGGGGGCTTTATGACTGCCAGGATTAGGCGCCTCCGGATTCCTCTCCATGTTTCCCCTCTCCCTTCCCATGTGCATGACAGAAGCCCCCCACCCACCACCACCGCCCCTCCCCTGACAAATAACCAAGCTCCTACGGCCTGGCCACGGAGGAGCAGAGGGTGGGGCTGGTGAGGGGACCGGGCTGAAACGTGTCCCCCTCCACCGGAAGGTGCCTCAGCCTGGGATCTCACCTAGAAATAAGAGTCTGCAGATGGGACAAGTTAAGAAGTGGGCAGAGTGGGTTAGGGCGGGTCCGACAGTTGGGGTCTTTATGTAAGCAGAGGAAGATTTAGACACTGAGGCACAGAAAGGCACACAGGGAAGAAGGCCACATGACAACCGTGCTCGAGACTGGAGGTTTGCGGCTGCAAGCCAAGGAGTGCCAGGGGCCACCAGAAGTTACTAGAACCCATGAAGCTGTTAAACAGCCTGACCCTGTGGACGCTTTGATTTCAAAATTCCAGCCTCTGGAGCTGTGAGAGCATCCGTTTCTGTGAAGACGCATAGTTAGTGGAACGTCATACGGCAGCCCTGGGAGATGAACCGTCAGGAGAGCACGCCTATCCATTCCACTGTGTGAGACCATGAATCCCCCCCAAAGTCAGCTGAGTAATTCCTCTAGGGGGGACTGCACACCTGCCCGCGGTCTTACAAGACGGGACTTCAGATCACCTGACTCTGTCTCTGCTTTCTGCCTCGAGAAACTCTCCAGCCTCATCAGTGCCGTTCTCCACACTGATGACTCAGCATTCCCAGTGCGTCCAAGCATGGGGAGAACAGATAAGGAGGTGGAAATACAGTGAAGGAATCAAAGAGATAGAAAGGAGAGGAAGGGAGGAGGAAAGGAGGAGGAAGGAAGGGGAGGGAGGAGAAAGGAAGGAAGGGAACAAG
The DNA here is from genome assembly GCF_032405125.1 of Capricornis sumatraensis. Taxonomy (NCBI): domain Eukaryota; kingdom Metazoa; phylum Chordata; class Mammalia; order Artiodactyla; family Bovidae; genus Capricornis; species Capricornis sumatraensis. The sequence continues at coordinate 107,721,076 of NC_091076.1, read as the reverse complement.
GGAGGAAGGAGGGAAGGGGGAGACGGAGGGAACCACGCCAGTGCCCTTGCCACGCAATGGTCCTTCAGGGGGTTACCATCCATAAGAAGGCAATGTTTTGAAGAAATCAGGCGCTATTAGGGGCTGAGCTGTGTCCCCTCAAATGCACGCACTGAAGCCCTAATCCCCAGGGCTCAGCATTTAACTGTGTTTGGAAACAGGGTCTTTAGAGAGGTAATTACATTATAACGAGGTCATCGAGGTGGACCCTCATCCAATAGGACTGGTAAGCAGAGGAACACAGACAGGCGGAGGGAAGGCCAGCTGAGGACGCAGGGAGAAGGCGGCCGTCAACACACCACGGGGAGATGCCTGCGAAGAAAGCACCCTGCCCACTCCTGGACCTGAGACCTCAAGACCCCAGAACTGTGAGAACATGTATTTCTGCTGCACAAGCTGCTCACCCGGCAGTCCTTCGTTATGGCAGCCCTGACACGCGACCCCGTGGACTGTAGCCCGCCAGGCTCCTCTGTCCATGGGATTCTCCAGGCAAGAATACTGGAGTGGGTTGCCATTCCCTTCTCCAGGGGGATCTTCCTGACCCAGGGATCGAACCCAAGTCTCCTGCATTGCCAGAAGGATTCTTTATCCCTGAGCCACCTAGGAAATGCATAAGCTAAGCTAAGCTAAGTCGCTTCAGTCGTGTCCAACTCTGTGCGACCCCATAGATAGCAGCCCACTAGGCTCCCCCATCCCTGGGATTCTTCAGGCAAGAACACTGGAGTGGGCAGCCATTTCCTTCTCCAATACATGAAAGTGAAAAGTGAAAGTGAAGTTGCTCAGTCGTGTCCGACTTTTAGCGACCCCATGGACTGCAGCCTACCAGGCTCCTCTGCCCATGGGATTTTCCAGGCAAGATTGCTGGAGTGGGGTGCCATTGCCTTAAGCTCCAAACTGCCTCTGGGCCCAGGCCTCCTGAAAAATGCACTGCGCACTGACGGCCTAAAAGCAGATAAACAGGAAAAGTGTTGTTGCAGTGCTTAACAGTAGGTAGGCAGAACATTACACTACTCCGACGCGAAAAAATCTATAAAAAGTATCCATGTAACAATGCTCTCCTGAGCTGAGACACGCAGACGCTCACTCAGGCCTCCCACACAGAGCCCAGTCCCAGAGGGTGTTTCTGCGTTACTTCTCTTATTAAACATTCATGGTGCTAAAGAGCTCCTGGTAATTATTATTGTTGAACTTGCTGTTTATCCTTTGTTGTTATTGTTCACTTAGTCGTGTCCGACTCTTTGCGACCCCAGGGACTGCAGCATACCAGGCTTCCCTGTCCTTCACTGTCTCCCAGAGCTTGCTCAGACCCATGTCCACTGAGCTGATGATGCCATCCAACCATCTCATCCTCTGTCGCCCCCTTCTCCTGCTGCCCTCAGTCCTTCGGCAAAATATTTTTATCCTTTATCCTTTGGCAAAATATTTTTTGTTTGGGTTTGGTTTTTTTGCTATGAAATCGTGGCACATTTAATATCCTCAGTGCTGCTGCCACGTGCTGACAGGTTTGGTTCACAGCCCTTTAAATGAAGAAACCCGGTTACGGCCCTTAGCCCAGAAAGGGCATAACAAAAGCAAGGCTTGTCTGCTTTTCAGGTCCCGGGCAATTCCTCTCGGTGAGGCCAGGAGAAGACTGGAAAATGTCCCCTAACCAGCCAATCACAGGAAAAAAGAAAAAGTCTAATTGCTAAAACCACATGCCAAGGCATTAAATTTACATGAGCAACTGTGAAGTTATTCTTTATCTGTAGAGATCTCACTGATACAAATTCAAAATTACTAATATCATCTCAGAGACGTCCCTAAACACATTATTTTGGAAACCTAGTCATTTTAAAAAAAAGAGCTACATCTGACTCCTGATCAAAGTACTCTGCTATATTTCAAATGGATAACCAACAAAGACCTCCTGTACAGCACAGGGGACTCTGCTCAATGTTGTGTGGCAGGCTGGATGGCAGGGGGTTTGGGGGAGAATGGAAGCATGAGTGTGGACGGCTGAGTCCCGTCGCTGTCCACCTGAAACTATCACAACACTGTTAATCGGCTACACCCCAATACAAAATAAAAAAATTTTTTTAAAACACACAAATTTAAGTGTACTAAATCTGACTGGAAATGTCAGTGACAGAAGTCAAGGAAGACTTGGAAAATTAGAAGATCTGTCAGAGGAAGCCTGAAGCTGCTTAAATGAGCCCTCTTTGCTTCCCTAGGACTCAACTATTGGGAAGAATTTCAGAGCTGAGGGAATCTGGGAGTTGGGAGCTGGACACAGGAGGCTGATCTTACAGAGAGAACAGACAACTGTCCCCCAAGAAGGGAGTTCACCCCCACAGCGACCGGCTGCCCCCCAGGCCCCACGTGTGTGCCGAAAACCATAATCCTCCAAAGGCCAGCCAGTGTGAAAACCCATCTGTTGGGTTCACCTTTCCGTGGCTAAGACTCCATGCTCTCGGTGCATGGGGGACCAGGTTCCATCCCTGGGCCGGGAACTAGACCCCATACGAAGCACCTAAGTGTTCTCGTGCCGCATAATAATAATATAACATTAAAAAGAAGAAGAAGAAGAAAGTGTCCCTGGTTAAAATGCAAACACACAACCAGGAGTGAAACACTGTCCATGGCGGATGCCTCCACATTCAACGGCTGATCAAATCTTTTTCCCAGAGGCACCAAAGGGAGGATGTTTAACGAGAGATATGGGGCAGAGGAATGATTCCAAGCTCTGATTGAAAGAGGACCGCAGGGTACCTGGAGAGCAGCTGGGGGTGCCCTGCGGAGGGAGATGGGCATCGGAGAGCATCCCCGCTCCATCGCGACGCGGAGTGAGCCATCCTGTAGGCGCTCATCTGGGGCTGGGACACTCGGGAACCTTGGGCAGAAAGAGGCCAATTCTGTCTCCCAAGACCAGTTCTAGTTCTACGAGAAAATGTCACCCAACAAGGCCAGAGCATAAGCAACCAGGAATTCAAGATTTTAGACTAAGAAACAAACAAATCCTTGTGGCCAGGGGTGGTAAATTTCTCCAAATTCACAACCCACTTAAAGCTACGTCTGCATCGGTTTCATTTTGCAAAACGCGGTTTCTCATCTGCCAGGCTGTCCAGGTAGAGTTATCTTTGCCAGCTGAATTCTCCTGACATAAGAGAGTAAGACATCAAGGGAGAATGTGTCTCTTACAGGAGTTTCTTACGGCTTGGGCTTGCCTGATTTGAATCCCCATTCATGTCTCCCCCAACCAGCTTTCAAAAGGTTCACGGATAATAAATAGAAGCCGCTTCACAACTAATTTCCCAAATTAAATCCACCTCTTTCTCTCCTGGAAAATAATGCCTACTTCTGTTCCTTCCACAGAAACACAAAATTGCATTCAATTTTCCATCTGGCATGCTAATGTATCCATAAAAAAAAAAAAAAAATCTTGGAGAGTTTCAGCTTCCTCTCAGAACAAACAACTTAAGGAAATGGGGAAGTTAACAATTACCTTCCCTGGTAGCTCAGCCGATTAAGAATCTGCCTGCAACGCAGGAGACCCCGGTTCAATTTCTGGGTCAGGAAGATCCGTGGAGAAGGGACAGGTTACCCTCTCTAGTATTCTTGGGTTCCGCTGGTGGCTCAGATGGTGAAGAATCCATCTGCAATGCAGGAGACGCAGGTTCGATCCCTGGGTTAGGAGGAGCCCCTGGAGAAGGACATGGCACCCCACTCCAGCATTCTTGCCTGGAGAATCCCACGGACAGAGGAGCCTGGTGGGCTACAGTCCATAGGGTCACAAAGAGTTGGACATACTGAGCAACTAACACACTCACTTTCACTTTCAGCCTAAAGAGTGACTTCCCAGGTGGCACTAGACGTAAAGAACTCGCCTGTCAAAGCAGGCAGGCGTAAGAGACGTGGGTTTGATCCCTGGCTTGGGAGGATCCTCTGGAGGAGGGCATGGCAATCCACTCCAGTGTTCTTGCCTGGAGAATTCCATGGACGGGAGTGCTAAGGTCCTTGGGGTTGCAAAGAGTCAGACACGACTGAAGCAACTCAGCACGTAGCCTAAGCAGAGTGCTCGTGAGAAAGGAAAAAGACAGAAAGTTCACTGGCAGCCGAATGGGGCTGTTGAGGTGAAGAAACCCAGGTTTCTAGATAAACACGGAGGTGATGGATCCAGCTGAAGCGTGATGGACGTTATAGACCTTTGCCTTCCAAAAATGCATCTTTTTTAAAAATTGGAGTACAGTTGCTTTACAATGTGTGTTAGTTTCTGCTGTACAATGTGACTCAGCCACATGTGCACACATATTCCCTCCCTTGGAGCGACTCTTCCACACCCCGTCCCACCCCTCAGGTCATCACACAGTGCTGAGCGGCTATACAGCAGCTTCCCGCCAGCTATCCCTTTAGCCCACGGCAATGCACACGGCAGCGCCACTCTCCCAGCTCACCCCACCCTCTCCTCCCCCCCCCGCCCCCCCCCCCCCGCTGTGTCCGCAAGTCTGTTCTCAACACCTGTGTCTCTATTCATCAGTGCCATTTTTCTAGATTCCTCAAAAAACACAGATCTTTCTGCATAAAGCTCCAAGAGGTTCACAGACTCTTTGGTGCCCACTCCTGGGCTCCAGATGTACAGAACCCCTGGCCTAATTTCCAGAATTTACTCAACCATAGAACTGCCTACAGAGATGTGTTAACACATGTGAAAATCTCTCTGCTGCATTAACAGCGAAAGACGGTAAACACCCTAAGAGGCCATCAAGAGGGGACTAATTAGGTGAGATCACAGCCAAAAATAAGAATGGGACGCTTCAGCGAATGTTCCCAGAACAGAAATCGAAATGTGTTATGAAGTGAAAAACACCAGGCGCAGAGAAAGGGGGGCCAGGTACAACGGGATGAATGCCACATCGGACTTCCGAAAAGGGGGCCAGGCATGACGGGGCGAACGCCGCATCAGGACTTCCGAAAAGGGGGTTCAGGCACGACGGGGCGAACGCCACATCAGGACTTCCTAGAGGAAACACGGGAGACAAGAAGCAGGGTCTGTGTCTGAGAGGGAAACCTGGGCCGTAAGGGATCTGAAAGTGAAAGTGAAGCCGCTCAGTCATGTCCGACTCTTTGCGACCCCATGGACTGTAGCCCACCAAGCTCCTCCGTCCATGGGATTCTCCAGGCAAGAATACTGGAGTGGGTTGCCATTTCATTCTCCAGGGGATCTTCCCGACCCAGGGATGGAACCTGGGTCTCCCGCACTCTAGGCAGACGCTTTAACCTCTGAGCCAGGGATCTGAAGGAGGAAGAAAAATTACTTAATAGTTGTCACCCAGGTCATTATTTTCTTAATTAAAAGAAAGTTGGTTGGAGATAGATACACAGCTGGGGGGGAGGGGCGGCGGTGAAGGTGGGAGAGAGAGACTGATCTACAAGAACTTCTGGTCTACCTGCGACCCAGAATACCCCCAGCCCTGAGAACAGTTGATATTGTAAAACGTTTGGCACTGACACGTACATAGGAAAGCATCGTAAACGCATAAATACTTTCCCCGGCGAGGGCCGCTGCTGAGACTCGAGGCAGCTGAACCCGTCTCGCAGAGCGGCCCTTCTGGCTTTTCCTCTTGTTGAACCAATTACAGGACATTACAACAGCAGCACCAATATTATTTTTTAGAGGCTGATGTTATTCACCAAACACCCATTAAACCAATCTCCGGGCTCCATTTACAGCAAGCTTAAGGGCAGATCCAGATGGTACAAATAAGGCATGCTCAGACTTGATCTGTACACAGCCAGTCATCAAATAGCCATTACCAACTTTCAAGTCCTCGACCGCCTGACACCCACAGGTGTGCCCAGGCGAGAAGAGGAACAATCTTTCCGGAGGTAGCTGGGTTCCCTCGGGCTCCGCAAACCATCTCTGCGCTCCCCCCACCCTCCGCGGGCTGCGTTAGCTCTCAGATCCGAATGGCTAGCAACAGTGACCAAGGGTTGCCTGGTAACCTGGTAACGGGCTCTGCCTAGGTGCTTCTGAGCAGAGGACAGGATGGCATCGCCTCCCACGCAGCCTCTGCTCGCCACCCCGCCCTGGAGTGGCCAAGAAGGTCCAGCAAGCCTGGGAGACTTTCCAGCAAAGTCAACTCCTGAGGCAGGAAGACCTGGAAGGAAGTGTTAGTCACTGAGCCGTGTCTGACGCTTAGCGACCCGACGGACTGTATGTAGCCCACCAGGCTCCTCTGTCCAAGGGATGACCCCAGCAAGAATACTGGAGTGGGTGGCCATTTCCTCCCCCAGGGGATCTTCCCAACCCAGGGATCGAACCTGGGTCTCCCACACTGCTGGCGCATTCTTTACCACTGAGCCAGCAGGGAAGCCAGCAGGGAGGACGCTGAGATAAACCAAACACAGACTCAGAACTCGGCAGAGCAGGATGACGGGCCAGAGAAAACCCGGAGGAAACGCCCCGCAGAGGTGATTTCACTACCACGAGGGCACGAGTGCCTCTGAGCCTGCCCACGCATCTGTCCACGCGTACTGTACTCTCTTCCTCCTAATAAACGCTTCACTTGTTTCACTAATTTCCATCTTCATGAGGTTCTTTTCTACAAACCGGAGGGGCCGGGGTCTCGTCACCAGCCACTGGTCCAGTGGCTCGGATTCGGTGCTCTCACCACCGGGGCCTGACCTTAGTTCTGACTGGGAACTGAAACCCTGCTCCCAAGCCACGGCAGGCGGAGGCCACCCAAGGTCAGTCCCACTGGCCCTGTATTCTTGTGGTCCTGTCGGAAAAGGTTCATGTCAAAGGGATCTCTTTTTACTATTTTTTTTTTTTGCTTCAATTAAGTCATATTTTATTTGTTAATGATTTACAAGTTGACAATGACCTTGAAGATGGTATTGTCGACACTTTTTTTAATTTATTTATTTTCAATTGAAGGATAATTGCTTTACAATATTATGTTGGTTTCTGCCACTCACCAACATGAATCAGCCAGAGGTATATGCCCTTTTTTACTTTTTTGATTGACAGGCACTGAACCTTTCCCCGGTGGCCTTGAAGATTGAAAACAATGGGAGAGAATAAAGTCTGGCAAACTCCTTCATCCTAGAGATGGCTCAGAGTCAGGACCATAACGTCTTCATTGGGGATCACAGGAGATCCAACGTGCAAGAGCTGGGGAGAACTGGCAGAAAGCCTTCTGTTCCTGAGTCCCCACGACTCGGCATGGAAAGTAACTGCCTTAACTGGAGGACGGTGCCCCACCCTGCTTACCAGACCGCGCTCGACTCTCCAGTAAAAGGAAGACCACAGACCACACCCGAGCGGAGCTGACTTGAAAACGAATGACACGTGCGACTGGACGCGGGGGGCAGAGTTTTTGTGCTAACCTTCTGTTACTTGAGCTCTCGTTGGATGAATTTTCACTTCCTGATTAAATCCCACATTGGAAGATAGCTGAGAACTGGCTGAAGCATGGCTGTACCTCCTGTAGGATCTCTACGCCCCAGGTTAGGGATCATTAGGGATCCCTAATCATTAGGGATCATTTCAGAGACACATATCAAATTGAAACGCCAGCCCGGAAACGTGAGAGGACTTGCTCCCTTAAATCACAAAGGTGAAGACGGTGGCCGGTCACCAGTCTCTTTCTCCTCAATCCTTCTAAGAGAGAAGAACTCCAAGCAAGGGACGGGGCAGCCACTTTCAGCATCCTTTGCTTGGTTAAGTTCCTGAGTCTGGGATTTACCGAAGTAGAGGAAAAGAACGGGACAACGTTTCACAGCGACGTGGGACTTAAATAAAGGCAAAGGGAAAGAGAGGAAGCCACCCCTCCTGGTGCAAACGGGCACTTAAAGTAGCCAACTCCCCCAAGTGAACCATGACAGGGCATGGAAGGGGAAGTCTACACTGAGGCTGGAGACCAGCATCATTCTTCAGCTCCTTCTCAGGGGGCACCACCCCAGTCTGCACTGCCCCCATGGAGATTCAGGAATATAGCACCTCCCCCGCCCCGACTCCTCTCAAGAGGGCGCACTCCCTCTAGCTTAAGAGAAAATGCATGGCTTTGCCATCAGTGTTTTCAGGTTTTCAGGCTCCAGACTGAATCAGTGAAAACAAGACCCAAAGTTCCCCAGATGAACCAGAAAGATGAAAGTCACGTCAGTGGGAGGGAACATCCAGGGGGCCATCAGAGGGGGAGACAGAAGGACAGAGCTCTGTCCGCTGCAACCCGAATCAGCCCAAACCCACCGGGGCAGCCCACGGGCCCACTTGTCCAAGTCGGGGAAACAGCCAAAGGTTCTGTTTCATACTGTGCTCTAAGCAGGTGGTTTGGAGAACCAACGTGGAGGGGAGGCGCGTGTGCTGGCCCAGCCCCAGGCGACAGCGAGGTGGGCGCCTGGCAAAGACAGGACGGAGCAGTTGGCACGTCCCGGCCACCCCTCCCGCCCCTGGCTCCAGTCTCTCCTGTCTGACTCAGCTCGCGGTCTGCAGCAGGGAGCTTGCCTGAAAGAAGCCCCGCTCTACCTATCCGGATGGAAAGTTCGCTCTCGGGGAAGAGCATCCTGGCACCCTCCGCGTCAGACTTCTTCGTCAGCACAGGGTCCAAGTTCAGTGCCAGGGCCGTCTGCGGGTCTTCCGCTGCACCCTGAAACGAGAAGCAGGGCATCACTATAGCACCTCCTCTGCCTTCATCCCCCAGCCCCTCGGGCTCCTGGGGACCCAGGCAACCTGCTTATCTCCACGGAGGGCACCGGCTGCCTGGGACCCAGCTGTTAGGCCAGGAGGAGCCATGAGCAAGGCCACAAGCTTTCTGGCTGCAGAACTTTGGGGATGACAACAATTGGCATCGGAGGCAACCGTGCTGATCCTAGAAATGGGAAAAACACACACTGGGAAAGAGCAAACCCCAAAATCCCTCTCTCCTCTCACCGCAGGGCAGAGAGCAGAAGGGAATCAGTTCCTGAACCGTCAAAAGAAGCCTGGACAGCAGGTCCGCCCAGTGGTGGCCTCAGTACAGGAACCAAGGGCAGCAATTTCCAGGAATTCAGCATCTTCTGGTTTCTCATGGTATCAAAAGAGGATGAGAGGCAAACAGAAGCATCTCAAAGGGAGGAAAGGGAGAGTCCCGGAGGATATGGCACATCTGAAGTTGAGCCCAGTTGGTCTTAAATCACGTCGCCCTTCTGCTTTGTCCAGCACCAGTTATTCTGACTCTTCTTTGCATGAGCTGCGCAAAGTCTTCATTTCGATCCCCACATTTACTGAACAAATATTTACTGACTGTCAACTTTCTGGACACCTGGTAAACTACCCAATTCTAGCTCTTACGGAGTTTACAGTCCAGTGAGGGGCAAACCAGTGAGTCTACAATGGGGCTGCGAGTCTGTCTTCCAAAGACATCGACAGGGCCCCTAGGACCTAAGGGAAGGTGAATAGAATCATCTCAATGGCAAGGAAATGGCAGATATTTTCTGAAAACCAGGCAAAATAGTTTCAAACAAACAGAAGTTTCCATTTAAAATGTGTGTACCTCAAAATGACAAGTACTGTATGAGTCCACTTACATGAAATACCTAGAACAGGCAAAATCAGAGATAGAAACTAGAGGTTACCAGCGCTTCCCTGGGGGCTCAGATGGTAAAGAATCTGCCTGCAATGCAGTTAGTCCTGGGTTCGATCCCTGGGTCAGGAAGATCCCCTGGAGAAGGGAATGGCAACCCACTCCAGTATTCTTGCTGGAGCATCCCATGGACAGAGGAGCCTGGTGGGCTACAGTCCATGGAGTCGCAAAGAGCTGGACGTGACCGAGCAAGGAACACTTTCACTTCTTCACTTTCAGGGGCTGGGAAGGAGGAATCGGGAGTTACTGCTAAATGGTCACAGGGCTCCTGTTTCGGGCGATAACGTTCTGGGGATGGACTGTGGCAACGGCTGCACAGCACTGTGAATGCAGTTAATGACACTGCGTTATGCACTTTAAATGGTTACAGCGGCAGATTCAATGTTATGTATATACCCACTCCAGTGTTCTTGCCTGGAGAATCCCAGGGACGGGGGAGCTTGGTGGACTGCCGTCTATGGGGTCACACAGAGTCGGACACAACTGAAGTGACTTAGCATAGCATAGTGTATATTATACCATAATTTTAAAATAACGATGCAATATGCTAATGGTACACTTTGGGTGAACGTCAATAAAGCTGCTAATGGTACACTTTGGGTGAACACCAATAAAGCTGGTAAAAGGAAAAAATAATAAAAATAAAAATAGCCAACTTAGTGGATTAAATAAACAAATAAAATGTGTGATCTCATAGGGGAAGAGGAGAAGGCTTGATCATCCAGTCATGGAATGCATCTATTCATAAGCAAACACTAAACCTGTTTTCTTGGGCAAGTTTCAGAGGGGAATCTCACAAAAGTGATGCCTAGCTGCATCTTGCATAAAGACACACACACACACACACACACACACACACACACACACACACCCCTTCTTGCTCATCAGGGATCAGAAAGAGAAATGATTCAGGTATTTTACTTCATTATTTCTGTCTAACTAAAGGTAAAAAGTGAAATATAAACCCTTCCTCTCACGTCCTCTGACTCCTCCAATATATTTCTCTTGTCCTAATCATTTATTTATAATGCTCTTTATACGGCACTTTTCAAAACTGAAGTAGAGTTGATTTACAATGTTAATTTGTTTTGACCAGCCAAGTGACTCAGTTACACACAATACGCACTCTTTTTCATATTCTTTTCCATTTTGGTTTATCACAGGTCATGGAATAGAGTTCCCTTATCGTGCACTTTAATAAAGACGCTGACACGTCCTTTAACCTTGTTTTAAAACGCAAGGGAAAAAAGCCTCGTGGCACTGTGCGACCCACCCTCATTGAAGTTCTTAGGTGCCCCCCACCCCCCCCGCCGGAGAATCCTAGGGGCAGTGGGCTCTCATTTGCAATGTTGCTGGGAGGGCGCATCAAGAGAGCATCCCGCTGAAGGGTCAAGGCTGATGACACGGCAGATGGATGACCCCTGGGGACACAAGGGCCTTGGAGCAGGCCGGCCCCGCCCCGCCCCCAGCAGCAGCTGGCGTCCGTGCCACGTGCTGAGGGCCACGCAGTCGCAGCTCTTTGTCCATAAGCTTTAATTATTTCTCACCCTACATCTCACGCTGACATCTGAGGCACCGCCACGGCTGTAAGACGCGTTTCCCCTGGAAAGCGGTGCCTCAACTGGAGTTTCTTCCTTTGTCTCACTTCTTTTCACAACGTGATTGAGGCAGAAGCAGGGGAAGGATGCGGAAAGGGAACCACTTCATTCCAGCCGAGATGTGGAAGCCTTCATCCACTTGGGGCAGCTGGTTTGACGGGGGTGGGGGTGGGCGGCGATCGGTCAGGGACAGCTGGGGGAGACCCTGGTTTTAACTGAGAACAGTGGCTTTCAGCTGGGGTGACTCTGCTCCCCAGGGGACATTTGGCAACGGGTGCTTTGTGTGTGGGGTGGGGAAGAGGAGGTGCAGGCATCTAGTGGGGATGCCACTAAACACCCAACAACACGCAGGGTGGCCCCCACCACAGAGAGCGACCCGGCCAAATGCCAACAGTGTTGAGGCTGAGACACTCCACTCTAGAAGGCTGAGAACGCTCATGACCTTTCTTTATTGCTAGTCATGCTGAGAATGCACAGGCCCTCTCTTTACGTAAGGTCAAGAGAAGAATTTTGCTGCTTCCTCCAGGAAGCCTGCCTGCCTTCAGGTATTTGGCAAATGTTTACTTTGGCAAATTTTTATTAAGTATCAACTGCACACCAGAACCAGTCTAGGCCCTGATGATTCAAAAAAGCCAGGTCCCTTGTCCTTCCAGAGACAGACAATAAACTCACAATATACTATAAAACCAAGGGCTGGTTGGGATAATGTCGATTAGAGAAAAAAATCATCACCATAGTGACACAGCGCAACTGTTGTAAGTACTGGGCTCCAGTAAGTAAGTAAGTACTTACTGTTAGTACTGTGTCAGGCTTTCTTCCAGCGTCTCATTATGAAATGCAAAGCTGGAGGGCTCCTCCAGATACAGTGCTGAGAGAGAGCTCTCTGAGAAGATGGCATTTGAGCAAAGAGCCGCATGGAAGGGAAGAAGCCACACTGACTTCCCAAGGTGGGGTTTCAGGCAAGGAGACAAACCACCCCTCCCTTCCCCCACCATATCCCTGGACCCTTTTATCAACTACATTCCGTTGGTTATCATTACTTTATTCCAGTGCTGGGGGTGGGGTGTACTGAGACAATCCCACCTCAGCTTCACTTAGAAGCTGCCTTTTAAAAAGCTGAAAAAAACCCTAGCAGATCTCATTTGCATTCAACCCACTCCTGGGCACTGGGCCCCACCTGTGGCGTCAGGAAGGCAGAGCGGGCTGTGCAGCAGAGAGCTGCAGGGGGCACCCCCAGGTGATGGGGGGACAGCTTCTGCAGTCCAGTGTCCCTGAGCATCCCCAGACCCAGGCACCGGCTGGCCTCCAGGGGCTCCTTTAAGCCTCCCTTCTAGGTTCCACCCTCCCCTCTCCACCACTGATTTGGAGAAGGAAACGGCAACCCACTCCGGTATTCTTGCCTGGAGAATTCCACGGACAGAGAAGCCTGGTGGGCTACAGTCTAGGGGGTCGCAAAGAGTCAGACACGACTGAACAGTTTTCACTCTAGGCTCCACCCTTCCCAACCCTCCCACGGAGAAACACACCCCTTGGAATTTCAAGGAACAGTCTGCAAGAGACACCTGCTGTGCCTTGGTGGCTTTATCATAACGTTCTTGAGGTTGAGGGAGAGTCAGGAAACCCCTGTGCGGCTGACACCCCTGCTGGCGCCCTGGAGCCCAGTCTGCTCACCCAGTTTGGACACTGCGGTGGAGGGGTGCGGCATTTTTTTTTTACTGGACCCTTAAATAAACACCGCTTCTGCCTGTGCTCGGGAGGAGGGCAGTGGGAAAGCTACCAAGTCCCCTGGGAAGAAATTCCTGCCTCTTTGCTGATGGCAGCACACCCCTCTTTAAACTCGATAGCATCGCTGTCTTTCATTTCTGAAGCTTCTTCTTCTTTTTTTTTTTAATCTCTGCAGAACTTTTCCATCCACGCTACCTCACTCAATCCTTGCAGCCCTTGGCGGAGGTGAGGTGAGGGCTGATCCTTTCCAGGGCAAACCTCTGAGCGAGGCAAGCCGTTCTCAGCCTTTCACAGTGGCCCTGACAGCTTGCCTGGCTGCCCGTCGGCGGGGCAGTGAGTCACTGCCCTCCCTGATACTTGCAGCGGGGCTCCTGGGACCCAGGACAGCTCCGCAGTTGTTGGGTCCCCTTGCAGCTCCCAAGTGCCAAGGCAGCTAAACACAGGCTCTGTCCCAAGCTACCCGTCTCCCTCTCCTCCCGCCTCCCCCTCCCACCCCATCCAGGGCTTCCTCCCCCTGCTCCCCCGTCCCCACCCAACCCTCCAAACCCAGCTTTGCACAGAGACCAGGGAGGTATGTGGCAACACCCGTCCAGAGCCACGGAACTTGAGATCATTGTCCTCCGGTGACCATTATTGTTATTATTATTATTATTAATGGCTGCAACAAATCCCTGGCTCAGAAGAAACACAGTAACTTCCACCCGCTCTGGAAAGGTCATGCCCAGAGGCAGGAGCTGGAAAAGTCTAGCACTTTCCAGAAGGAAAAGAGAGAGAGTGGAGAGACAGGAGGGGGGAAAAAAAAGGAGGAGGAAACAAAATGAAGCGGAGGAAGGGAGGCAAGCAGTCCTGCAACGGACTTTATGTGAAAATAAAAAAAAGCTTCAGCACATAACACGCGTGCCTCCTTGCAGAAATACAGTCCGGGTGCTGCTCGTCAGGGGTGGCCCTCCCAGGTCCCAGGAAGACAGCTCGTGTTTCTAGAGAGCCAAATGGACTCAGAGCCTGGAGAGCAACCCGACAGGATGTAGGATGGAGTCAGCCAAGGCAACGGAAGCCCCACAAGGAAAGCACAGATGGAGAAATGCCACGAGGTACGGAAGCCCCGAGGGACCTGTAGCCCCGAAAACTCAGGGCGACGGCTGGACGTGTTGGCCCTGAATCCCACGAGCATCCTTCCCTGAGTTCTCCTGCCTCTGGCTCCTTCCCGCTGGGATGCATCCTTGCTGTTAACAGCCATGGGGTGGGTGGGGGCGGGGGGCAGAGAGGGGCAGAGGCTAAGCAGACCGACCTCTGATGATCGCCCACGGGCTTGACTTTCACCAAACCCGCATGCACACCCACTGTTGTGTCAGTTCAGGCCAGGGCGGAGGGGAGGGGAAGAGGGAGTCTCTGGGACGTCTCGGCACATCCCCCCACCCCATGGAGTGCAGTCTCTTTAATTGAGGTTTGTCAGCAGCTCGGAACTCCCTGATAAAAAGCGGAGGGAAAGGTCACAGCATTAATTGGTGCCCCTGCCAGCTGGCCGCAGCCATGGAGAAGCCGCACCCCCTGGGGACCCAGGTGCCTGGGGGGCCTGGAGCCCCAGCCGCCTTTGTCCCAGCCGCTGCCTCCGCACCCCCGCTTAACCCAGACACACAGGGTGAGGTGAAGCAATGGATGCTGTTTCTATTACTGAGAAATCGCAGCAAAAATGACACTCGTAAGACGAGCTGAAATCATTCCACATAATGGAAAAAAAACTAAATGCTGTCCCTGATCACCAATTGGAATATAGATGATTCTTACATAATAGATGACCTTCTCTCCCGGGGAGGCCAGCGTGGGGCCAGGCGGGCCTCACAGCACACAGGGACACAGGGCAGCAGGGGGGACAAGCGGTTGCTGTCTTCCCTGCCTTGTTTGCCCACATGTTGAGGGATCCTGGGTCACAGCCAAAGACGAGGAGAACGGCAATCCAAAGTCCTTGGTCTCTACTGTGTTGGAGGCATAGAACATTTTGCCTGAGAGCGCTAGGGCTGCACCCAACCCAGCTCCCCTCCCTTCCCCTAAAATAACGGCGTGACATCTAGGCCTGTGCAAGTGAGGCAAGTTTTCAAGTTTCTAAGGCATCGCCTTTGATGCCTTTAAAAATTCCTGGCTGAAGAAGCCTGAGCTCCCTCCTCTAAGAAGTCTTCCTGGATAAACTCAGTCTAGTCTGGATTAAATACACCCTCCCTCTCTTCACTCCCTTGATATCCCATTCATGTTTCTCTCATCACATCTGCACAACTGCAAAGTAACTCTCAGTTTCCTTGGCTGTCTCAAACCATGATATCCAGGGACCAACAACTCATTGAATCGATCAGACCAAGTGATACCACAAAATCTCCAAGAGGAGAGGGGAGAAACTATATAACAGAGGAGACAAAAAAAAAAAAAAAATCCAAATGAACACAAAATATTTAGGCCTTGAGAAAGACAAGGGGATTAGTGCAGAGATGGAAGGAAAAGGCTTAAATGTATCAAAGATGTTTTTTTTTCTTTAATAAGATTTTTTTTGATGTGGACAATTTTTCAAGTCTTTATTGAATTTGTTAAAATCTCGCCTCTGTTTTATGTTTTGGTTTTTTTATCTCAGCCTGAAGCTTCCCAAAGGCGAGGTTAACTACAGAATTCTAGCTGTATTTAAAGCAACATAAGCATGCTACTGCTCAAATGATCTTTGTAGAGACAAAACCTTCTCCTATTTCTGATACCAAATTACTAGTCATAATCAAGCCTATTTAATCACGTAAAATAGATTCTAAAGCATCACACAGTTCTCTCTGCAAAGATACAGCTCTCTGAGAGTCTGCAAAGATAGCCCTTCAGTTATGGTTCCACGTAAGCAGCTCTGAGCTGGGCTGCAAACAGCCAGGTCTCCCACTAGCCTGGTTCACAGAGAGATGGCACCGGGCAGACTTTTCCAAACCGTTATGCCTATTCTTGTAGCTCGAAATACAACTTTTCCTCAAAACAATAATATAAGTCTAAATGAAGGCAAATATAAGTCCAATGAAGTATTTTCTTTCTAACCCTCAATGGTTATCCGAGACTTAATCCTAGGAGTCACTAAAATATACTAGAAAATCCATGCTGAGCCTGTTCTGCCTTCTCAGCAGTTTGAGAGCCCCGAGCTGATCTTTCCAGGCAACTTTTTCTGACTTATGGCATCACTGGAAAAAAAAAATGTCTATCAGACACTTATTGTTAGCAATAAAATACCCCAAAACGTAGTGGCTTAAAACATAAAATCAGTTATTACTGCTCATAAGGCTACAGTCAACTGGGCACCGCTACTCATATACCCTGGCTCAGCTAACATCACCTAGACTCACTTGTGCACCATCTGTGGTCCATCCCTGGCTCACCGAGGGGTTGGATGGTCAAGGATGGCACATACAGGCTGGTGGCCAGGAGCTGGCTGGCTCTTGGCTGCGAAACCTAGATTCTTCTCCATGGAGCTGTCATCCTCCAGTAAGCTAGACTGGGCTCATTCATGTGGCAAACTCGGGTGTCCGGGGAAGCAAGAAAAGGAAACACCCAATGCCAAGTGAGAGTCAAGTCTCTGATTGCATCACATCTGGTACCACAGTAGGTCAACAGTCATCCAGATAGGAAGGATGGAGGAGCCAACGACGCCTTCTGGGGGGAGATGGGAGATCCAGGGTCACACTGTCCTGGATGTGTGGATGACAACAGGCTGGATGACAACAGGGACAGGATTTGTGGCCGTTTTTGCAAACAATCACAGCACATAGGCAGAGACAAAACATAGCCTTCTTGACCCACGGTGAAACTCACAAACTCAGCTTCATTCTCCTAAAAGAATGCTTCTCCAATGGGGACCCACGGACACATTTGCAGAGATCTGAATGTACTCATAAAAAATTTTTTTCTTTTGTATTTTCATTTAAACCATAAAGAAAAACTAATCATCTCACACGCTAGTAATGTAATACTCAAAATTCTCCAAGCCAGGCTTCAACAGTATGTGAACCATGAACTTCCAGATGTTCAAGCTGGATTTAGAAAAGGCAGAGGAACCAGAGATCAAATCGCCAACATCTGCTGGATCATCAAAAAAGCCAGAGAGCTCCAGAAAAACACCTACTTCTGCTTTATTGATTATGCCAAAGCCTTTGACTGTGTGGATCACAACAAACTGTGGAAAATTCTGAAAGAGATGGGAATACCAGACCACCTAACCTGCCTCTTGAGAAATCTATATACAGGTCAGGAAGCAACAGTTAGAACTGGACACGGAACAACAGACTGGTTCTAAATAGGGAAAGGAGTACGTCAAGGCTGTGTATTGTCACCCTGCTTATTTAACATATGCAGAGTACATCATGAGAAACGCTGGGCTGGATGAAGCACAACCTGGAATCAAGATTGCCGGGAGAAACATCAATAACCTCAGATATGCAGATGACACCACCCTTATGGCAGAAAGTGAAGAACTACAGAGCGTCTTGATGAAAGTCAAAGAGGAGAGTGACAAAGTTGGCTTAAAACTCAACATTCAGAACACTAAGATCATGACATCTGGTCCCATCACTTCATGGCAAATAGATGGGTAAACAGTGGAAACAGTGACAGACTTTATTTTGGGGGGCTCCAAAATCACTGCAGATGGTGATTGCAGCCATGAAATTAAAAGACGCTTACTCCTTGGAAGGAAAGTTATGACCAACCTAGACAGCATATCAGAGAAGGCAATGCACCCCGCTCCAATACTCTTGCCTGGAAAATCCCATGGACAGAGGAGCCTGGTGGGCTGCAGTCCATGGGGTTGCAAAGAGTCGGACACGACTGAGCGACTTCACTTTCACTTTTCACTTTCATGCATTGGAGAAGGAAATGCCAACCCACTCCAGTGTTCTTGCCTGGAGAATCCCAGGGACGGGGGAGCCTGGTGGGCAGCCGTCTATGGGGTCACACAGAGTCGAATACGACTGAAGCAACTTAGCAGCGGCAGAATAGTAAGAAGCAGAGACATTATTTTGTCAAAAAAGGTCCGTCTAGTCAAGGCTATGGTTTTTCCAGTAGCCATGTATGGATGTGAGAGTTGGACTATAAGCGCAGAATTGATGCTTTTGAATTGTCGTGTTGGAGAAGACTCTTGAGAGTCCCTTGGACTGCAAGGAGATCCAACCAGCCCATTCTAAAGGAGATCAGTCCTGAGTGTTCATTGAAAGGACTGATGCTGAAGCTGAAACTCCAATACTTTGGCCACCTGATGTGAAGAACTGACTCATTGGAAAAGACCCTGATGCTGGGAAAGATTGAAGGAGGGAGGAGAAGGGGACGACAGAGGATGAGATGGTTGGATGGCATCACCGACTTGATGCACATGAGTTTGAGTTAACTCCAGGAGGGAGGCCTGGTGTGCTGCAGTCCATGGGATGGCAAAGAGTCGGACACGACTGAGCGACTGAACTGACTGAACTGAATGATACCAACTGTCTGAATCACTAGGGTGGTCTCTTTATAGCCAAATCCTATAGCTGGGGGTCAGTGCTTCTCTCTATCTTTGTGTTGATGATAGAGTGGTTACCAAGCAGTGTTGCTTTCACTGTTGAGGGCTAATTGTTGAGGGTGAGCTCAATAAACAGAGGATGTGACTCTGGGCCAAGCTCAGGCAGACTCCCTCATGGAGCCCTGTGTACATAGGGGAAGTTTCCAGGAAGTCCCAGAGCAGCCCCGGGAGAACCGCCTCCTTCCAGCAGTGTTCTCGGGACAGACCTGCCAGAGGCCCAGGCAGCTGATCACCGCAGTTGGAACCCCTGGCTCTTGGAATTGGTGGCTTATTTTTAGCGAAACCTTGTCTGCCACATCACAAATATGCTGTTGACGTTTGTTTGATCAGTTTCCTTGCTTTGATGTGAACTGACACATTTTGGTTCCCTGACTCTGCAAGAGCCAAAAAGCACAAGACTAGTGTATACCTACGCTCTAGCATAGTAAGGCTGGTAAATGTGTCTCTAACAGGGTGGTTAACCTGGTGGCTCAGGTGGTAAAAAAAAAAAAAAATCTGCCTGCAATCCAGGAGACCCAGGCTCGATCTCTGGGTCAGGAAGGTCCCCTGGAGAAGGAAATGGCAACCCACTCCAGTAGTCTTGCCTGGAGAATCCCATGGATGGAGGAGCCTGGTGGGCTACAGTCCGTGGAGTCACAAAGAGTCAGACATGACTGAAAGCCTAACACTACTACACTCGTACTAACGGGACAATAAAAATACTTTGAACCCCATCGGGACTGTGTGAGACATATTTCCTTTTAAATGAAAATGCACGTTGAGTCAAAGGGGAAAAACACAGCCTACAGGATGAAACAACGGATTCTCCTCCTCAAGGTCTCCCTCCTTATCAGCTGTCATTCAAAGTACAGTACAGTCATGTCTAGGACGTGGTCCAGGGGCTAAGACTGCACACTCCCATTGCAGGGAGCTCGGGTTCAATCCCTGTTCGAGGAACTAGATCCCACATGTTGCAACTAAAGATCCTGCATGCCAAACAAAGAGTTCACGTGCCCTGTGCCCCAACTAAAACTCCTGCGTGCCACAACGAAGGGCTGGTGCAGCCAAGCAAGTAAATACACATTAAAGAGACACAGAGCAACGTCTGCCTTCACATGGCTACTACTGAGAACTTGACAGTCCACAGTGACCTTGTAATGGTTTTTCTATGGACAACATAATGGGAATTGTTGGAAATGAAGTCACGACTCTCCATGCCACCTTTAGCCAAACCAACGTGTTGACTGAGACACCACATACACGTCTGTGCGTGGACGCGAGGCTCCCGAATGACCCCTTTTGTCCTGCGTGGGCATCTGCCAGAGCTGCCTGTTCACTGAGATGCTCCAAGAGGAAGGATTCCACAGACAGATGCGGGAAAATCTGAGAACGTCCGTGCATAAAGACTCTGAGGCCCAGAGTAAAGAAAGGCTTTTGTTTAAACCTGCATTTCCCACACCAATTTGGCTGCACACAGAACTTAGTCATACTCAGCAGATGAAATTTCAGAGATCAATGCTCAGAGCAGTTCTCCTCTGTTCCCTGCACTCAGAACATCCAGCAGAACAATTCTCCTTATGTTGTGATAACATCACATTTTATCTGGGAAAAAAACTCAAAAAACTGGATGGGGCATCTTGGCCTCAGAATATCTATCACTTTCACAAATACAGGTCTGTTGATCATCTTGAAAAAAAAAATAATAATGATTTTAAAAAATGAGTCAGTAGCACGTATTGTGTGTCTCTCCCCTTGTAGTCCCACCAGCTGGAGATTATGAAAACCAAGAAGGTAATTATTCTATCAAACCCAGCCCTTCCCTTGTTATATAACTATCAATAACAATAACAAAATTATATATTTAGGAAAAAATAGGCTATTACCATTGCTCTAAAAGAGATTTTTATCAGAGCACCACTGAGGAGAAAAAAAACCCCAAAAACTAATATCGGGCTTATCAAAAATATTTATAGCTCTGACAACTGTAAAATCATAAAATGATCTTTTCCTGGCTCTAGGAAGGAGAGAGAGGGAAACAGCATCTGTCAGAAAGTCACGACCCATAGAACGGACTGATGACTCAAGAGGCCTCTGCTCATAAGATTCTGGTGAGCAATCAAAGTACTAAATCAATGCGGCACCGGATGCAGAGTGGGCGGAGGCAGAGACAGAGGGGGCGGAGGCAGAGACGGAGGGGGCGGGGGCAGAGACAGAGGGGGCGGAGGCAGAGAAGATGCAGTGTGCGGAGACAGAGACAGAGTGGGCGGAAGCAGAGAAGACACAGTGGGCGGAGACAATGATGGAGTGGGTGGAGACAGACGGAGTGGGCGGAGGCAGAGGCGGAGGTGGCAGAGACAGAGAAGACACAGTGGGTGGAGACAGACGGAGTGGGCGGAGGCAGAGACGGAGGGTGCAGGGGCAGAGACAGAGGGGGCAGAGGCAGAGAAGATGCAGTGGGCGGAGACAGAGACAGGGTGGGCGGAGGCAGAAACGGAGGGGGCGGAGGCAGAGACAGAGGGGGCAGAGACAGAGACGGAGAGGGCGGAGACAGAGACGGAGGGGGCGGAGACAGACAGAGGGGGCGGAGACAGAGATGGAGGGGGAGGAGACAGATGGAGGGGGCGGAGGCAGAGGAGACACAGTGGGCGGAGACAACGGAGTGGGTGGAGACAGACGGAGTGGGCGGAGGCAGAGACGGAGGGGGTGGAGACAGAGACGGAGGGGGCGGAGACAGAGACGGAGGGGGCGGAGACAGAGACGGAGGGGGCGGAGGCAGAGGAGACAGTGGGCGGAGACAACAATGGAGTGGGTGGAAACAGACGGAGTGGGCAGAGGCAGAGACGGAGTGGGCGGAGGCAGAGACGGAGGGGGCAGAGACAGACAGAGTGGGCTGTAAAGAAGCATCCTTGGTGTGGACCCCAATATTTGCACAAACCCTCTTGTCTGTCCCACAGTCAGCTTCTAACTGCCCTTTCTTGCATTATCACTCTCAAACCTCAAGAACTTTTTGTGATGTAGACAAATGGCATCACTACCCCTATTATGGTTGAATTGTTGCACTCCCTCCACCCTGCTGCTAAAATTCATATGTTGAAAACCTAACCCCTAGTCCATCTGAGTAAGATTCTGTTTGAAGATGGGATCTTCAACTTTTTTTTTTTTGGCTCTGCCACGAGGTATGTGGAATCTCAGTTCCCTGACCAGGGATTGAACCCATATGCCCCCTGTGATGGAAGTATGGAGTCTTAACAACAGACTGCCAAGGTAGAAGTCCTAAAGATGGGATCTTTAAAGAGGTAATTAAAATGCAGTCATTAGGGTGGGATCTAATAATATGACTGGGTGTTCTTATGAGAAGAGGAAATCTGAACACAAACGTGTGGAGAGAATACGATGTGAAGACAAGACAGCCTCCACGAGCCAAGGACGGGGCCCTGGAACAGACCCTTCCCTCGTCACTTATTTTTCTTCTTTTGAAAGTTGCTCAGTTGGGTCCGACTCTTTGCGACCCCATGGGCTATAGAGTCCATGGAATTCTCCAGGTCAGAATACTGGAGTGGGTAGCATTTCCCATTTCACCAGGGGATCTTCTCAACCCAGGGATCAAACCCAGGTCTCCTGCATTGCAGGCGGCTTCTTTATCAACCGAGCCACCAGGGAAGCCCAATCATCACTCTGAGGAGGAGCCGACCCTGCTGGCACCTTGACCTTGGCCTTCCAGCTTCCAGAATTGAGAGGCAAAAAGCATCTGCTGTTTAAACCATCCGGCCTGTGGCACTTTGTGAGGGCAGCCCTAGCCCATGAATGTTGCTGTTGCTGTTCTATAGTCGCTCCGTCGTGTCCGATTGAGTTAGGAAATATTTGGTTGATGCTTCTGTGGCTCGTGGATTGTGTTTTTTTATTCCGACTCTTTGCGACCCCCTGGACTGTCACCCTCCGGGCTCCTCTGTCCGTGGGATTTCCCAGGCAAGAATACTGGAGCGGGGTGCCAATTCCTTTTTCAGGGGATCTTCCCGACCCAGGGATCGAGCCTGCATCATCTGCTTGGCAGACGGACTCTTTACCACTGAGCCACCTGGGTAGCCCCTGTTGAAGACAGCCAAACACGAAAAGTGAGTCAAAGAGGGATTGGTCATCAGAAGGGACAGAGGCGCCCTTAGCGCCACCCTGGGGGCCCTGACCCGTCAGACATGCATCCAGGGAAGCAGAGTGAGAAGCACTCATTCCAACAGACCAGGAGACAAAGAGCAGCTGCAGTACTGAGATGTCAGGGAGGTTTCGGTGCTTGTCTCCTGAACCATTCCAGGGAAAACAAGACTTTGCCTGCAGTCCCCCGGCCAGGGCTGGGGGGTGCAGTGGGGTGCGCGGGGGTGGGGTGGGGTGTTGGGGATGGGGTGGGGTGGGCAGGATGTCGGCAGGGCCCTAGGTCACGGGGAGGACTCCACAGCGTCATCCCTCCCTCTCACTCTCACAGCCAAGGCCTCCATCCGTCCCCCAGCCTCAGCCCCTGCTCACGCGGCCAGCAGCCTTCTCAGCAGTGTCCCATCCCCACGGGGCCTGGGCCACCAGGATCCGAAACCTCAAACCGTTTCTGGAAATAGTCTCTCTGCTTCCTGACAATTGCTGCCTCCAAGACTGAGACACACAGCTTCCTAAATGGACCTGTTGTCCCGGCTATGCAGTTCAATCGAAGCCAGCTGGAAAAGGCAGAATCAGGGGCCAGTTAGTGACTCCAAGAAGGGTGGAGAGGGGATGGGAAGACTCTGGACGAGGGTGGAAATCCTTGTGCACTTTTATGCTGAGGAAACAGCAAATAAATGGCAGTCAAACCACTTCAAAGGAGAAGCCGTGGCTTTGAAGAATACGTTTGAGGGTTTTCATTTTTTTTTTTTTTTAATGGGGCTTTATCCAAAGTATCACTCTGCTTGGAGCAGAATTAATTATTCAACTGGCAGCCAAGAAGGGAACGAAGCAGCTTGCTTCTAAACACTTTTTCTGCTTCCTGCTGTGGTATGTGGGGGCCAGCATCTTACCCTTTTCTCTCTCTTCCAAGCCACAGTCCTAGAGCAAACAGCCAAGCTGAGACACAGCAGGCCCGCGTGGCGTCTCAGCTGCCACATGGCCAATTACCACAAATTCAGGGCGGCAAGCAACATTCATCTCTTCTCTCTCTGTTTCCACGGTTCAAGGATCCAGGAAAGGGTTCGACTGGGTCCACTGCTCAGCGTCTCACCGAGAGGACAGCGAGATCATGGCCGGCCGGGGCTGAGGACCCATCTGAGGCTCTCGTCCAAGCGCACGGGCTATTGGCGGAACTCGGCCTCTTGCAGGTGAAGGACCGAGGTTCCCACATTCTTCGCATGTTCCCGGGGACTGTGGTACTGGGGACTCCTCCCAGCAACCAGAGACCACCCTGAGGCCCTTGCCACGCAGTCCCCACCACCGGCAATTTGCAGCACAGCTGTTGGCTCCTTCAAGGCCAACAGGGGACGCTGTCTCACTTCATATCCCTCTGATTTCAAGACCAGCCCAGGCTCTGGTTTAAGGACTCACCTGATTAGGTCAGGCCCACCAGGACACTCTCCCTATTGATGAGCTCAAAGTCAACCGTTAGGTCACCTGAGCTGTAATCCAGCGAGAGTGACACCCCACCGAGGGGAGGGGATTCCATGGTGGGCACACCTGGGGGCGCAACTCTTAGGGGCCGTCTTGGGATTCCCCCAACCACAATCCTGGTGCTACCAAACTCTCTTTAATCTCCCCATCACCCTGAGGTTGCTAGAGTCTAAATGTCTCTTTGGAGACTAAATCGGGAGCCATACATATGCCAAGATGTACTGGCTTACCAGCTCTTTGTAACACCAACTCTCCGTACCAAAGCCCCAACCTCATAGAACAAATCTAGTGTCTTCCGTCTCGCCAGTAAACCTCGGCAAGGTGGCAGCACATCCCAGAAGTTCTGCCAAGCAGAGGCTTCGGCTCAGCCTTCGTGGGGAAGAGATCTACAGAGGCCACGAGGAAACTGGGGGCTTCCCAGGTAAAGAGCCTGCCTGCCAACGCAGGAGACATAGAGAGGCGGGTTTAATCCCTGAGTCAGGAGGATCCCCTGGAGGAGGGCATGGCAGCCCACCCCAGCATTCTTGGCTGGAGAATCCCATGGACAGAGGAGCCTGGCGGGCTGCAGTCCATAGAGTTGCACAGAGTCAGGAAAGGCCGAAGTGACAGAACGTACGCACACACAGGGCCAACTGAGCCACTAGGCATAGGAAGTGCAGTGCCCAAAAACACTTCTAGGGGGTCCCTCAAAATGTTTCATTATAAAATAAGAAGAAACAAATGAATAATAAAGAAAAAATAATGAATCCAGCCTGGATTATATTCATGTTTACACCAACATAGCTATAATTATATACATGTATGTTTGGTAGGGGGTAAAGTGAAAGTCGCTCAATTGTGTCCAACTCTTTGCGATTCCGTGGACTATAACCTGCCAGGCTCCTCTGTCCATGGGATTCTCCAGGCAAGAACACTGGAGTGGGTAGCCATTTCCTTCTCCAGGGGATCTTCCCGACCTAGGGATCAAACCCGGGTCTCCTGCATTGCAGGCAGATTCTTTGTAGTCTGAGCCATCAAGGAAGCCCCAAGAATACTGGAGTGGTTAGCTATTCCCTTCTCCAGAAGATCTTGCCAACCAAGGGATCAAAGCTGGGTCACCTGCATTGCAGGCAGATTCTTTACCCTCTGAGCCACCAGGGAAGCTCGTTTGGTGGGGGAAGGGGTCCCACAAAGACACAAAGGGGTCTGCACAAAGACAAAAGCTCCCACAGCCCCCTTAGTCTGAAGGCAGGCCTGGCAGCGGTGCCTCTTCGAGGTGCGTGGGGGTTTTCCTTGCACAGTGCTTCCCGAGGGCATCTGAGCCTGGCTCAGGAAGAGGACTCAGGCAAGCCCAGGGTCCTACAGCACTGACCTTTGGACTAAGTGGATTGAAAGTGTTAAGGGACAAACCAGGACAGGTCCCCGGCCAGTGCCGAGGTGGTGATTAGTCTGATGGGAACAAACTGGCCTGAAGTCATAAACACGGGGCTAATAAGGCCATGTTTGGTCCCTGGATGAGCCCCGGGTTACGGCGGACTCCTAATAACCATCAATCA
Source organism: Capricornis sumatraensis (assembly GCF_032405125.1). Taxonomy (NCBI): domain Eukaryota; kingdom Metazoa; phylum Chordata; class Mammalia; order Artiodactyla; family Bovidae; genus Capricornis; species Capricornis sumatraensis. The sequence goes on along the minus strand of NC_091076.1, from coordinate 107,695,425 downwards.
GCCATCTCACCGCTGGGAGCAGACGGCCTCTAGGGGGACGTAAGGACATAAATGAAGCAAGTAAAACCCTTCTCAAATGCCAGGAAGTGGGCTTAAGACTATTATCAACAATGTCATGAGGATCCTCATCTTATTAAAAAGGAAATCAAGAAGCTAAGCCTGTCACCGTGTGAGAGGTGTCAGAGGTCTTAGGGTGATGCTGGGCACCAGGATGGAAGCAAGAGTAGAGAGATATCAACACAAACTGGAGGAAAGAGGATGGAAAGATGCCATGTGGGAGGAAAGCACAAAGAAAAGAGGCCGAGTGGGTGAAAAGGAACTGAGGATGGGCAAGGAAAGCAAGACGCAGGAAGAGGCAGGGGCGCGATCCCCGCCCCCCAGGAGCCGTGAAACTGGCACAGACAGGGAGCTCGGGTATTAACATTTCAGTTCTTGTTAATGGAACCACGGGATTCAGACTGGACAGTCCCCAAGGCCCGCCTGCACCCAGCCTTCTGTGAATCTACAAATCTGCTTGTGCTTAGTTGCTCAGTCGTGTCCGATTCTTTCCAACCCTTTGGGCTGTAGCCTGCCAGGCTCCTCTGTCCATGGGCTTCTCCAGGCAGGAATACTGGAGTGGGTTGCCATTTTTCTCCTGCAGGGGATCTTCCCGACCCAGGGATCGAACCCGAGTCTCCTGCATAGGCAGGTAGGTTCTTTATCTGCTGAGCCATCCAGGAAGCCCCACAAATCTCTAGTTCCAGACAAAGACATCAGTCGTCACTCTGCAGAAGGGAGAGTCCCACCAACCGCTCCTCCTCCCCACACCCTAACTGTCCGAGCCACGGAGACGGTGCGTCTTGAGAAGAAAGGTCCTTGGCTGCAAGGTGGGGCCGCATCCCAGGTGGATTGGGGGACAAGCCCAGCAGATGCCAAGCCCAGCAGAGGGCAACCGCAGCCGCTCCAGATCCTCATGGGCGTCTGCCGGTGGGGGCGCAGCCTGGGACCTCCCACAGCGGAGGGCAGCAGGTAGCAGCAGAGGCTCCTTGTGGGAACATCACGCCCACTGGGTTCTCAAGAGGAAGAAGGCCCCGCGCTTCTGAGGATGGATTCCCCCGGCCTCAAGGCAGAGACTGAACAGAGAAGAATGTGACGCCCACAACCACCAGCCCAGACTCTTTCGGGCTAGGGCACTTCTCCCGGGAGGGCGATCTGTAGATGACAACTTCTTCCCCACCAGGCAGGGAAGCCGGGAAATAGCCACCCATAAAAGACGTGAGCAAGGTGAGAGGTACCTAGATAGTCACGGGCTTCCCAGGTGGCGCTGGTGGTGGAGAACCCGCCTGCCAGTGCAGGGGACACAAGAGACGTGGGTCGATCCCGGAGTCAGGAAGATGCCCTGGAAGAGGGCATGGCACCCCACGCCAGTACTCTTGCCTGGAGAATCCCATGGACAGAGGAGTCTGGCAGGCTACAGTCCATGGGGTTGCAGAGTCGGACACACTACAGTTATATACTATATACCTTTTTACTACAGAGGAAGCATCTGCCAAGAGGAATAGGCATATACCAGCACGTGGGTGTGTGTCCCTGCTATCTGAAAGACTCAAATACGAATACATCATGGCATAAATCTTCAAACTGGCCTCCACATCAGAGTGTCCTCTTGGGAAGGAGGCCAAAGGGTTGATGTGTCCACTGAAGAGAGGCGGACTGATTTAGGAGAGAGAAGTCACAAGCACGCTGCCCCAAACGGGACAAGTTCTGCCACAGGGGAAAGAGCCTTTTGCAAGAAAAACACAAACACATCCCAGGCAGGAGGTACTGATCGCCTTTCCCCATTAACAGCGCAGGAGGAGTTCATGCCATAACCTTCTGAGTGGACGCAGGAGGCCAGCAAACCAGCCTCAGATTAACCAGAGAGCCGGCTGGAGAGACGGGCATTGCCAAAACGTGCGAGGCCCAGGAGCGAGGTTAATATCCAGGGTTAACTGGATCCTGGCGCCTGGGCCGCACACCTAAGGCGAGCACTCGCCTCCGCCTGCCCAGGTCTTCACGTGCAGCTCTTCGCTGCCGCTCTCCCGCTGGGCCACTGACAAGGTTCAAAGCCCGCTCCCCCACCCTCCTTCATTCTCCTCAGGCGGCCTCATCCCTTCTCTCACCGCCCCCCACCCCAACCCCGCTTGCCTCGGGCTCAGGAGCGAAGCTAAAAGACTCGTGCTCCAGGTCTTGAGGTGGGTGGGGGGAGGAACCGGAAAGCAATATTAGGATTAGGTAGGAGACGCAAACGCGTATCCGGAAAATGAGCTGTTGCCCAGGAAACCCCAAGAACTATGGGGGAGGGGGTGCGGGGTGTGGGTAAGGAAGGGAAGGTGCCTGGTTTTGAATTTAGAAGGATGCCCCGTGAAGGTAACTGCGAACGGGTCCGTGCCAGAGACAGTGTGGACCCATCACTGTAAACTGGCGGCTGGATGCTCTCTGTCTCCGCTCTCTGACCAGGACAGTTGTGTGGAGGAAAGTGGGGGAGAGTCTGAAGAGCCGCTGGCAAAGCTCAAGGTTACAGGAGGCAAATAACCCAAGGGCTGTCCAGTCCTGCGGCCATCCTGACTGCAGCCCACCTGGCCTGTGCGTGCAGGTGGGTGGGTGGAGCCAAGGACCACGTGATGTCCACAGAGGCCCCGCCTTCCAGGCAGCTTCCAGCGTGTCCTGACCGCAGCTTTCTCAGCTTTAAGTGTGCAGCACCATTGACCCGAGCTGGGAAACAGGTGCTTATAGCAGGGGACGAGCCCGGCGCCAGCAGCCACCATATCCAGGACTCAGCTGCGTTGCACTAAGACAGGATTTCCCTTTTAAGCCTGAAACACAGAAAATTCTCGGCTTATGTGCTGTCGAGCTGCCAGACAGGCAGGGAAGAGAGGCCACTAATGAGACAAAGAGGATCTCGACCCCCATCAGCTTAACATCGACATGAGAAACGCAGCTGTGACATCTTGCTGAGGGCACCCTTGCTGATGAGAAGGAAGTCAGCCGTGATACAGCACGATCTGCCCTGGAAGACTCTTGTTCTAAGCCTGTTCAAAAGGCGACCAGGGCAAGAGCTGAGAGAACCGCGATCTGGGTGTGGGGCGGGGCGGGGGAGCTGTCAAAGGACCGAGTCCTGGGGTCACTCAGGGCTTCTAACCTCCCCAGGCAGGGAGCGGAAGTTCAGTTAGTCGCTCAGTCGTGTCTGACTCTTTGCGATCCCATGGACTACAGCACACCAGGCCCCCCTGTCCATCACCAACTCCCGGAGTTTGTTCAAACTCATGTCCATTGAGTCGATGATGTCATCCAACCATCTCATCCTCTGTCGTCCCCTTCTCCTCCCACCTTCCCAACATCAGGGTCTTTTCCAGTGAGTCAGTTCTTCGCATCAGGTGGCCAAAGTATTGGAGTTTCAGCTTCAGCATCAGTCCTTCCATTGAATGTTAAGGACTGACTTCCTTTAGGATGGACTGGTTTGATCTCCGTGCAGTCCAAGGACTCTCAAGAGTCTTCTCCAACAGCACAGTTCACACTTCCACTGGAAAAGGCAATGGCCAACCACTTCTGCATTCTTGCCTTGAGAACCCCATGAACAGTATGAAAAAGGAGAGAGGAAGCCTCCCCTCAAAAGCAAAGCAGGGACCCAACGGGAATTCGTTTCTCCTGAACAGACTCCGGCAGGCTCAGGGCCCCGCCCACTGGGCACTTCCCCGGGAACTGTCCACTACCACACCTCTGTGAGATGCTCAGAGCCAGCATCCCTGCCCACCTCCCCAGCATGCAGGACACAGGCTGACCATCCGCAGTACCTGCCCTGCGCTGCTGGATGGTACAACTGAAAGGCTGGTTATCCTCCCTAGGGGTCACTCCGGCCTCTGGTTTGCTCCCGTCCCGTTTCTGACCACTCCTTGCTCACTCAAGAGGGAAGTGGGAGGGGGCAGCGGATAAATCACAGAGCGAGGGCTCGATTTCCACGGCCACCTCTTAGGATAGATTTGGGAATGGTCAAGGGCTGGAGTGAAAATGAGGTTTTTGGTCGCCAGTTACCTCTAGAAACTGCCTGCAAAAGTAATCAAGGTGTGTATCCACGATCCCTTACACACACACACACACACACACACATATGCACACACACATGCACACACACACACACTGTCACTGTCTCCCTCTGAAAACCAGTTTATTTCTCAGGGGGCAAGAAGAGTTCTGGGTGGATGGTTCGGCTCTGCCTCCCAGAGAAAATGGCACGATGCCCCCGATTTTAATGAAAATCTCGCCCTTTATTCCCAAACCCCTCCTGAGAATGTGTTTTCTCCGATCTTCTATCCAGATGGAGAGCAGGCATAAAATTCATGAGAGTGAGACTGCCATCAGCTCCTGTGAGCAACAGCTCTTTGAGGAAGTTTGGCTCCGAGGTGAGCAGAGAGCAGTCGGGCCACGGTTCCGAGCAGCTCCCATCAGCCCTGGGCCAGGGCAGAGCATGCGGACCAGACCTGTGGGTCAGACTCCTCCATTCCCAGGAGGAGGACCCCCCCCCAGCACTGGAGGAGAGCTGCTGTGAAGAGCCCACGGCCCCCTGCACAGGCTCCCTCACCCCAGTATAACTGGGCGCAAAGTGGGTTTATAGCTTCTTTAAAGAAGAGAAGCCAGAACAACAAGAGAGAAGCCAGGGGCAGTGAGGACGCTGCAAACCTCCAGCAAAGCCACTTGAGACAGACAAGATTTCATCTGCGGAGCACCTGTGGTTTGCATAAAGGAGATGAAATTCCGACTCAGGAACACACAGATCCAAGTTCTGCCTCCAACCTATGGGGGCTTAAGCTTCCTTCCAGAACGAGAATTAAAGACATTTTCACACGTTTAGCAGGACGCCTGGCATGCAATAAGCCCTCAGTTAATGTTAGGTGTGATTTTCATCAACAGCATTATTATTGAATATTACACAGAATACTATTACTGGGACTGTCTCAGCAGCGGAAATGGCAGGGAAGGGGGAGAAATGGACTGATACAGTTGAAACAAAACCTCGATGACTCAGACCTAAGCGAGCCTGTAAAAGGCATGTCCCAGTAGAGACAAAGATACAGAGATCCACTGGACGGACACCAAGTGGGGAGACGAGGATTGGGAGAAGTCGGGAGCTTGGGACCGACATACATGTTTACACACACTACTGATACCGTGTACAGCACAGGTAACGAACGTACGGCGCAGGGAGCTCTTCAGCGCTCTGCGGTGACCTGAATGGGAAGGAAATCCAGAAGGGAGGGGATGGGGGCTTCCTGGTGGTCCAGTGGGGTTACGACTTTGCCTTCCAATGCAGGGTTGCAGGTCTGATCGCCCGTCAGGGAGCCAAGATCCCACACGCCTCGTGGCCAAAATAACAGATCATAAATAGAAACAACATTGTCACGGATTCAATAAGAGACTTCAAACATGGCCCATGTCAAAAAAATCTTTTAAAAAAAGGAGGGTATATGTATACACACACACGCACATATATACACACACACATACACGGGCTGTTTCACTTTGCTGTACAGTAGAAACCAACACAACATTGTAAAGCAAATACACTCCAACAAAAATTCATTTTAAAAAATGAGATGAAAAAGAATGCAAGAAAAAAAAAATAAAATCAGTGTTTCATTAAAAAAGAAAAAAAAAGCACATCCCACAGTAGAACTGAGACATGGCATGGTTACCATCCATCTCTTTCTCCCTACAACAGGGATGGCGACCCGCACGGCCTTCACTGCAGGAAAGCGGACGGTGAGGACCCGTGGGCCGGGGCGCTGGAAGGAAGGGCCCAGAGCGCGGCCAGGTTTGGCTGTGACCACACGGATGGCTCCCCTCCACCCCGACCTGACCCGTCCATTTGACAGGCTCACTCTGCGGCCTCCCCATCCAATTACAAGCCTAATATTTACCCAGAGAAGGCAGTATTTGTGTGCGTTGCCATCAACGATCCAGTAAGTATGGAGACAGAACAGAGGCTGCCCGCTTATGAGGCGTGAGGGCAAACACAGCCAGCTCTTTAAAGAGCCACTGCTGAAATCAATACCCTCGCCCATCTCCATGCAGGGGCCCTGGGCCAACCGAGAAACCTCATTATTATGTGCCATCGTTACATCCCTCAGAGAAGCTTAAAAAGAAAAGTTCGCTGTTTCCAAGTTTGTTCTCCTCCATTTGCCAAACAGATGGTTTCCTGGGGTCTGTGGGGCCCTTCGTATCAAAGGCAGCCTGGGCCCGTCTGCTGTGGCTGACTCCAGACAGAGCAGCGCTCCACGCCGGAACCCCGGGAGTCACCGCATTCGGCCGCCCGGCTGCCCGCCCCCCACCCCCACCTTCTCCGCCACGGTGAAGTTTGGGACCGACCTCTTGTCAGACATTTATTTATTTAGGCCAGAACTCAAAAACTAAATACCCAACTCCATGGTAGGTCAGGCAGGAAGGAAGGGAAGGCTGTGGGTTGTTGGCCATCACAAGTAGCTCCTCGAAACTTATTCCTTCCTTCTGGGCAAACAAAGGGACGGCCCGCCAAGCCCTCATGCCCACCATGGATGCCCGAGGCCTGCCACGGACACCTCCAAGCCTTCTGCTGCTCGTCCCTTTTTTAAGGGAATTTGAACTCACAGAAAAATAGAAAAAATGACAGAATCCCACTTCTTCCTGCACAGAAGGCAGTTCAAATAACTAGTTAAGATTAGGTTAGAAGAGGGACCTCCCTGATGGTCCAGTGGCTAAGACTCCATGCTTCAATGCAGGGGGATTGGGTTTGATCCCCGGTCAATGAACTAGATCCCACATGCCACAACTAAGATCGAAGATCCTGTGTGCCAAACCAGGGAATCGACCCCAAGATTGTCCAAAAACAGGGTAGAATGACCACCTGTTAGACAAGCTGAAGCCAAGATCTCCACACGGGGCGGAATGTCTGTCCGGAGCCATCAGGGTTCCTTTCAGCTTCAGGTTCTGTCCTTGTGGTCCACCCGGTCACCTCCATGGATCCCCTCCCGGGACACTCTAACGGCAGTTGCAAAGCTCCTTTGGCTGGTAGCCAGCCTCACATTTGTCCAACAGTCTGCGAGGCTGGTCCCGATAGGTGAACGCTGCATGACCCCCACGGTCCTGGAAACACAGGCTTTGGGACTCAGAATGAACGGAGGCTGATGCACAGCTTTACTATTCTTTTTAGCCATTTAGTCTTGGGTACATTCTTTACTCCAATTTTGGGTTTCACCAACCATAAAATAAGGCCTTCCCAAGTGGCAGTGCTAAAGAATCTGCCTCTTAATGCAGGAGACACATGAGATGTGGGTTCAATCCCTGGGCCGGGAAGATCCCCCCAGGAGGAGGAAATGGCAACCCACTCCAGTATTCTTGCCTGGAGAATCCCATGGACAGAGGAGCCTGGCCCGCTCTAGTCCATGGGGTCACAAAGGGTCAGACAGGACTGAACGACTGAGCATGCATGATACACAACCATAAAGTAGGAGCAAATGTTGCCTGTGGTTCTAAAGCGTAAGCAAAATCCCTCGTGCACTGTACCGCACGATGCCTGGCCCGCCTTGGCCACGAAGAGCGTCCAGTCAACGTGTACTTTCTCTGCTCCGCCCCCCTCCAAACGCCCTTTCTCTCTGCCCCCATCGATTGTGTAGGTTGCTCTTGGACAAAACAACAGATCCAGAGAGGTCTGAGTGACAGCAGTCTACTTAACAACCCAGGCTGGACAAGTTTGGACAAGTCCTCACTCAGCCTCCCGCTTCATGACCTACTCCTCAGAGCACCTACTCCAATCCCTCCCTCCTCCTCTTTAGCTTTCAACCGACAATCAAATATCTGCCAAAATGGCTAGTGTTCTGAAAGCTCAAACTTGAGGTTGCAGGGGAGACAAAGATGCATTCCAGGGGCAGGTTCAGTGGTTAGGACGCCACACTTCCAGCACAGGGGGCACGAGTTCAATCCCTGGTCGGGGAACTACGTTCCCATATGCCATGCAGTGTGGCAAAAAAAAAAAAAAATTAATTTTTTTTTAAAGAAAGATGCATTACAAATGGTCTCTGCACACCAGGAGGCTACAGTCCATGCGGGCAACTGCAGGCAAATAAAAAGCACTCTGTGATGGGGACGGAGGTTCAGAAGACAGGTGAGGTCATCAGAGGTTTTCTAGAAGAGTCACTGAGGTTGGGGCTGAGACTTCTGAACAGACTGAGGATCGGAGTCCCGGGCTCTCAGAGTGCCTTTCGTCTCGAGCCATCTAGGTTCTGACCGCACCTCCCTACTTAATAATTGACATGCCCTCCAGCCACAGAGAGAACGAGAGACTGTCTCATGTTCGAGGTCCCTGTTGAAAGGGACTCAGTAAAGTGACAATGTAGGTGATCAAAGTAGCTAACCCCACTAGAGGATTGTAAGATGAAAACTATGGGAGGCCCCTGTAAGTTAACGATTACTCAAGAGAGCAGGTTTGCTTAACCACAGGACCAAGCAGGCCTGCTTCGCAACAAAACCATGCAACAGAAGCTCGAGAGAGGCCCCCAGACCATAAAACGATGGGGACATGAGCCCCACATCTGGCCCACGGAGCTCAGTAAGTTAAGGAGCCCCAGGACAAGCTCTCTGCACACATAAAACACGATGATTTGTGGACCTAGCTTGACCATGCAGGGACAAGGAAAGACCCCAGCCCAACCTGGAGAAGGAGCGGGGGATGGAAGCATGATGTCCACTCAAGAAAGAGGTCTTCTGCACCCCCCCCCCACCTTCCTTTGATTATAAAACTGTAGCCCACTGAGTTCCTGGGCTCATTCGCCCGCCTGTAAGCCTGACAGGTGTCCTACACTAATAGATCATTTCTTATCTATCACTTTGTCTCTCGCTGAACTCTTCTCTGCACTGAGACATACGGGACTGGTGGTACCAGAGCTCTTCAGAGCCCCCCAAACCACCCATTTGACCATCACGGGTCTTTCCTGCTTTCCCCACCAGGGGGCGCCCTGCCCTTGACCGGCTGGCCCAGCTGCAGGAGTGCTTCTCCCAGACGGTGAAGCCAGCCCACTCCTCTGCTCTCAGCAGCCCACCCCATGGGTCCCCTGCTCATCATTTACCTGCTCACTCTGACCAGAGATGCCCAAACACAAGAACACGTCTGCGCAATACGTGTGTGGATGCGCGCTCAGTCGTATCTTCCTCTCTGCGACCCCAAGCGCTGCGGCCCGCCTGGCTTCTCTGACCATGGGGTTCTCCAGGCAAACACACCAGCATTTCCTCCTCCAGGAGATCTTCCCGACCCAGAGATCGCACCTGCACAGGGCGTCCCCTGCACTGGCAGGCAATACCCACAACCCCATCTCCTCTCAGTTTGTTTGAGATCATGAACTGCCCTCTTGCCCTTCAACTGCATGGGTTTTTGTCTGCTTGTTCGTTTTTTCCCCCCGCTACCCCCAACCAGGGTCTGAACCCACGCCCCCAGCAGTGGAAGTGCCGAGCTCTAACCACTGGACCACAACAGAAGTCCCCAAGTGTGTGGTTTCTGGCCCCCCACCCCACCCCAGGTTCTGTGCATTTCTGCAGGACGCGGGTCATCCTTTCTCCTGTTTCTCCACCATGCCTGGAACCGTGCTGGGCTCAGTTATTGCTTAAACAAAGCAGGAAATATCAGCTAGATCCCAAGGGCCCAACTTATGATGAAAGATAAACCCGCAGAGGAGACGGCTTTATGGCCAAACAGCTATAAAACCCCCAGACCGCAAGTTCTTGAAATAGCATAGCAAAAACATTAGTGTTCCCATAAGAGGTGCTCAAATATAAACTGAGCTAACTCCTTTTTTGCAAAAAAAAAAAAGTCTTATGTATAAAAAGAAAATCCTCACATCACCAATTTCAGTGTGAAATATTTGGACTTATTTGGACTTGTTTTTACAGAATTTAATTCTGTCCATAGGCTTTTTATTGTTCCCAGTGAGGAAACCACATCGCTCAGGTTAACGCTTTGGGAGTTAAAAGGAACGGCACAACAGTAAAAATAACAAGTCAATTCTTCACTGAGTGAGTAGCAGGGAGTGGGACAAGGCTAGAAATCAAACCAGGGAACAAGCTATCCAATAATGAAAACCTGAGCTATCAACAGAATAAGACAGAAACGAGACATAAGAAGTCACATGTAACACTAAAAAAAATTAGAAAAGGAAACCATAATTATTAATGATGACGACAGACACAAATCTCAGAGAATCATTCAAAGAACAATAACTATCAACAAATTATTTTCTTTGGTAGTTATTTTATCAACAAAATATATTTTATTTGGTAGTTTGGTACAAGCAGTCTGGGAAAAAAATCAATATTTTCCCTGTGCAAAAACAGCAAGCAGATAGAATATATTAAAGAAAAGATCCCATTTATAACAGAAACTAAAGGAAATGCAACACCCAGGAATATACTCAGAGAGAAATATGAACAATCCCAAGGAAGAAAACTGAAAATGCTGAGGAAGGACAAAATCAATGATGTGAACGAGTCACATACCTTGACCTCAGACAGAAAATCTCATCATCGTAAAGCTGTCACTTCTGCCCAAGTGCATCTATAAACTTGAAACAAACCGCATAAAAATACCTAGAAGATGCTTTTGAGACTAGAAAGCTGATTCTAAAGTATGCATGGGAAAACAAGCTATAAGAATAACCAAGAAATTCTGAAAAGGAAAAGCGACCCTGGGGGCGTATGTCCATATGTGCTCGTCACTCAGTCGTGTCTACCTCTCTGCGACCCCATGGACTGCCGCCCGCCAGGCTCCTCCGTCCACGGGATTCTCCAGGCAAGAATGCCGGAGTGGGTTGCCATTCCCTTCTCCAGGGGAGCTTCCCGACCCAGGGATCGAACTTGGGTCTCCCACGTTACAAGCAGATTCTTTACCATCTGAGTCACTAGGGGCACAACATATAATAAAACAAAATTCCAATCTCTGGAACAGTATAGACATGAATAGACGGGGCAGGGAAGGTTAAAACAGCACAGTGCAATATAGTGTGAGCCACAGGCCGGACCCATAAGTTAGCACATTTTAATGTCCTAAAAGCTATCATGAAGGCAAAGGTGAAGGTGAAGTCGCTCAGTCGCGTCCAACCCTTTGCGACCCCATGGTCTGTAACCTACTAGGCTTCTCTGTCCATGGGATTCTCCAGGCAAGAATACTGGAGTGGATTGCCATTTCCTTCTCCAGGGGATCTTCCCGACCCAGGGATCAAACCCGGGTCTCCCGCATCGAAGGCAGACGCTTTAACCTCTCAGCCACCAGGGAAGCTGTCATAAATATGGTAAAAGAAAAACAGGTGAAATTAATCGTAGTAATATTAATTTTATTTTACCCAATATATCTAAAATATCACTTCAATATGCTAGCAATACAAAAATTACTAATGAGATGTTATACGCATATATAAAGCATCTCATTAATAATTTCTATTTTATATATATAGTAAATCTTCAAAATCTGGTGTGTGCTTTACATTTACAGCACATCTCAGTTTGGGCTAGCCACATTTCATATGCTGAATAGCTACGTATGGCTTATGTCTGGCACTTTATTCATCTTAGGACTGAAAAATCCAGAAATGAAAAACAAACACATTTTCTGATTAAGTAAACAATACAGTCGGCATCTCATACCAATGGAGGAAAGATATATTATACGGCAGATGGTATGAGGACTTTCAGCAGCCACTTGGAAGTACATGCATCTTAACCGCTACCTCACTTCTACTAAAATGGATTCTAGGTGAATCGAAGGTTTAAGTGGAAAAAAGAGGAAAATGAGCACAGAAAAAATACTTACTTTGACTCATCTTGGATGAGAAAGACTTTACTAAATATGGCTCAAGAAAAATTAGCAAGTAAAAGTTAAGTGAAGCACCATAAGCCGCCGCAAAGTCTGTAGGTGACAAACGGAGAAAACAGTTGTAATGATATGATAGATAATTCCTCAACATATAAACAACTCCAAAATAATAATAAGACCAATAACACAACAGAAAGATAAGATAAAGATATAGACGGTTCACAGAACAGGAAATGCAAATGGCGGGAGACCCGGGTTCGATCCCTGGGTTGGGAAGATCCTCTGGAGAAGCGAATGCCGACCCACTCCAGTATTCTTGCCTGAGGTAAAGGGAAAGTCCTTCTCAGATATTATTGGTGAAAGTGTGAATTAGAACCAAGCTCTACAGAGGGCAACTGGGGATTTGCTATAAAAATGGAAAAGTCACAAACCATCCTATAATTCTGCTCTTAGGAGTTCCTACTGAGGACGTGTTCACGTGGACCCAAACGTGCACAGGAGATACTCTCTCTTCTGATGCAACCCAAACTGGTCATTAGTTAATTTCTAAAGTGGACAAAGGGATGTATCTCCCCTGCCAGAGTAATTTCAAGCTCAGGTAAATACACGACCATTAACTTGCCCATCCTACAATGTAACACAGAAGTCATTTCAGTGCCCTGAGGTCAAGAATCAAGTTGGGCTTCACCTATTTTGCAAAACCCATACCCATACAGTTCATCTGCAATCTTCAGATTAGGCTTCTTTAACGTGGTGTAAGGACTTAAAGACAAGCGGGGAGAAATCTGAAAACAGAGGTGTTCTCAATTTTTCCGATTTGTCGCCCAGACTTTGACAGCTGTCTTTGCTCTGCCTTACTCGACAGAAACTTGGTGGTTCAACATTAGCAAATCTATGCAAACCAGTTGACTGAACTCTCATCAAAACTCCTTTTCCTTTTCCACCCTCGTATTTCATCAGTTTGTGTAATATTTGGTTACATCAAGTGGTTGCAAGAAATATCACTGGCATAAGTGGTTGCGGTAAACAACGGACTCTGGGTGAGCTAAAGACGGGGCAGGATCCAGCTGGTAGATACTCAAACTGTTTCAGGTACCAGGAACTCAGAACATCTGTTAATCAAGCAACTCCATAAAGTAAAGCTCAGCAACAACAAAATGTCTATTTAATGGACCAGGAGGCACTGCACCACTGTTGGCAAGGGCAAAGCAAGTGCGTGTGAACCAACCTGCATGTCCCTCGACGGGGAAGCGGTTTGAAAACTTACAGGACTTCCATCTGATAGAATACTGTGCCAGTCTGGTTTACAACACCCGCAGGGGGCTCACTTAGATGAGCAGGTACCGAACCCTCCTCTAAGTGTTGATTAAATCAGGGAACAAAGCACTTGTGACACATTTAAACTTTGTGCTAAGAGAGCTGCCTGCAACGCGGGAGACCCAGGTTCGATCCCTGGCTTGGGAAGATGCCCCAGAGTAGGGAATGGCTTCCCACTCCAGTATCCTTGCCTGGAGAATCCCATGGACAGAGAAGCCTGGCGGGCTACAGTCCACGAGGTCACAAAGAGTCGGACATGACCGACTATACTTTCACTTTCAAGAGAGACACAGGGCACCACTAGAAGACTAGAGGGGAGGAAAAAAACCCTGATAGAGGAGTGGCCTCTGGGAAGTCAAACAGGAAACGGGGACAGGAGTGAGAGACTCACTTTCCCCTGAGCACCCCTTTCCCACCTTTTGACTGGTTCCATGTCAGCCTAGGCACACTGAAGCCAAAGGCTTCCCAGGGGACTGGGTTGTTTCCAGGGAGCCAGTAGTTCTCAAAGTGGGCTCCCCAGGCCAGCCTCAGGGCACCCAGGAACTTGTTACAAGTACAAATTCTTGGGGCTCCTCCCAGATCTCCTGAACCCCGCCCTTTTGCGGGGCTGGCCTCATCCATCCAGGGGATTCATGAGCTGGAGGGTGAGAACCACTGCACTCAGGCAAAGCCTTTTGCAGGAGCCCAGAAAGCACAGTCATCTGGCAGCTGGTCCCTTGTGCCACAAAGCACTTCATCAGGCCCTGGTCATCCACCATTTCCCCCTGGAAACGGGAGACGAAACGAATCAGGAGGAAGGCCATTTGTTTATATGAAACATAACAATATCCGGAGTCTATTTCATTGACTTCTAAAGCGAACGATCCTGCTAACCAATAGCTCTGGCGAATTGGCGTGCAGCAGCAATAACCCTCTCATAGGATCGATTTTGTCTGGTTAGGAGAGAAGTCGCTCCCCCTCACAATTCATCCTGCATCGATTAGTTCATCAGAGGGTTACGAGACCAGGCTGGGGGCCGGTTGGGCACATGGACAGTAACTCATCGGAGGCTGCAAACCACCCACAGGTGTGCCCACTCAGCACAGCACCAGGTACAAGGCAAGCGATGAGCTGCCTGGCCTGCGGTGCCCAGGGAAGGAGAGCCAAGCTGGGCTGGGCAGAAGGAGCTGGGGGCACCTGCGGAGGGGGTATTCAGTCACACCACGGCTCTCAGAGTGTCTGCCCACAACTCCACTGACGGGGCTGGCTGCTGGACCCCACAGACTCGAGCGGTGTTTATCTGAGATGTTCATTTGCATCCAAACTCTTCCTACTGGGACGGAGCCCCAGCTTAAGTCCCCTAATGTCTACCATTTCAGCATGGCAGCTCGCTGTCTACGCTCCACCTCCCTGTTACAGGCTCACCTGTGTCCCCCCTCCCCGGAGATGCTCTAGTCCTAAGCCCAGCATCTGTGATGGGGCCTGACTTGGAAATAAGGTCTTTGCAGATGAGGCAGTTAGGATGGGGTCACTAGAGTGGGCCCTGCTCCAATACAGTTATGCCCTTATTAAAAGGGGAAATTCAGGGACTTCCGCGATGGGGTTCCCCGGTGGCTCAGACAGTAGAGAATCTGCCTGTAATGCAGGAGACTTGGGCTCAACCCCTGGATCGGGAAGATCCCCTGGAGAAGGGAATGGCTACCCACTCCAGGATTCTTGCCTGGAGAATCCCACAGACAGAGGAGCCTGGAGGGCTATAGTCCATGGGGTTACAAAGATTTGGACACAACTGAGCTACTATCACTTCCCCTGGTGGTCCAGTGGTTAAGTGTCTGGCTTCCAATGCAGGGGACATGGCATTGATCCCTGGCCCAGGAACTGAGATGCCACATGCCATGGGGCACTGAAGCCCACGCCACAACCAGAGAGCCTGTGCGCTGCGGCGAAGACCCAGGGCGGCCGAACGAAAAGAGAAGCAAATGGAAATAGAAGGGGAAGCTCAGGGACGGACACACGCAGGGGCAAAGAACCGCCCAGAGCTTCCGGAAGGAGCACGGCTCTGCCAGCACCTTGACCCCAGCCTTTCGGCCTCCAGAACTGACACGATGAACTTCTGGGGTTTAAAGCACTCCGTTTGTGATGCTTTGTTTACAGCAGTCCTAGGAAACCAACATGCTCGCCAATGAGACCCTAGTTCCCGTCGAGGCAGGATGGTGCTGGGAGCTGCCTCTGAAAGCGGGACCTCCCAGTCTCCACACAACCTTCAGGCAGATGCTGAGGCAGAGACACAAACCACAGCGGGGGAGCTAGACAAGCTCTGCTGGTTCCCAAACCTGGCTGCGCATCCCAGGCGCCCTGTGAAGAGAGGGCGCCCTGTAAAATAGAGACCTCCCTGGTGGTCCAGTGGCTAAGACTCTGCTCTCCCGATGCGGAGGGCCTGGGTTTGACACTGGTCAGGGAACTAGATCCCACATTGCCGCAATAATGAGACAGTCAATGTCTAGGTGGGTTGATAAGAAGTCCAGGGTCCCCCAGGAGGAGAGAGGGGTCTAGGGCTCTCGAAGGGGAGATGGGGGTCCAGTTCTTAAGGAGGAGAAAAGGACAAACTTTTTCTTCTACATCTCTTTGTCTTAGTCACAAAAAACGTTTTTTCTTTAAACCTGATGATTACACAACAACACAACTCAGGTTAAACTCTGTACTAGGGATTATATAACAACAATGTATTCTAGCAAAGTGGCATGCTAGCAAAGCGATGCTCAAAATTCTCCAAGCCAGGCTTCAATGGTATGTGAACCGTGAACTTCCAGATATTCAAGCTGGATTTAGAAAAGGCAGAAGAACCAGAGATCAAATTACCAACATCCATTGGATCATCAAAAAAGCAAGAGAGTTCCAGAAAAACATCTACTTCTGCCTCATTGACCACTCCAAAGCCTTTGACTATGTGGATCACAACAAACTGTGAAAACTTCTTTAAGAGATGGGAATACCAGACCATCTTACCTGCCTCCTGAGAAATCTGAATGCAGGTCAATAAGCAACAGTTAGAACTGGACATGGAACAACAAGCTGGTTCCAAATTGGGAAAGGAGTATGTCAAGGCCATATATTGTCATCCTGCTTATTTAACTTATATGCAGAGTATATCATGAGAAATGTTGGGCTGGATGAAGCACAAGCTGGAATCAAGATTGTCAGAGAAATATCAAAAACCTCAGCTATGCAGATGACACCACCCTATGGCAGAAAGCTAAGAAGAACTAAAGAGCCTCTTAATCAAAGTGAAAGAGGAGAGTGAAAAAGTTGGCTTAAAACTCAACAGTCAGAAAACTAAGATCATGGCATCTGGTCCCACCACTTCAGGGCAAATAGATGAGGAAACAGTGACAGACTTTATTTTTGGAGGCTCCAAAATCACTGCAGATGGTGACTGCAGCCATGAAACTAAAAGACACTTGTTCCTTGGAAGAAAAGCTATGACTAACCTAGACAGCATACTAAAAAGCAGAGATATTCCTTTGCCAACAACGTTCCATCTACTCAAAGCTATGATTTTTCCAGTAGTCATGTACAGATGTGAGAGTTGGACTATAAAGAAAGCTGAGCACCAAATAATTGATGCTTTTGAACTGTGGTGTTGGAGAAGACTCTTGAGAGTCCCTTGGACTGCAAGGAGATCCAACCAGTCCATCCTCAAGGAAGTCAGTCCTGAATATTCAATGGAAGGACTGATGCTGAAGCTGAAACTCCAATACTTTGGCCACCTGATGTGAAGAAATGACTCATTGGAAAAGACCCTGATGCTGGGAAAGACTGAAGGCGGGAGGAGAAGGGGACAACAGAGGATAAGATGGTTGGATGGGATCACCACCTCAATGGACGTGAGTTTGAGTGAACTCCGGGAGTTGGTGATGGACAGGGAGGCCTGGCGTGCTGCAGTCCATGGAGTCACAGAGTCAGACAGGACCGAGCGACTGAACAGAACTGAACTGAATGTATCCTGCTTGAGGACAGGTTCTCCTTCTTGAGAATCTTCTGACTATTCCTGTCATCTTAAAATGTAAATTGTGAGAATGGGTCTAGTAAGATCTTTACAACCTTGAAACAGTCTTTTGATTTATTGTAATAACCAAGTAAAAAAGTATATAGCTCCTTTGCTTAGACTAGCAAGCGGGGCACTCTCCGCCCCCTTCTGATGTCTGTGTCAGAAGCTTTCTCTCTCCCTCTTCACTAAACTTCTGCCACACAAAAACCCTGAGTGGTCAAGCCTGGTCTCTGGTCCTGAAGCTAAACCTTCTTCTTCGGAGATCACGAATCCCATATTGTTCACCATAAGCTATCACTAAGACCCGGTGCAGCCAAATAAACAAATAAGCAGATATCTTAAAACAAAGAAAGAATGAAATAGAGATGTCGGAGCAGGAGCCCAGGCCTCCTAGGTCAGAATATCAAGGGCTCGGGTATGAGACGCCCCCTGCCAGGCACTGACCCACAAACCTTCAAGGGCACTTCCAACCGTGAGATTCACACGGCTGTACTCTCAATTCCCAGCCACCCCGACTGGCCCCAGGGACTGGCAGCATCACCTTCACCAGGGAGGCTCGTGAAACATACAGAATTTGGGGCCCACTCCAGACCTGTCAAATCAGACTCTGCGTGTCAGAGGGAGCCCTAGGTAAATGGCGTGCACCTTCGGGCGGAAGGGCACTTGCAGACGCTGAGGACAGAGTCAACCGATGAGAACTGCCCGAGAGGCAGCTCTGCAGAGTGGCCCCCAGCATGTGCACTGCACATCATCGCTCTGGGACTCAGGTCTCTGATCTGCAAAACGGGGGCAGCGCAGCACTTGCGTCATGGGACGAGAGACGGTGAGTTAGCGCACAGGCACGGCTTGTAACAGCACCAAGCACGTATGAGGCGCTCAGCGGGCGCTTCTTAGCCCTAGTTACTGCCTTCAGTACAAGGACTCCAGTTTTCACACAAGAAGGGGAAGAAGACAAGGGTAGGATATCACGGAGCTCCGCGGAGACCCAGAGTTCTCTCTCATTAAGTGGTTACCAGAGGGACTTGTGCAAAATACATTCAACTTGATTGAATGGGCACTTTGCAAAAGACTTGGATTTGTGACAGAAATAGAACAGAACGAACAACTTACCCCACAAACCACTGAAGAAATCGTTGAGGGGAATCTACTGCTTCCCTGGCAAATTAAGCCTTATTGAAAATGCTCCCCAAGCCCCGAAAAAGAAACAAGAATGGGTATTACAGGAATACGTGGGTTGCATTGGGTTTCTTTGGAAATCTCAGCAAAGGAAAAAGAATTTTCTTTTATTTTGAGTGAAGACAACGTCCTGAACCAGAATACGCTCTCCAGGTCCTTCCTCACTCCCCAAGGTCATGAAACTTACAGACAAAGGTGGTTTATAGTCAAGCCAATGGGGTCTCCCTCGTCCACTCGCCCACCCAGAAACGACATCTCTTAAAAATAAACAGCGCGGGGAGAGGTGACTGTTTCTTCTGATGCTTTTGCCCCGGATCCCAGCGGGGCACAGCCTGGTTTACATTACATCTGAGCCGCAGCATGTGCTGTGTGTTAGCTGTTAGTCGTGTCCGACTCTTTGTGACCCCGTGGGCTGTAGCCCGCCCAGGCCCCTCTGTCCACAGGATTCTCCAGGCAAGAATACTGGAATGGATTGCCATTTCCTCCTTCAGAAGATCTTCCCGACCCAAAGATCGAGCCTAGGTCTCCATTATGGCAGGCAGATTCTTCACCATCTGAGCTAGCAGGAAGCTCGCAGTGGGTCTACAGCAAGTACGAGCCCCCCAGGCTTGTGTTGTAAATGCCCGCGTGTCCCTTCTGTAAGCGTAGCTATTTCTCATTTTCCGAAATCAAAAGTTTTGTTTTTGAGAGCTGACTATAATGGTTGATTTTTTTCTTAAAGAAGAAGATTCTATTTTGCCACTGACTTTCACGTTTTAAAATAGAGGTGCCAAGCTTTTGCTCAGCAGTGGAAATCATCTACAAAACCAAAAGGAAATCTAGTGAAAATATCTGCAAATGAAATGACCAATAAGGGATTAAGAGCCAAAATATACACAGCTCATACAACTCAACAGCAGAAAAAAAAAAAAAAAAACCCTGATTTAAACATGGGCAGAAGAGCTGAATAGACATTTTCCCAAAAGAGAAATGGAGACGGGCAAGCGGCAAATGAAAAGATGCGAATGTCGCTATCACCAGGAAAACACTAATCCAAACCACAGTGGGACGTCGCCTCACTCCTGTCAGAACGGCAGTCATCAAAAAGAGCATGGATGGCAAACGCTGGTGAGGATGTGGAGGAAAGAGACCCCTCGCACACTGTTGGTGGGAAGGCAGGTTGGCGCAGCTACTGTGGAAGATAGCATGGAGGCTTCTCAGGAAACTGAAAATGGAACTACTATGCGAACCAGCAATCCCACTCCTGGGTGTATATCCGAAGGAAAAAAACACCAGTCTGAAAAGGTCCGTGCATCCCTGGCTTGATAGTAGCATTGTTTACAGTTGCCAAGATACAGAAGCAATCTAAGTGTCCACCAACAGATGAATGGATAAAGGTGGGGTCTATACACCCAATGGAGTATTATGCAGCCATAAGAGAGAATGAAATTCCGCCACTTGCAGCAACGTGGACGGATGCGGAGGGCGTTATGCTAAGTGAAATATGTCAGAGAAAGACAGTTACTGTATGATATTACTTATGTGTGGAATCTAAAAAGTGCAACGGACGAATGAACACCACAAAAAAGAAGCAGGCTCACAGATACGGAGAACAAATGAGTGGTAACCAGTGGGGAGAGGGAAGAGGGGCGGAGCAAGGCAGGGGTAGAGGCTTAACAGGCATGAACTATTATGCATAAAATAAGCTACAAGGATATACTGTACTACACAGGAATACAGCCAATATTCTGTAACAACTGCAAATGGAGGATAACCTTTAAAACTGTGAATTACAATATTGCACATCTGTAATTTATATAATATTGTTCAGCAACTATACCTCAAGTGAAGATAAAAGGTGCCATATTTGAAAAAAATTTCTTCCCCAGTAAATTAAGTTAAATTCAATTAAAAAGCCTGGATAGGAAAACAGTCAACAAGAAAGTCAAGTAACCCTGTCAAAAAAAAAAAAAATGGGCAAACGACTTGCATAGACATTTCTCCAAAGATGCTACACAGATGGCCAATTTACGAAAAGATGCTCACCACCACTAATCACAAGAGAAATAACCACAGTGACGTGTCATCTCACACCAGTTGAGATGGCTACTATCAAAAAGGAAGGGAAGGAGGAAGGAAGGAGGAGAGAAGGAAGAAGGGAAGGGAGGGAGGAAAGGAGAGGAAGGAACAAACACCGCTGAGGGCGTGGAGGAACCGGGACCCTTCCATCCTGCTGGTGAGACTGTAAAACGGCGCAACTGCTATGGACACCAGGATGGAGGCTCCTCAAAAAATGAAAAGCAGAACCGCCATACGGTCCATCAATTCCACTTCTGGGTTTCAAAAGAACCAAAAGCACGGTTGCGGTTGCAGTGACATATTTACACACTCGTGTTCATAGCAGCACTACTCACAACAGCCCAGACGCGGAAGCAACCCAAACATCCACCACCAGATGGATGGTATGTATAGAGTGGAATATTACACACCCTTAAAAAGGGAGGGGATTCTGATGCATGCTACAATGTGGGTGAACCCCAAGGACATCATACTAGGTGGAGTACGACTGTCATAAAAGGACAAGTACTATATGATTGCACTTACATGGTGTATCTAAAGTAGTCAAATTCATAGAAACAGAAATTAGAATGACAGTTACCAGGGAACCACTTCAGGGAGGAGGAAATTGGGGACCGGTGTTTGATGGGTATAGAGTTTCAGATCTGCATGATGAGAAAATTCTGGAGAATTTTCTCTGTTTGTTTCACAACAATGTGAACATACTTAGTACTACTGGTGCATGCGTGCTCAGTCGCTCAGTCGTGTCCAACCCATTGTGACCCCCTGGACTGCAGCCCGCCAGGCTCCTCTGTCCACGGATTCTCCAGGCAGGGATACTGGAGTGGGTTGCCATTTCCTTCTCCAGGGGATCTTCCTGACTGAGAGGTGGAGCCCGTGTTTCCTGGGGTTCCTTACCACTGTGCCGCCTGGGAAGCCGGTACCACTGGACTGTGTGCTAAAAATAGAGGTAAGTGGTAAATTTTCTGTTATGTGCTCTTTACCGCAATAAACAAAAAGAAAAACCAACACTTGCCAGCAGTATGCATTGCATGTTTTTACTCCCTTTTCTTCCCTTTTTTCATTGTCATAGGTGCGTAGTGGTATTTCACTATGGTCCTAATTAGAAATTCCCGAATGACAGGAGATGGACTTCCCCAGCGGCTCAGTGGTAAAGAATCCGCCTGCCAACACTGGAGACGTGGGTTTGATCCCTGGGTCAGGAAGATCCCCTGGAGGAGCAAATGGCAACCCACTCCAGAATTCTTGCCTGGAGAACCCCATGGACAGAGGAGCCTGGTGGGTTACAGTCCACGGGGTCACAAAGAGTCGGACACGACTTAAAGAATGAACAGCAACGGTAGATCCTGAGCATTTCTCCATGTACTTACTTGTCATCCATATAAAATCTTGGCCAAGTTGCCTGTCACATCTTTTACCTATTTTAAAATCAGGTTTGTTTCCTTACTGTTTGCTTTAAAAAGTGAAAGTTGCTCAGTCGTGTCCTACTCTTTGCGACTGTATAATCCATGGAATTCTCCAGGCCAGAATACTGGAGTGGGTAGCCTTTCCCTCCTCCCAGGGATCTTCCCAACTCAGGAATCGAACCCAGGTCTCCCGCATTGCAGGCGGATTCTTTACCAGCTGAGCCACAAGGGAAGCCCAAGAATACTGGAGTGCGTGGCTTATCCCTTCTCCAGTGCATCTTCCCGACCAGGGATTGAACCAGGCTCTCCCGCATTGCAGGTGGATTCTTTACCAGCTGAGCTATCAGGGAAGTCCCGATAACTTTAAAGTTCGCTTTAAACTTGATGTGCGTATTTCAGATATAAGTCCTGTATCAAATGTCTGTTTTACCAATATTTTCTCCAAGTCTCTTGGCTTATCTTTTCATTCTCTTAACAATGTCTTTCACAGAGAAGAAGACTGAATTTTGATAAAGGTCAACATCAATTTAAAAAACAAAAAGAAAAGAAAAAAAAAACACCGCCAACAAAAGAAAACAGTTAGCCATCCTCCTTAAAGGCTGGAGGCTGGACTCCCACAGCACAGCCGGATCTTGATTGCATTTTAAAATCCTTTTTGTCTCTCTGGTATCTCCTTTCTTCTAATTGCTTAATACTTTTGTTTGCAATGAAATGATTTTCCTGTGATAACAATGAATAATGAGAACCCGGTCCAAATGTCTCTTAAATTGCTTAGAGCAACTACTATGACTTAAAACATGATAGCAGCAAGAGTATAAACATTCCATTTATGTCAAATCATTCTGTTTACACCACCCCAAAATATGTCTTAAGGACAGAGATTACCTTTAAACAATGTAGTCTGATGTCTTTGTTTTCAGCTTTTAATAGAATTTTTTAAATGCATCTTCTAAGAAATTAGCATTGTGTTTGGGAATTACATTAACTTATAATGACAGTCTGTCATGCATCCTAAGCTGGTATAGTTTATCAAGCTAGGCTGTGAGTGAAGACAGTGTTTCTTATTCTACTGTTTCAAGATGTAGACTTTTGCATTCATGAAGAGAAAAATCCGTTTCCGCCTGGAAAATTAAACACAGCCTGTTGCAGAAGAGTGTCCATCAGTATTTGAGTCCTGGGGTATTATTCTTCCAGTGATGGACTCTGCATATGGATATCACAATACTTAATTATCTGGGGACATTACTGTCACCAAGGATAGAATGAAGACTCTTGGAAGAGGCTCTCCTGTCATCAGTTTTCTCTTTCAGCAAGAAGGCATCCTGGATTGCACAGTGTAGAAATGAGTAATGCGGCACACACTCCTGGGCTGCCTGTGGAAGATGCTGTAAACGGCTTCTCCAGCTCATGGCATGAAAGGCACCACATCGCAAACATTCCATCTCAGAAGCAAGCATTAGGCTGAGGGCTTAAACAACGAAATGAGAAGCGGCAGTGTGGACTACCCTGCGTCCTGCCCGGTTGATCAAGATGAAGAGCACTCTCATTGGCACAGACCCTGATGCTGGAAAAGACTGAGGCCAGGAGGAGACGGGGGAGGTAGGGGATGAGATGGTTAGAGAGCATCACCCACTCAATGGACATGAACTCGAGCAAACTCCAGGAGATGGTGAAGGACAGCAAAGCCTCGCGTGCTGTGGTCCACGGGGTCTCAGAGTCAGAAGACACAACTTAGCTACCGAACCACAACAAAAGTTATCAAGGCTAGCAATAGTAACAGTTGCTTCAAAATGACCAGGAAGAAAAAACAGGAGGCGTTCAAGTATAATGGTGTGAATATATTCAAGGGAGGAATTTCACTTTAATTTTATTAGATAGGACTTTATAATACTTCTATTACTTTCTCGCTCCTCCCACACACACACACATGCACATTTACACCAAAATCCTACCGATGTTGTGCAGCCCACATACAAAGACTTAGAACACTTACATTATGTGGCGATCCAAAGCCAGGGACCATTACCACAAAATGTGGAAGATATTTTGGCAACCATTACATGAAAGCAAAGACATTACTTTGCCGACTAAGGTCCGTCTAGTCAAGGCTATGGTTTTTCCTGTGGTCATGCATGGATGTGAGAGTTGGACTGTGAAGAAGGCTGAGCGCCGAAGAATTGATGCTTTTGAACTGTGGTGTTGGAGAAGACTCTTGAGAGTCCCTTGGACTGCAAGGAGATCCAACCAGTCCATTCTGAAGGAGATCAACCCTGGGATTTCTTTGGAAGGAATGATGCTAAAGCTGAAACTCCAGTACTTTGGCCACCTCATGCAAAGAGTTGACTCACTGGAAAAGACTGTGATGCTGGGAGGGATTGGGGGCAGGAGGAGAAGGGGAAGACAGAGGATGAGATGGCTGGATGGCATCACTGACTCGATGGACGTGAGACTGAGTGAATTCCGGGAGTTGGTGATGGACAGGGAGGCCTGGTGTGCTGCGGTTCATGGGGTCACAAAGAGTCAGACACGACTGAGAGACTGAACTGAACTGAACTGAACTGAACACAAAAACACCAACTCCACTGATGCCAAATACAAGTTTCTTCCTTCATTTTGACATCGTTTAGTTTTAGTATTTACAATTTTATCTACAGTTTTTAAGACTCCTCCTGAGGGAACTATTTCAGAGATGTAGAGAAGTAAAGAAAATCATAGGGTCAAAATCTACATATCTCTCACCTACATTTAATAAAGGTTAACCTTTTACTGTATTTGATTCAGATTTTTAAAATCAAATGCTGCAGAAAGAACAGAAGTTCTTGTCTCCTCCCCGCACCAATTAAAAGATACTAAATATCTGGAGCTAGAATCAAGATTGCTGGGAAAAAATATCAATAACCTCAGATATGCAGATGACACCACCCTTATGGCAGAAAGAGGAACTGAAGAGCCTCTTGATGAAAGTGAAAGAGGAGAGTGAAAAAGCTAGCTTAAAACCCAACATTCAAAACACTAAGATCATGGCATCGGTCCCATCACCTCATGGCAAACAGATGGGGAAACAAGGGAAACAGTGTCAGACTTTATTTTGGGGGGCTCCAAAATCACTGCAGATGGTGACTGCAGCCATGAAATTAAAAGATGCTTTCTCCTTGGAAGAAAAGCTATGACCAACCTAGACAGCATATTAAAAAGCAGAGACATTCCTTTGCCAACAAAGGTCCATCTAGTCAAGGCTATGGTTTTTCCTGTGGTCATGTATGGATGTGAGAGTTGGACTATAGGGAAAGCTGAGTGACAAAGAACTGATGCTTTTGGACTCTGGTGTTGGAGAAGACTCTTGAGAGTCCCTTGGCCTGCAAGGAGATCCAACGAGTCCATCCTAAAGGAAATCAGTCCTGAATATTCATTGGAAGTATTGACGCTGAAGCTGAAACTCCAATACTTGGGCCACCTGATGTGAAGAGTTGACTCACTGGAAAAGACCCTGATGCTGGGAAAGATTGAAGGTGGGAGGAGAAGGGGACGACAGAGGATGAGATGGTTGGATGGCATCACCGGACTCAATGGACATGAGTTTGAGCAAGCTCCCGAGTTTTTGATGGACAGGGATGCTTGGCAGTCCATGGGGTCACAAAGAGTCGGACATGACTGAATGACTGAACTGAACTATCTGGAAAAGCTCGTGGGCACTCTTCTTAGCCATGTTTTTATACTTTTCATAGCTTATATAATTTCATATATAAAATAGGTAATGTTACTTTACACAGTTTTGAACTTTAAATAAACAGTATTTTGCCAGGTGCAGCAATCTGCAATTTACTTGTGGTTTCTGCTAAATATTGGACATTTATCTTGGTCGATTTATACGTCTAGCTCATGCGTTTTAACTGCAGTTTAGTACACTATTTTATGCATTTATCACAGTTTAATCATCCACTCATCTGAGGACTGGTATTTTACTTCCAATTTTTCACCATTACAAGAAACCCTTCTGTGACTGTTCCCATGCCTGGCTCCTTGTGTATCTTTGCGAGGACTTCTAGAGATGTCCTGAAACTGGAATGCTTGGTCGCATAATATGTGCATCTTCAGTTTTACTATAGATTTCCAAACTATCCCAGATGGCTGCATTAATTTGCACTCCCAACAACTGTGGATGCAGGCTCCCATTTGCCCAAATTTTGTTAACGGCTAGTACTACCAACTTTTTTCATTTTTTGTCAGATATAAAGAATAAGACTTTAAGTGGCATTTCCCCAATTACTAGTGATGTTGTTGGACATCTCTGCATGTATCTGTTGGGCCTTTAGGGTTTCCTTCTCTGAAATTCCTAATCAAATTGTTCGTTCGTTTGTTTTTCTGCTTTTCTTAAAGAGTATGGGTTGCCCCTTTTTCATCGATTTGTGGCAGCTCTTTATATATTCTAGACACCAGTACTTTGTGTCAGCTGTACGCACTGCAAAGAACTCACAAGGCTTCAATGTGGATGTAATTTAGAGTGTCTCTGCTCAGAGAGAAGCTCTTGCTTTTGTATTTTTATTTTAATGTCAGCACACTTTAAATGCATTCATTTTGTCATTGGGCTTCCATGGTGGCTCGGACGGTGAAGAATCTGCCTGCAATGTGGGAGACCTGGGTTTGATCCCTAGGTTGGGGAAGATTCCCTGGAGACGGGAAAGGCTACCCACTCCAGTATTCTTGCCTGGAGAATTCCATGGACAGAGGAGCCTAGCAGGGTCACAAACAGTCCGACATGACTGAGCAATTAACACTTTCACTTTCTAAAGTGCTACCCTGATTCTCACGGCCCTCTTTTCTCAGCGGGCTTACTGTCGTAGCCTGAGTCTAGACTAGCATCCTCCACACTGCCCTCCATCACTCCAGAGCCTTCCTTCTTAAAAAAAAAAAAAAAAAAATTATCTATTTAATCACCACGTCTTCATAGTGACATAGAAGATATTTCAGCTGTGGCGTGCAAACTCCTAGTTGTGGCCTGTGGGATCTAGTTCCCTGACCAGGGATCGAACCTGGGTCCCCTACACTGGGATCTCGGGGTCTTAGCTGCTGGACTGCCAGGGAGGTCCCCTCCCACCGCAGAAACTTATTTCGGACGGGAAAGAACGCAAATCTGAGGAAGACCATCACAAAGACCTTCATTCTCACTGCTGCCTACGGGATAAAAGCCCAGCTTTCTGGAGACTGTGCCTCACCCTCCGTGTGTAATCCGGCCACCTGCCCGGGCCCACCTCTCTCCACCACCACGCTCTGTGTGGCAGGGGCAGTCTTGGGCCCCAGCTCTTGACTTCTCTCTGCATCCTGTCACGGTCTTCTCACGGGCATGGTTTATCTTCCTGCACTACGAGTCTGTAGGGCGGCCATCACAAATTACCACAGACTAGAGGCTTAAAACAGCGGAAACGTGCTCTCTCACGGCTCCGGAGGCCTGAAGTCTGAAAGCACGGCGTCAGGCAGCACTACACGGACAGAAGTGTCTGTGGGTCAGTTCTGGGCCTCAGCCCTCCCAGGCCCTGTTGGTTTCTGCCCCTCCTTTTATGGTTCTGCCCTGGCTTCGAGAAGGATATGCCCTGACCCAAAGCAGGTGACGAGATACGGGAGCAGAGTCAGCCTGCCCACCTGAGGTCCTGCAGCTTCAAGCCGTCGAGGCCAGCTGCCCTCCAAGCTGGAGGCAGAAGCAGGCGTGCACCCAACGGACACGCGCAGAGATGTCCCAGTCAGTTTACATGCAGCTGGGAGATCAGTCCTGACAGATGGTGCAGCATCACTGAAGTCTTGCGGTCGTTAGGCAGCAATGGCTAATGAATACATAACGCCTGGTACCGTGACAAAACGATGAATTAGTCAGCCTGCTGCAGGGCACTTTCTTTTCTTTTTCTTTATTTTGGTCACGCAACACAACACACAGGATCTTCCCTGGCCAGGAACTGAACTTGTACCCTCTGTGCTAGGACCGTGGAGTCTCAACCCCTGGACCACCCGGCAAGTCCTGCAGTGCACCTTTAGACTCAATGTTCCCTTTGTCTGAAATGTATACTCCACCACCACCTGTCAACGCCATCCACCTGACAAATTCCAACTTAACCTTTAAATCTAAATTCAAGCACCAACTCCCGCAAGCCCTCGGGCACTGCCCTGGGAGCGCTGAGTTCCCAGGCTCTCATCTCACACTCTTCCAGCATAGCAACTACTGCTCTGCCACTGCTTGCCCATCTAATCATAAGGCTTTTGATCCCTGGCACTGGCAAAATGACTGGTACCAAAGTCTGGCACTAAACGAAGCAAAGGAAAATAGACTTGGTGGGGACAGGGCCGTAGCGGGTAAGGAGGAAAAGGGAAGAACAGACTCAGCTGAGGACAGAAGGCAGCAAAGGTCGACAGAAGCACGCGGGTCCAGATGCCCCTCGCACCGTGATTCTGACACACGCGGCTGCTTCAGGGTCCTCCTTGTGGTTATAAAAACTCATCTCATCACTGAGCCGCAGAGCACAATCGCAAAGAAAGCAAAAGTCCGGGGCAGGGCGGGGCCGGGGAGGTGGTCCCTGCTGAAACATCTCAGTGAAGATGCAAGGAAAGCCAGACCACAGAGGAGTCCACAGAGGCGAATGGAGCTGATCTATTTTCTGTGACGATAACCACAGAGACGGGATTAAGACAGAAAAGCAACACACACACATGCCTTATTAAGCCTGTGCCCACAATTTATGCCAATAAGAAACATAACCAAGAAGGTATCCCCAGCAGCTTCCACATTTGTTGATGCAACTCATATCTATTAAATGCCTACTGTATGCTGGCCAGACTCTGTTAGGTACCCCACAGGAACTTATTAATCCTCACGGCCACACTCTCAGGTAGGATTGTACCCATTTTACAGATAAGGATACCAAGGCTCAGAGCGGTTAAGCAACTGCCCCAAGACGCACAGTCCTATGAATCAAGGGCAATTTGATCAAAGGTCCTGCGTGATCCTGTATGACACACCGCCTCTAAAGACGCTGTAGGGGCTTCCCTGGGGGTCCAGTGGTTAAGACTCCATGCTTTCATTGCAGGGTGTGTGAGTTCGATCCCTGGTTGGGGAACCAAGACCTCATCTAAAGCTCGGTGTGGCCAAACACAAAAGAGAAGAGGTTTTAACGCAACCTCGGTGGGCAGCGTGGGGGCATTAGAGGGAATGAAGACGCAATATATCTAATGCTGTGCTGCTACATAAAGCCTAATGCCATTATGGGATATCCTCTAGTATACCACCATGAACTATAAATAAGCCAGAACAGCCCCAGCTGTGATGCCAAACCGGAACTCACTCAGCAGGTGAGCCTAACACAAGCTTGCACTTCCGCAGACACTACCAGCCAGCCCTGCCCTAAACTGCTCTGATCCTGGATCGGAGGAAGCCTGGGCATCACTGAGGAGCCAGTCTGCTGGGACTCCTCCAAATGCCACGCGCTGTGCCATCTGGAAACTTGATATGCAAGCCCTCCCGGCAAAATGGGGAGGGGCGAGCAGAGTCAGGATCGGGTGTCAGACAAAGCAGGCAATTATTTTTCCGAAGGCTGTCAGGAGAGGACGGGGAGGAGAAAGCCAGGGGTGACTGTGAAAACATGCTGAGAAGAACCCGAAGCCCCTGGGACTGAGGAAGTGAGGACCTCAGCCTCACCTGGACGTCACACTTCGTTGTCCTGGGGGACAGGCGTGTGTGGCTGCCCACTTGCTTTCCTTCCGCAGTGGAACTCAGGGGCGAGCAGAAAGCAGTGACAAGCACCCCTTTTAATTCTGTCCTCTTTTGCTTCCCAAGGGAGTCCAAACAGGGTAACTGATCAATGAGGAAGCTGTGAAATCAAATTCATATTTTACGGCAAGAAAAGAAAATCTCAAACATAAACAATGTCCTCTGCCCTTGGGTTTCCTCCCCGCACTCCCACTCTGCGTCTCGTATCTGCATCCTTGTTGCTCAGTCGTGTCCGACTCTTGGCGACCCCATGGACTGCAGCAAGCCAGGCCTCCCTGTCCTTCACTATCTCCCGGAGTTCACTCAAACTCAAGCGCATTGAGTTGGTGATGCCATCCAACCATCTCATCCTCTGACGTCCCCTTCTCCTTCCACCCTCAATTTTTCCCAGCATCAGGGTCTTTACAAATGAGTCAGCTCTTCACATCAGGTGGCCAAAGTATTGGAGCTTTCAGCTTCAGCATCAGTCCTTTCAATGAGTATTCAGGACTGATTTCCTTGAGGATGGACTGGTTGGATCTCCTTGCAGGCCAAGGGACTCTCAAGAGTCTTCTCCAACACCACAATTTGAAAGCATCCATTCTTCGGTGCTCAGCTTTCTTTATAGTCCAACTCTCACATCTGTACATGACTACTGGAAAAACCATAGCTTTGACTAGACAGACCTGTGTTGGCAGTCATGTCTCTGCTTTTTAAAACGCTGTCTAGGTTGGCCATAGCTTTCCTTCCAAGGAGCAAGCGTCTTTTAATTTCATGACTGCAGTGTATCTGCATTAGACATTGACCAAACCTCCCCCATTGGCAGAAAAACCTGCTCAACCAGAAAGGGCAATCTCTCCCAGTGTCAACAAGACAACTCCTTAAAAGATAACATTCCTTTTTGATTTTGCAAGAGGTCACATCACCCATCATGATGACGCTTGGATCTGGACTGTTAACTGTCAATAATTTCTTGCCTGGAGAAACCCATGGACAGAGTCCATATGGTTGAAAAGAGCTGGATGCCACTGACACTTTCACTTTCTTTCTTTCTAACGTGCGGCCCTCTGTCTCAAAAAACTTGTATGACTGTGCCTTGACTTCTAGCGGGTGAAACAGTTCTCAGAGTTTTGTGAGATGCCGTCCCCGGGTTATAATCTTCTTTTTGGCTCAAATAACATTTTCCATTTCTATCTTAGATCAACTGATTAATTTTTCGTCAACAAAACACACACATAAACAGACAGCATCCCACCAAAATGCCTCTGGCATCTCTACCAGAGTACAGAAGCCCTCTGGATGGCATGATACAACTAACATTGATTGTACCCACATGTCTCAGTGGTTCAGGGTATGAATTAGGATGAGCTGTGTTTTGCTGCAATAACGAAGTACCCTACCGTTCCAGCTGCCCAGGGGCCCAGGGACAAAGGCTCCTTTGCAACCCATGCACCTTCAATCACCACCTGAGCATCCTGGGCTTGCTGCTTAGTGAGATGGGTCCTTCTGAATCTAGATCATCCGCATCACAGAAATGAGCCTCAGTTTCCTCGTCTGTCAAATAAAATTAACAATACCACTGACCCCACAGGACTACTGTGGTTTCCCAGGTGGTGCAGTGGTAAAGAATCTGCCTGCCAATGCAGGAGTTGAGGGTTCAACCCTTGTATTGGGAAGATCCCCTGGAGAAGGAAATGGTAACCCACTCCAGTATTCTTGTCTAGGAAATTCCATGGACAGAGGAGCCTGGTGGGCTACAGTCCATGGGGTCGCAAAGGGTCGGGCACGACTGAGCAACTGAGCACACACAGGACTACGCATGCAACGTGCATGCCCACAATACACGTTCCACGACTGTGAGTTATTCTTGTGACATTTCCCACCCAGAGAAAAAGGCAACAGGAAAAGATACAGAAAGCAAATGTTCCAAGACATGAATTATAGTTGCTCCCATGTGGCGAGATTAAAAGTAGACTTTTCTTATCTCCCGGAACTTTTCTATTCTCTAGATTTTTTTTATAGTTAACATATATGATTTTAACAAATGGAGGGGAAAAAAGCCAGCGTATAAATGCATCTAACATGAGAGCATTAATGCCAAGTTTAAAAAGCGCCTGGCCTTGAATGACCTTGAGAATAAGAGGCTACAGACGGCAGCCCGGGTTCCAGATGCAGCCAGAGCCCTGTCTTTTAAGGCCTGTGAGCTACGGATGTTTTTCACATTTTTAAAGGATTGTAAGGAAGGAAGAGGAAAGGAAAAGGCAACAGAGACCATATGTGGTCTGCAAAGTGCAAAATATTTACTTTCTTGTCGTTCTTAAAAAAGTATGCTGACCCTGTTTTAGCTCATTTGATCACCTGATTCTTCACAAAGCCAGCCTTCTCCTTGCAGGGACTTTACTTGGAATTCATTCTGGGTTTTTCTTTTTTTAAAACCCATATGCACATATACATATTGTTGTTGTTCTGTCACTAACTTGTGTCAGACTCTTTGTGACCCTGTGGACTATAGCACACCAGGCTTCCCTGTCCTTCACCATCTCCCGGAATTTCCTCAAATCCATGTCCATTGAGCTGGTGATGCTATCTAGCCATCTCATCCTCTGTCATCCCCTTCTCCCCCACAATCTTTCCCAGCATCAGATCTTTTCCAATGAGTTGGCTCTTCACATCAGGTGACCAAAGTATTGGAGCTACGCACAAATGTAAAGGCACACAGTTCATATAATTCTCCTTTTCATTCAGTGATCCCACATTTAGGAAGTGCCTATTGCGTTGGGAGGTATTAGCGGGGCCACAGCTTCCAGCCTGATCCAGGCACTGGTGTAAGCGGGAGGGTGCAGCGTTGAATAGAGTTCCGGGGTCAAACACACACTCACTCCATCCTCAAACGGATGATGCTCTGAGGCCCCAGCTCCAGGCCACGTGCTCTGTGGCAGGTGCTGGGGATTCAGGGCAAACAAGACAGGTCAAGACACTGCCCGCAAGGAGCCGACAGTTCACCAGGGAAGCAAGTGCCAGGCAGGGGCTGGGCGGAGAGGGCTACCTCTAGAGAGGCAGGGCACTTCACCCAGATGGGAACTCCAGGAACGCATCTGGAGGAAAGGACGCCTCTGGTTCTAAATAAGGACTGGCCAGCTGACACGTGAGGGAGGAAAGTGGTTCCCAGCAGAGGGAGACCGTGAGGAAAAGCTCAGATGACGATGGGCACAGCCTGAGAACCCGCTGCAGCAGCTGACGCTTGGCTCAGGGGGCAGAAGACCAGCCTGAGCTGAAGCTAAGGAGGTAAGGAGGTGCCTGGACCACAGCCCTGGGGGAAATTCATGTTAAAGAGAAAAGACAAAACGGCGTGGACCCGAGGGGAAGATCGCAAAGGGTTTTGGATGGAGAGTAAATAGTCAGATCAGAAATGTATTTCGTATGCGCTCAGACTCTTTGCAGCCCCATGGACTATAGCCCGTCAGGCTCCTCTGTCCCTGGAATTCTCCAGGCAAGAATACTGGAGTGGGCTGCCATTCACTTCTTCACGGGATCTTCCCAACCCAGGAATCAAACCCATGTCTCTTTATACCTCCTGCACTGGCAGGCAGGTCCTTTACCACTAATGCCCACCGGAGAAGCCCTGGCTACCTCTTATTCAGAGCTGAGCTCCAGAGAGCTTTGTGTCTCCAGCAAACTGAGTCATCTGAGCCACTAGCCACACTGCCTGCCTGGAATGACCTAACAACTGGTTAAATGGAGATCGTGATATCTACCCCCAGGAATTGAGAATTAGAGTGTACAAACGAATCCTGTACCCCTGTACCCCCATATCCACAGCAGGGCTGTTCACAACTGCCCAGAGGTGGAGACAACCCAAATGTCCAGCAGTGGATGAATGGGAAACCAACATGACATAACCAGGCAGTGGAGCAGCGTTCAGGCATAGAAACGAGCAGGGTCTGACACTGGCTACAGCGTTGACGAGACCTGAAAACATTACGCTGAGTTTAAAGGGAAAAAAACCAGACACAAAAGGTCACATACTGTATGGTTGCATTTATAGAAAAATAGCCAAAAATGGGTGAATCGACAGAAACAGAAGGAAGATTTGTGGTGACCAGGGCTTGGGGGTGAGGGAGGGGTGGGGAGTGACGGCTCAATGGGGATGGGGGTTTCCTTTTTGCGGGGGGATGAAAAATGTTCTGGAACTGGATAGCAGCGTTAGTTACACAAAACTGCGAAGGTACCAAGTGTCATTGAATGGTTCACTTCAAAATGGCCAACTTTAGGAGTTCCCTGGGGGCCTAGCAGATAGGATTCCAGGCTTTCACAGCCCTGGCCTGGGTTCAATTCCTGGTCAGAGTACATCTGGCAAGCCCCAGTGTGCAGCCAAAACTAACTGCAGACACATAACACAGTTAACTTTATGTTATGTGAATTTCACATCAATTACCAAATAAAAAATTAATTTTTTGTACAGCTGATTTACAAGGTTGTTTGAGTTTCAGGTGCACAACAAAGTGATTCCATTAGACATATTCTTTTTCATGTTCTTTTCCATTGCGGTTCACTTTGGATACAGAACACAGTTCCCCGTGCTATACACCAGGACCCTGCTCTCTATCCACTGAATACATAAGAGCTTGTGTCTGCTGACCCGGAACGCCTAAACTCACCACCCCCTTTACCTTTGGTAACCACAAGGTCATTTTCCATGTCTGTGAGTCTGTTTCTACTTGTAAGTTCCTTTGTCGTAAATATATATATATATACACATACATTGTTAAGGAGACTGTGAGAAACAGAGGGCCTGGGGTATCCCACCGCCCAGGTTTCCCATCTGTGTCCCTCACACAGGACATTTGCCCAGACTCCTCCAGCACATCTTGCTGGACTGATCTGTGATTTCTTCACTCCGGTGAGCATCAAAAGCCCCTGGGGACCCATTTCAAAACGCAGACACCTCGGGGACTTCCAGTGCAGGGCTCACGGGTTTTACCCCTGGTCGGACTAAGATCCCACATTGCCAAGTGACATGCCATCCCCTCCAAAAAAAAAAAAAAAGCAGACAGGCTGCAGATGCCCCGGCTTTGTCTCCAGCGCCTGGGGTGGGGCCAGGGCGCCTGCGTTTGCTCGGCCTCCCAGGTGACTCTGGTGTGCCCCCAAGTTTACCAACCACAGAGCCAGGTCCCTTTTCCCTTTTCATCTTGAGACCGTCCCTCCATCAACTGCAGGAAGCCCTTCTTCCCTCTTTACTGAGTTCTTTGCAATAAATAGTAAGACTCTGGCTTCCAAAGGAAAGAACAAGGTACTTGGATTGCAGTGAACCATCCAAGCAACAGCACCTGAATCAAAGCAAGTTATAATTTGCCTCAATCAGAGGTCACCAGCCTTGGCTGAACATCAGAGTCTTCACGGGGGATGTTTTCATTTAGAGACCGAGGCCCTGCCTGGGACACAATGACTCAGAGCTTCCTGAGGGAGGTCCAGGCGTCAGTATTTTCCTAAGGCACCAAAGGCAACTTCTCTGCTCTTTCCCACCCACTCCCCACTCACCCCCACCCTCGAGCACACTTCCTGGTCCAATTGCTCAGAAAATGTTGACTCTAAACGGCAGTGTAAGTCTTTAGATTCTCAAGCAAACATAATTAAGAAAGTAAACAAAGCATGAGAAAGCCTATAACAGACCCACACTTCAGATTAAGTTTTTCTATTTAACTATCTGTGGCTCGTGTTTCTGGTGCCCAGAAAGTGGTCAGCTGCCAAGGAGCATAGATCTGCCTCCGGAAAATAACCCAAGGCTATGAAGCGCTTTAAATCTATATCTAACATTTATTTATTTATTAGGCTGCGCTGGGCCTCAGTTGTGGTCTTCGAGATCTTTAGTTTCTGTGTGTGAACTCTTGGCTGCAGCATGTGGGATCTGGTTCCCTGACCAAGGACTGAACCCGGGCCCCCTGCATTCGACTTAGTGACTAAACCACCATCACCGCCTCTGCGTTGGGAGCCCAGAGTCTTAACCACTGGACCACCAGGAAGTCCCTGTAAAGTGTTTTCAAGTTTGAGGCTGGAAAGAGATTTCATGAAGATGATCTTATTTGATCTTCCCAATATCTTCATTCATTCATTCACTGGACTTCCCTGGTGGCTTAGACTGTAAAGAATCTGCCTGCAATGCAGGAGACCTGGGTTCAATCCCTGGGTCGGGAAGATCCCCTGGAGGAGGGCGTGGCAACCCACTCCGGCATTCTTGCCTGGAGAATCGCATGGGCAGAGGCGCTACAGTCCACGGGGTCCCAAAGAGTCGGACACGACTGAGCGACTAACACCATCTACCGCTCAGTATCTCCATCCATTCATTTATTCCTCATTCCTACCTCCCGAAGGCCTGCTATCCACAGGGAAGAGAAGGGTCAAGACGTGGGAAGTGCCAACGCCTGGGATGGCCAGGGAAGCTTTCTGGTGAAGAACACACAAACGGCACTCTGCAGGGTAAGCAGGAGAGAGTGTGCAAATGCGGGAAGGACTGTGTTTGCAGCTGGGGACCGACCGCGCCATCGGGCCCGCAACAGTCTATCAGTTTCTGCATTAAATTCAGAACACCCTGGTCTTGCTCAGGTCAAGGTGAGTCCACCTACTTTTTACCCATGGAATTGGAGAAGGGAGGCTCTGAAGGGAACTGGCTGTGATTCTAGAGACAACGTGTACTTCTGAGTCACACGGCTGACGATCCCTTCCCCTCCCCCCAGCCCCAAGACTCAGAACCAAAGGAGCCAGAGGCCCGGAGCTGCACAGCACACCTTCAGAGCCAGCGTCCGCACCCTGCCATCGCCGATACACCTTCTGTCACGTATCCCTAGGGCTCGATACGGGAGACGCCACTCTTTTAGCTTTTCCAGGGGCTTTAAAATCCAGCTCCTTCCTCTCAAAGAACTGGCCAAACCAACATCTCCATCGATAAAATTCACTCCTTTTCTTCTTTGATACCAGAATTCTGGGATCTTCTCTGGTGGTTCAGCAGTAAAGAATTCACCTGCCAAGCAGGAGAGGTGGGTTCAATCCCTGGGTTGGGAAGATCCCCCTGAGGAGGAAATGACAACCCACTCCACTATTCTCGCCTGGGAAATCTCAAGGACAGAAGAGCTTGGCGGGCTGCAGGGTCACAAAAGAGTCGACACGACTTAGCAACTCAAGGACAACAACGACAACCGATTCTGCAAGTGGGAACACCACTGCAGTTTCTCCTCCTGTAAGCGATCCTTGGCACTCTCCCCCACCTCCACCTCCTCCATTAGGTTTCAGGGAGAATCAGAACGCTAAAGAGGGAGAGAGTCTATGGAGGAAAGGAGAACATCCATCACCCCTCCTGGGGCAAAATACTCGCCTCCTGCAGCATCTGTCCCTTCCAAATAGTTGTCACAGCAACTCTGGCAACCGGAAGCTGACACCAGCAACAGCTGAGTACATATTAGGCATATGCGCAATACTGCGTATAAAATTGACAGCTAACGAGAACCCACGTACAGCTCAGGGAACGCAGTGCTCCGTGGGGACCTGAATGGGAAGGAAACCCCAAAAGAGTGGGGATATAAGTATACATGTAGCCAATTCACTTCGCTGTACACGACACTCTAAAGCAACTACACTCCAATAAGAATTATTTTTTAAAAAGGTATGTGCCCACCCTGCTCATTTAAGTTATCAGCAGAGGCATCTTCCGTGCCATCACAGCAAAAACTAAGGGAAACTGGACAGGATTGGGACACAGACTCATGAAGGAGCTGGGGAGAAGGCAGTACCCCTGACACTTGCTGACCTTGGAGCCTGACCAGCCAGGGGCATCAGCCACGCTGCCCGACAGGAGCATCTACGTCCCTGTCCCCTGCAGTCCCTGGGCAGCCTCTTCGGATGTCAGATCCCCAGGCAGGGAAGACAGGGGCGGGGCAGCAGGCATCTCCCAGAGAGGAGGCTGCCAAGATGGAAAGCAAAGCTGCAAA
The DNA here is from genome assembly GCF_032405125.1 of Capricornis sumatraensis. Taxonomy (NCBI): domain Eukaryota; kingdom Metazoa; phylum Chordata; class Mammalia; order Artiodactyla; family Bovidae; genus Capricornis; species Capricornis sumatraensis. The sequence goes on along the minus strand of NC_091076.1, from coordinate 107,657,888 downwards.
AGCAAGCGGCGGCATCACAGCTTGTATGTTACTACTTGTTTTTCAGGAAACACATAACAAAAATCACACCTCCAGGACACGCACACACATACATGCACAAAGGCACAGAGCGATCTAACTACTCAGCCGCAGGGAGGTGGTCCGGCAAGCTGCACAGAGACAGAAGGTCTCCGTCCAGGTGCTAAAACGAGGAAAGGAAAATCATTTCAAATTTTAAAAATAACACACAAGAAGAGGATGCACAGACAGTTCCAACTGTGCAAAAGTGTATGTGGGCACGTACATACGTAGAGAAGGGTCGTCTAAACACAGGAGTCAGCGCGCAGGTTGCTTTACAGTTGATCTGAAGCATACTTCAACAATACAAGCATCGGAGGGAGTGGTTATGTCTTAATATTTATAAGATACAATGTAAATCATTTTCCAAAAGGAAAAAAAAAAGAGAGAAAAGAGAAAAATCTAGAAGGGTACCCACTAAACTGATGATGATGGTTGACTTTGATCTGGGAAGAGTTCAGGAAAAAGGAAGCATCCTACTCCATTCAGGCTGACTTTTTTTTCCCTTTAGTTCCCCAACCAGGGATCACACCAGTCCCCCCTGCAGCAGCACAGTCCTAACCACTGGACTGCCAGGGAATTCTCCAAAACCAGATTATCTTTTTTTTTTCAGACTACTGTAACAAATTACCATCAGGTGGCTTATAAACAACAGACATTTATTTCTGGCAATTCTATAGGGTGAGAAGCCCAAGGGCAAAGTGCTAGCAGATTCAGTGTCTGGAGGGAGCCCACTTCCTGGCTCATAGACAGTGTGCACACGTCCTGATGTGCTAGAGGCGGGGAGGGGAGCTCTCTGGGGGCTTTATTGGGGCACTAATCCCATTTACGAGGGCTCCACCCTCATGACCTGGTCACCTTCAAAAGGCCCCACTAACACCATCATACTGGAAGTTAAGTTTAACACATGAACTTTAGCAAGACATAGTCTGTAGCAAAAAAGGACTGTCACATAAAAATCTGTTTAATTTTTATAATGAGATTTGTGTGTTGTATTAATGCAATATTAATAAGACTAAAAAGAGAGACAGGAGGCCATGGAGATACACAGTCACCCTCCTCTCCTCCCCTCCCCTCCACCCACCAGTAGAAAAATCTCTGCTTTACACTGAAGGTGCAGTCTTCGCAGTTACCACCAATCTTAACTTTACATAGACGCAAACTGCAAAGATCACAAAAATGTCAGCATCTCCAGATAGCTGTCCACGGTCCATTCTGTTTCTCCCTAGAGCCGTCCGGGGGGACCATGGGCTCAGACTGGCCTGGGCTGCAATCACCACCACCGCCCTCCTCCGGGGCCTGGCTGATTCCACCTTCCTCAGCCACCCCCGCCCATTTCCCCTCTCATTAAGCCATCATTTGGCAAAGCCTCCGTACAACTCTGTCAGCTCGTTTCCTATTAACGGTGACCGTGTCCGCCTTCTCCACTCTACGCTCAGATAAATGCAGGAAAATAAACACCCTTTCAGGGAGCAATTGGACAAGCGGAATTAATGCGGCCACAGCGGGTTCAACCTGACGGGCTGTTATGAGTAAAGCCCTTTTCATGAGCAATGTGGGGCTCAAGCTCCAAAAGGAAGACAAATACATCTGAAAGGCTGAATGGAGGGGAGCCGAGTTAAAGGACAAGGTCAGAGTTAACCGTCTCCTTCCTGCCATCCCAGAGTCTTGCTACCCTTCAGGTCTTAAATGTGTGAGAAGAAATAGGGAGGGCACCTCCCATGTGGACTTGCAGAGGCACCTGTGCTTGGACTGTCATGGGTCAATGTCAGAATCCCTTCAGCAGGCACTTCCCTGGGGGTCCAGTGGTTTGGACCCCCACACTCACAGTACAAGGGATGTAGGTTCAATCCCTGGTCGGGGAACTAAGATCCCACAGGCCATGTGGCACAGCCAAGGAAATACTTAATTTTAAAAAAGGGCCAAGGAAAAATTTAAGAAAAGTTAAAAAGATATGTTTAGGGAATGCTAAAAGAATCCCTCAAAGCACCTCTGTGCTGAGCGCACTCCTGCACCGGCTTGTTTCGCCAGGGATTGGCTTGCTCCCTCTCGCCTAAACTCCACGCACGGTCCTCCCAGAAGACAAAGCAGAGGCTGTGGGGTCTTCTGCAGGCAGGGCCCGCTTCCTCCAGGCACTCATTTTGCAAGACAAGCCCCCTCTGTCATCCCTGCAGCCAAAGCCTTTTGCTCTTACAACTGCACCCTGCTCCCAGGCCGTGTGTTGAGCCATGAGGCTCTGTTGCAAGGGGAGATGAACAGGCAACTGAAGAGATCTCAGTTGGAATTGCCCCACGGCACGCCCGCTTCCTAAACTCCAACTGCAGTGAGCGTTCTGAAACCAAACTCCGGCCACCGCTTTCTCCCCTAGAAGACTGTATTCCCCTTGGCTGCTCAGTCGTTGCTGACAACCAGCCAGACTCAAGGTCGAAACCCAATAACTCACACTCCAAGATGCATCGTCCCTACGTCCGAGCTGCTGCCCTTTCTGGGTCTGGTTGGCAAATTCACAGTGAGACTGAGGGGAACCTCCAGCCCGTCTCAGAGAGACGGACAGACAGCTCCCCAGCACCACTCTTAGAGTCACGTCTGCATTTGGGTACTGCTGGAGTTATAAACAATGCTTATCCGTTTAGGAGTCCATCCAAGACAAATTCCCCTTCTCACATCAACAGCATGAACTAACTTCTCTTAACACGTCCCAGAACAGATGCTTCCTGCCAGGTTGATCTTTCTGCCAATGAGTGAGATCCTGGGCGTTCATGGTTCTTACGCCCTTTCTGACGACCTTTCATTCTCTCCCTCAGTGCTTACCCCCCACTCCCCAGCCAGGCTTCATTTTCCAAGACTTCCCCCTGGGATCTCCTCTATATTCAAAGCATACAGTAGAGCAAACAGGAAGCAAAAGGTTAAGGAAAAAAAAAAAAAAAAAGGTAGCACCGCATGGAACAAATGACTATTTACACTGCCCAGAGAAAGCTGCTACATTCGGGCAGCTGATCAAATACGCTGACACCCCAGTACCAGGGAACGGTGACTCCTCACGAGACAAAGAGCCCTCTGCCATATATTGCCTTGGAAGCCTGCGGGGGGCTCGGGTACAAAGGCCAGAAAGAGACCAGCAGGGGCCGTGCCAGCCCCGGTTTGCCATCCAGGAGTGAACGCCACTGGCCTTCCTGCCCGGGCGAGGAGAATACACTCCACTGGCAAGGTTACACGGAACCCGGGTGGGCTGGACAGCAGGGTTCGGCAATCCAGCCCGAGGACCCTCCCAGAGCCATTACCAAGCGGACGTGCCCAGCAACAAGGAGGCAGAGGGTCCGGGGGCGCAGCAGACCACAAGCCTGACACGGCCATTCAAGCTCTCATTGAACGAGAATGACACACAGTCCTTCCTCCAAGATAACATCACAGCTCCCATGCAGACATCACCGCACAATGAGCTGTTCGGTCCAGAGGCTGGTCCCTCCGGATCAAGAGTGATCGGTTTCTCACAAGCGTCTGGGCCATGTTCCTCCCAAGACTCTTCCTTCTCTCCCTCCGATGGGGAAGGAAGAAGGCAGGTGGGGAAAGGGGAGCCTACGTCCTGGGGTACGAGCCCTGCCGACTCCAGAGAACCCGACCTGCTCCCCGCCCACCACGATCCCCAGAGAAACTCTCTCCCCGGATGGTCCTTCCCATGCCTCCTCCCTTCCTGGGTGAGCAGAGAATTCAAGCCCCAGCTCAGGTCTCTCGGGGGGCTTCTGCCCACCTCAGGGACTTGTTAGAACACAGCGCCTGGTAAGGTGACGCATGCCTGCGCTGGGTCCTTCCTGACGGCCACCCTTCAGCCCAGCTGGTTTCGGCCGATGGCGCTGGGTCACAATCTTTCGGTCTGGCTTTGACTCTCTCTGCTCAGGGACCGCAGCCAGAATGCTCTGTGTACTGGGCTTCTCTGTGAGCCAGGACAAGCTGACTCCCCAAAGCCAACCCCCCAGCACTGTTTAGGCAAAAAAAAAAAAAAAAAAATCATCGGCTCACCCAAATTCTGGTGCCTTATTACTTTCTTTAATTCACAAATTTTTGGCTGAGCTGGGGTTTCATGGCTGTGCGGACTCTCTCTAGTTGCAGCGAGCTGAGGGGCAGGGGGGCTCACAGGCTCGAGGCCGTGCAGGGTTCAGAAGTTGTGGCGCTTGAGCTTAGTTGCCCCGAGGCTTGTGGGATCCTCCCGGACCAGGGATCGAACCCATGTCCCCTGCGTGGGCAGGGGCGATTCTCAACTGCTGGAACATCAGGGAAGTCCTTGGAACATTTTTAGATTTTTTAAAATTATAACCTGGCAACCCCTAAAGCGAGTCATAAACCCTCAAGTCAACCAAAGGAAACAGGGGGTAAGGGACATACAACTGGTTCGTGCCAGAAGCGAGCCCAGTCCAGAGCCCTGTTGCCCGGCCCCCCACCTCGTCCTCCTATTAATCAGCACTCATGGAGGGGATTCTCTGCTGAGGGTCTTCTGCGGTGGTTCAGCGTGTTCTCAGCTCCCTGGTGACGTCATAAGCTCGCTAAGGGGCAGGACCAGCGTCCCGGTCACTCCCTTGCCCCAGTCGATGTCCATTCTGCAGACAGTGCCGCAGCGAATGACGTCCAGCTGTTCTCCGCGTGTTTAACGAGATCTGACATTTAAAATCCGAACTTAGCAAAATGCGACTGAAGGGCTGATGAGTCAGACCACCGAGAGCTTATTTTCTGTTCAGTCGCAATTCAATCCCTCTAGGTAAAAGCCCTGAATGGCTTGAAGTATCTATTTCGACATCGTTTGCCACTTAGCAGGGACACGACCGTGGGTGCTGAGTTTGAACAGAAGTAGGTTCATGGCACGGAGCTGGACACGCCCTGACACAAGAGCCCAGGGAGGAGCGGTACTCACCCAGTGAGGCATCAGGAGGTCGGCCAGGTAGACAAACGCCGCTCCAAGGGTGAAGCCGACGGCCACGGGGAGAAAGGCCAGGGAACCGAAGCCGCCGGAGGACGTGGCCATCTCCACTGCCGGGGCCAGGAGGGACCAGTAGGAAGCCGCCAGCATGACCTGCAAAGCCGTGAAAAGCAGCAAACCATTAAACCATCCCCAGAAGCCCTTCCAGTGGGGACTTTCCTAATTCTCTGTGGCCCAGCTGGAACTCTTCAGTGTCACCTGGGTTAGGCCTTTAATCCTCAGTGGTAGGTAGGAACTATTCCGAGGCAAAAAGCCGCCATGAGAAATCTACTGCTAAATGAGAGCTTAATCTGCACCTTGTGAAGAGGGAGTCTAGTTTACTATCATCTCTCATATCCACACCTGACTGCTGGAGAAACCATAGCCTTGACTATACTGACCTTTGTCAGCAAAGTGATGTCTCTGCTTTTAAATATGATATCTAGGTTTGTCATAGCTGCTGTTTGTAGATAAAGCAATTGAATCTCGAAGTAATAAGATCATTTGCCCAAGGTCACTGAGCCAGGAAGTGGCAGATCCAGGGAACTGAGCCAAGCAGGACCATCCCCACCTCAGGGAGAAGGGAACCACAAGAGGGAAAGGAGAGAAGTGAAGTTGGGCTCGAATCGCGGTGGAGTCAATGGGATCCAAAGTTCTCCAGTGTTTAGTGAATTAGACACTCACTCACAGCTGTCCCCCCGCCTTACAGAGGCCGTGACGTCTTGGCTAGAGCACACCCACGACCCACTGCAGCCGCATGACAGTCAGCGCTGACAGGTACGATGCTGAATGGGTTTCTAAAATTACTTAATGCCGCCTTGCCTTGAAAAACACATCTGCATCACCCATCTCCAAAATAACATTCCGGGTGACAGAACCAGGTATTACGGACACAACGATAAAGAACAAATACGTGAGGAAAGAAAATCATTTCTCTTCTGCAGAGCATCACCCACACACAGTCATTGGGTCGGCACTAGGCGCTCCCAGGAAAAATCTTAGCGCCTCCCGTAGAAAATCGCACCTGCCTCAGCTGTTGCTGTTCGGTCCTCAGTCACGTCTGACTCTTTGTGACCCGTGGACTGCAGCTCACCAGGCTCCTCTGCCCTCCTCTGTCTCCCAGAGTTTGCTCAAATTCATGTTCACTGAGTCAGTGATGCCATCCAACCATCTCATTCTCTGTCACCCTCTTCTCCTTTTGCCTTCAGTCTTTCCCACCATCAGCGTCTTTTCCGAGGAGTTGGCTCTTCGCATCAGGTGACCAAAGTATTGGAGCTTCTGCATCAGTCCTTCTAATGAATATTCAGGGTTGATTTTCTTTAGGATTGCCTGGTTTGATCTCCTTGTAGCCCCAGGGACTCTTGAGTCTTCTGCAGGTCCACATTTCGAAAGCATCAATTTTTCGGCACTTCTCCTTCTTTATGGCCCAATTCTCACATTTGTACGTGACTACTGGAAAAATCATAGGTTTGACCATACAGACCTTTGTTGGCAAAGTGATGTCTGTGCTTTTTAATACACTGTCTACATTTGATGGTTGACTCGCTAAGTCAAGTCCAACTCTTGCGACCCCATGGACTGTAGTCTGACAGGCTCCTGTCCATGGGATTCTCCAGGCAAGAATACTAGAATGGGTTGCCATTTCCTTCTCCAGGGGATCCTGCCGACCCAGGAACTGAAGCCAGGTCTCTTCATTTAGACTCCCAGAAACAGTGAAAGTGGCTCATCAGTTCAGCCCCACGGGAGCATCAGAGGAAGCCTGTGGGAACCTCCTCTATGCCGGGGGCTAATTCATCCCTCTCCCAGACTTTGTCTCACCTGCTTTAGAGTTCAACAGCCCTCTAGAGCTGCCATTTGTGGTAAGCTCCCGCCAAAGAAGGCCAGCGCAGAAGTACCGAGGCGGCACAGGCAGGCCTGGCAACCTCCATCCTTGTGTGTTTCAGGGCCTCCAATTTAGACCACACCACCAGTAAGACCACTCCAGTCCCTGGGGTACTTCTCCAGCCTTGGCATCCTGTCACCTTCTCGACATCAAGTCCAACGTCTTCTGTCAAAGCTCCCTTCTATCCCTAGGCATCACTGGGTACCAATCTTTTTTCTGCCTCTACATGTGAAAAATACACAATATTCTCATGGACAAATGATAAGACGCAGATCAGAAAGGTGATGCCTCTCAAGGGAGGCTTGGCCAGAATCCAGGATGCTGGACATGGAAAGGCATCTCCGACGACTCGGGTGGGTCCCTTTCTTAAGGATCCCTGTCCCCTGTCCCCTGTCCTCCAGTCAAAGCTGGAACCCAACAGGATTTTCTTCCTCCCTTTTCCTCGCCAGTCTCCCTGCCTCCCATAACTAGGAACACGACTGAGAATTGGTCTTGGGATGGAGCTGGGTTCCACTGGAATTGCAATGAGAAGCCTGTGCTCCGCAGCTGGAGAGTAGCCCCTGCTTGACACTAGAGAAAGCTGGTGCGCTGCAAGGAAGACCCAGTACAAACATAAATTAATTTAAGAAAGAATAAAGGGCATACATGATCAACAAAATAATCACTTCTCCCCCAAAGATGTGTGCATACATGCTAAGTCACTTCAGTCACGTCTTTATCTTTGCAACCCTATGGACTGCAGCCCAGCAGGCTCCTCTGTCCGTGGGATTCTCCAGGCAAGTATACTGGAGAGGGTTGCCATGATCTCCTTCAGGGGATCTTCCCAACCCAGGGATCGAACCCACGTCTCTTACATCACCTGCATTGGCAGGCAGGTTCTTTACTATTGGTGCCACCTGGGAAGCCCCCCCCAACAAAGATGACCACCTCCTAATCCGTAAAACCTGTCATGTCACCTTACATGGCAAGAGGGACTCAGCAGCTGTGGTTAAGGATTCTGAGATGGGGAGATGATCCTGGGTCAGCTGGGTAGGGCCCACGTCATCACAAGGAACGTTACAAGAGAGCAAGACGAGTCAGAATCAGAAAGACGATGTGACGACAAGAGATGGTCAGACAGGAGAGACGGGAAGATGCTATGCCACCGACTCGAAGATGGAGGAAAGGTCATGAGACAAGGAAGGTCAGTGGGCTCTAGAACCCGGAGGAGGCAAAGCAACAGGTTCTTCCCAGGAGCCACCAGCGGGAACACAGCCCTGCTGCCGCCTTGCTTTCACCCCAGTTAGAACCAATCTGAACGTCTAATCTCCAGTACTGTCGGATGACACATCTGAGTCGCTCTAAGCCACTATGCTTGTGGTGCTTTGTTACAGCAGCAACAGGAAACTAATACAGCAGATAAAGGCATGTGTTCCTCTTTTTTTTTTTAGAGCAGTTTTATATTCACAGCAAAACTGAGCAGAAAGTACAAAGAATTCCCACATACTGCCTGCACCGCGTATTCACAACCTCTCCACCATCGACATCCTACACCAGGGTGGGACGTTTGTTACAGTCGATAAACCTACACTGGCACATGGTTATACCCGAAGTTCACAGTCTACGTTAGCGATCGCTCTCCGTGCTGTATATGCTGAGTTTGTGCAAATGCACAGACATGCACCTATTATTCTGCTATCAGGACTGGTAGTCCCCTGCCCAAGAACTCTTGCGTCCCGTCTGTTCATCTCTTCCGGCTCCCTGGCAACCTTTGGCAACCACTAATCCTTTTACTGGCTCCACAGTTTTGCCTTTTCCAAAATGCCTTATAGTTGAAATTGTACAGTATTCAGACTTTTCAGACTGGCTTCTTCCACTTAAGTCAAGTGCATTTAAGATCCTCCCATGTCTCTTCATGGCTTGATAGCTCATTTCTTTTTAGCGCTGAATAATAGTCCATTGTCTGGATGGGCCCTGGTTTTACTTATCTATTCACTTATTACAGGACATCTTGGTTGCTTCCACATTTTGGCTATTATGAATAAAACTGCTGTAATCATCCGTGTGCTGGCTTCTGTGCGGACATAACTCTTCAGTTCATTTGGGTAAACACCAGAGAGTGCGATTCCTGGACTGTATGATAAATCCTATATATATATATATATATATATATATTTTTTTTTTTTTAAAAGATAATCCCTTAACATGGGTAGCTTCCTTGAAACTGTCAACACTAGCAAAGCTCCTTTAAATGTTAGGCAATTTCTTTAAAAATCTGTATGTAGTGACATATTAACTAGCTGATACAGAAGCAGGAAGTGGTGTATCTGATTAACCTTCAATTACCCCTAAGAAGCAGGGCCTGGAGGGGACAGTCTAGTGAAGGGGAGGTGGTAATCACTGGGCACAAGCCTCCCATGTCTCTTCATGGCTTGATAGCTCATTTCTTTTTAGCGCTGAATAATAGTCCATTGTCTGGATGGGCCCTGGTTTTACTTATCTATTCACTTATCGCAGGGCATCTTGGTCGTTAAAAAAGTCGTCACCAACCAGCCCCCTTCATGACTCCAGCTGACGGGTACCGAAGGTCCTCCTGCAGCTGCAGCCCTGCTTATAAAGACGAGATGGGCTACCAGCGCGCTAGGGAAGAGCAGATCTGGCCTCACTGGGTCTGTTTCTTGTCCTTTACCTTTGCGTGCTATTGCTTTTGCCGTAAGAATATTGCCCGTCGCCTGAAACGTACAGGATAGTCCATTCTCAAGGCTCCGATCTTTATTTTTATTTTTTTATTCATCTATTTATTTATTTCATTTATTTGGCTGCACTGGGTCTTCAGTGCTTCGTACAGGCTTCCTCTAGCTGCAACGAGCCGAGGCTACTCTGCGCTGCGGTGGGTGGGCTTCTCACTGGGGTGGCTTCCTCTGTTGCAGAGCGTGGGCCCTAAGGTGCGCGGGCTCAGGGTTGAGATGAAACAGGTTTAGTTGCTCCTCGGCATGTGACATCTTCCAGATCAGGAAGGGAACCCATGTCCCCTGCACTCGCAGGCGGTGCTTAACCCCCTGGACCACCAGGGAAGTCCTTGGCTCTAAAACACTTTTCCACTCACGGAGAGATAAAAAGTTGCAGAACTGAGAATAACATTTGTGTTTTTGGAGGTTTATAGGAACATCGTGATTGACCTACATAAACGGAGAAAAGAACAGCAGATTCTGACACCGGGAAGTTCGCAACAGCCATGCACGCCCACTCTCCTTTTAGTATAAAAGAAGCCTGAATTTGGGTAAGATGGTTCTTTGGGACACCAGCCCACCATCTTCTTCGTCCATCAATTTCCTGAACAAAGTCACTATTCCTTGCCCCGACAGCTCGTCTCTAGATTTACCAGCCTCCCGTGCACTGTATGAGACTGGACTCGGTGACAGCGGCCCGTTCCCCCAAAGAGCACGTCCTCCCTAGATTCCTCACACAGGGGGTCCCCAGGTCAGGCTCTGCGTCTGTGGAAGCTAGAGACTGACCTCCCTGACGCCCCTTCTCAGAAAGACACTAAGGATGTCTTTACTCCATGAGATGAAGCAGTGAGACAAGAAAGTCAAGACGGGGGGAAAGGAATAAAGGGCATCCCCAGGCAGCGCCAAAAAAAAAAGAAAGAAAGGACATCAGAGCAACACTGCAACAGGCTCGGAGAACCAGACCCCAGATGGGAAGAGGGGCTGGAGGGCTCTGGGAATAGGCAGACTGTAGAGCCCAGGAGGTTTAAATGCACGTTGGGGGAGAGTCTATATTTCTCAGTGGGAGACTAGTGATGGGTTAACAACAGGTGCCCAGAAAACTAGGCAAAGGGGAAAAAACGGAGACCACTGCCAACTCTGGAAAACCCCAAAATTGCACAAGAAAGGAAATAAGTGAATACCACTGACCATCTTAACAATGTAAGCTATTGTTTATTTCTTAACCAAGGTACTTATCTGCAAGGTCGAATATATACAACAGAAAATGTGCTCTTTAAAGTCTGGACAATTCAGGGGCACTGACGACACTCACAGTGTTGAGCAAGCATCAGCCCAAAGTTCCAAAACCTTTTCACCAAACAGAAGCTCTGCAACCACGAAGCAGTAGCTCCCTGTCCCGTCTCCCTCCAGCCACTGGTGACCTCTAAGCTACTCTCTGTCTCTCGGAGTTTACTTAATCTGGACACTTCATGGGGCTTCTCCAGTGGCTCAGCAGTAAAGAATCTGCCTGCAGTGAGGAAGGCTTAGGAGACGGGGGTTCAATCCCTGGGTCAGGAAGATCCCCTGGAGGAGGGCATGGCCCCACTCCAGTATTCTTGTCTGGAGAACTCCATGGACAGGGGAGCCTGGCAGGCTACAGTCCACGGGGCCACAAAGAGCTGAACATGACTGAAGTGACCTACTGAATACCCACGCACAGACACTTCACATGCACGTCTGGCTTCTTTCACTGGGCACAATGCTTTCAAGGTTCGTCCATGTTGTCAGAATTTCATTCTTTTTTAAGGCTGAACAATATTCCATTTTTAAGCTGTGACTATGGAACTACTGAACTAACCTTAAAAAATACAGTGTCTGTTATGTAGGATGGCAGGGATGGAGGGGGGGGCGGGGATGGATAAGAGAACCAAATCCTCACCTTCCACACCAAGAAATCATGGAAGATTCTTAAAGCTGAAAAAGTCAAGAAATGTCAGAGTAGGCATCCGGTTGAAAATGTGGAGCCAAAACAACTGAGGAAACTGCTAAAATCGGTGTTCGGTGTTCGGGCATCCCTATGAGGGAATCGAGGGTGGGGACAGTCAGCGGACTTGCTTATTTCAACCCCACAGAACAATCTGATTTGTTAAACTATACATGCACATATCTTAGGGGAAATTTTTTTTAATGAATTGATAAAATAATTTTAAAATATGTAAATATATAAGTAAATATTATAAATTTATGATATGATAGTTTTAATGTTTTGATTATAGAAGACCCTGATTCACAGTGAAAACCCAAAGCAGGAAGAGGATCCTGTGGATAAAAGTTGAATTTTCAGACAGTTGCCTGCATGACAATGAGACACCTGCTTGGCCCGTGTGTTTTTGTTAAAGGCTCCTAACTCACAGCCTAGACAAAAGGGAAAAAATAAAGGCCAAAAGGCACTTGCAGAGGAGAAGACATTTAAAATCAACAGACAATCAGCTATAAGATCATTTTTTTTAACATAAAAAAAAATCAGCAGACATTTGCAAGCTGTTTCTCATGTTGCTTGAGAGTAAAATTCCGTATTTCCCATCTGTAGTTCCCCAAACCAAGCAAAACTCCTATGATTCTTCTTCTCAAAATGCCAGAGGGATCCATACAATGCTATTAATTTCCCTCTGATGTCAGGGGTACCAGCATAGCATAATCACAAACAGTAGCTAAACACCTAGCCCACAGCAGGCAAAGCTTTTCATTTCTGCTTAAGTGCTCCTTTTAGGACAATTTCAGCTCTGGAAACATACGTGAAATTTGTGAAGAGCGTCTTGAGGGACACATCAGAATATTCTGGCATGATGGGTGCGATTAAGCATTTCTTCTGTGACAGGGAAGACGGTTTAAAGACTGGAGGAAAAGCCAAGCTACAAAACGAAATATCCCTTTTAATAAAAAAGGGGGAGGATATGATTGCACAGGGTTCACTGACCATACGATGAGTATCAATGGCAGGTGGGGCAGTGGAGAGCTGACCAGAATGCAAGCAGAGGGACGAGGAGGGAAGAAAACTCAGCAGGAAACCCTGCAAAACGAGATCGCTGATGTCCATTCAATACTGAGTCACCCAGCAGAAGCCCAAGGAGGGGCGGGGAGGGGCACATAAATTTTGCATTGAGTTAGCTCTCCAGTGCGGCACGTCAATTCTCAGTCATGACTCAGGCATGAATCAAATTCATATGGGGGCTCTATCTATACCTAATCTTTTATTTAAAAAAAAAAAAAAACAACCCTCAAAATATACCAGCTTCTCGCAATTTTACAAAATTAAACCCAACAGCTCAGAATTATAATCATTTACGTTCAGCTTCAATTACAGTTGTTGGTTGAGGCAGACTGGCCTGGGTGACCTCAGTCTTGCTAGCCACACCCACCTGATGAAAATAATGGAAAAACGCCTGGCCTACCAGCTGGTATGTAATTTCCAAACTAGGGAAAAGCACTGGAGCTTCAAAAAGAATCTATCCTGTGATCCAGTGATCCCTCTCCTGGAGACCTGCCCCAAGAGAAATGAAAACATATGTCCACAAAAAGACTCAGGAGTGTTCAGAGCAGCTTCAGTCACAACCTAAACCCAAATGCACGAACCCAAATGTCCATCCACAGGAGAATGGACAAACCCACCATGGTCCATTTATAAATGAAATATTCCCCAGCGATAAAAAGAGGAAAAACTACTGATACCACGACACAGAGGAGTCTCAAACATTATATTGAGTGAAAGAAACCTGTATATAAACACACACACACACACAGAGCCCTACCCTGTATGAGTCCTTTCAAGCACAAGAATATTTAAAACCCATCTATGGTACAGGTTTCAACAGTATGTGAAATGTGACTTTACAGATGTTCAAGCTGGTTTTAGAAAAGGCAGAAGAACCAGAGATCAAATTGCCAATGTCTTCTGGATCATCAAAAAAGCAAGAGAGTTCCAGACAGACATATACTTATGCTTTATTGACTACGCCAAAGCCTTTGACTGTGTGGATCAAAACAAACTGTGGAAAAGTCTTCAAGAGATAGGAATACCAGACCACCTGACCGGCCTCTTGAGAAATCTGTATGCAAGTCAAGAAGCAACAGTTAAAACTGGACATGGAACAACAGACTGGTTCCAAATCGGGAAAGGAGTATGTCAAGGCTATATATATATTGTCACCCTGCTTATTTAACTTACATGCAGAGTACATCATGAGAAATGCTGGGCTAGATGAAACACAAGCTGGAATCAAGAATGCCAGGAGAAATATCAATAACTTCAGATATGCAGATGACACCACCCTTATGGCAGAAAGCAAAGAAGACCTAAAGAGCCTCTTAATGAAAGTGAAAGAGGAGAGTGAAAAAGTTGGCTTAAAACTCAACATTCAGAAAACTAAGATCATGGCATCTGGTCCCATCACTTCATGGCAAATAGATGGGGAAACAATAGAAACAGTGACAGATTTTAATTTTCTGGGCTCCAAAATCACTGCAGACAGTAACTGCAGCCATGAAATTAAGACACTTGCTCCTCGAAAGAAAAGCTATGACCAACCGAGACAGCATATTAAAAAGCAGAGACATGACTTTGCCAACAAAGGTTCATCTAGTCAAAGCCATGGTTTTTTCAGTAGTCATGTAGGGATGGGAGAGTTGGACTATAAAGAAAGCTGAGCACCTAAGAATTGATGCTTTTGAACTGTAGTGTTGGAGAAGACTCTTGAGAGTCCCTTGGCCTGCAAGGAGATCCAACCAGTCCATCCTAAAGGAAATCAGTCCTGAATATTCATTGAAAGGACTGATGCTGAAGCTGAAACTCCAATGCCTTCTTTGGCCACCTGATGCGAAGAACTGACTCATTGGAAAAGACCCTGATGCTGGGAAAGATTGAAGGTGGGTGGAGAAGGGGACGACAGAGGATTAGATGGTTGGATGGCATCATCAACTCAATGGACATGAGTCTGAGCAAGCTCCAGGAGTTGTGATGAACAGGGAAGCCTGGCGTGCTGCAGTCCATGGTGTCACAAAGAGTCAGACACAACTGAGCAACTGAACTGAACTGATGGTGACGGAAATTACAAACTGGTTGCCTGAGGAGAGGCAGAACTGACTTAGGTAATAGAAGCTCTTTCTGGGGTGACAAAAATGTCTCGATCCCATTTTGGGTGATGGGTAAACAGATGTATACAATTGTCAAAAGCCACAGCGGCGGGAGGTGGGAGGGAGGCTCAAGGGGCAGGGGACATATGTATACCTATGGCTGATTCATGTTGATGTATGGATGGCAGAAACCAACACAATATTGTAAAGCAATTATCCTTTAACTAAAAAAAAATTAAAAAGAAGTCCATTGGGCTGACACTTGAAGATGTGTGCATATTATTACATGTAAATTGTATTCACTTTCTTTAACTCTTAGGAAGGCCGCTCCAGATTCTAACGAACCACGTTTGCACCGGAGATAGTCTCTTCTATATCCGAGTTCCAGTGTGAAACTGGAGTGTTAAGTCGGTCAGTCGTGTCTGACTCCTCGTGACCCATAAACAGTAGCCCGTCAGGCTTCTCTGTCCATGGGAATCTCCAGGCAAGAATACTAGAGGGGGTTGTCATTTCCTTCTCCAGGGGATCTTCACGACCCAGGGATCGAACCCAGATGTCCTGCATTGCAGGCAGATCCTTTGCCACTGAGCCATGACCTTAACTACACTTAACATAAGACCACGATGCTCCTAACATTTAGAGTTTTCGTTTGCCCTCACCACTCCTCTGGCACAAACCCTCTATGGTGAATACCGGAGAGGTGTCAGCACGCTCATTATTAATTCATCAGCCCTTACATTCAGAAGAGCTCGATGACAGAGCACTCCCAGAATCCCTCAGCCTGCCAAAACTGTTAACTCCATGTAGACTAAGGAAAAGGGAGGTGGGGGTGTCCTCATCAAACCTCTTCACCAGCTGGTCCCCAAGAGAGTCAGAACGCCCTGCCGCCCGAAGCACCCTCTCTGTGGCACCCAGCCACCAACCCATCAGCACCCTCTCGACTTCAGCCCGTGGACGGGCGGCTGAGACAGCTGGTCAAGCCTCCCCCACCCAACCCGCCGCTCGCCCGTGCTGGTCCAAGCTGCTCCAGACCTGGCTGGCACTCAAAATCTGCCAGCACGTGATGGAGGAGAGCAGACTGAGCTGTCTGGCTCCGTGGAGAGAGAGCTCTGGGGTCTCTTTGCTGGCCTTCTTCCAGAGAGGGGACGAACCCCCCAACTGCGGGCTCTGGGCATCCCTCCAGGCTCGAAAGAAATCCGCAGGGCGGGCTTAGGGATGGGACTGTCAAGGTCAAGGAGAAGGAAGGATGCCGCCCCTCACTCCAAACACAATCATTATTTGTTTTCGCCACACGTGAAAGCCTGGGTTCCCAGAGTATTCTCTGTCCTAACTCACCCGACAGATGTGGGAAACAGCCATCGGTACCCTAGCCCTGATCCCGGGGAGATACAGAGTTCCAGAGTGACGGGGCAGAGCCTCAAGAAGGGACTGGAGGGAGGAAGAAGACACACCCCCCCCTAGGGCTACCTGACTTAGCAAATAAAAATACTCAGTGTCCAGATATATCTGAATTTCAGATAAACAATGAATTTTTTTATTTGGTACAGGCTTCTACTAAACACAGCTTATTTGAAATTTTAATTTTACTGACCACCCTATATTTTACCTGCCAACCCTGGCTAGCACCACCAGCAATTCCAAGGCAGATCTGCCCTCTTGCTCTCTGTCTCTCTCTCTGAAAAGCAATACTGCAAAATTTTGGATGGTGACTGCAGCCATGAAATTAAAAGACGCTTGCTCACTGGAAGGAAAGCTATGACAAACCTAGACAGCGCATTACAAAGCAGAGACATTACTTTGCCAACAAAGTCTGTATAGTCAAAGCTATGGTTTTTCCAGCAGTCATGTATGGATGTGAGAGTTGGACCATAAAGAAGGCAGAGTGCCAAAGAATTGATGCTTTTGAATTGCAGGGCTGAAGACGACTCTTGAGAGTCCCTTGGACTGCAAGGAGATCAAACCAGTCAATCTTAAGGGAAATGAACCCTAAATGTTCATCGGAAGGACTGAAGCTAAAGCTGAAGCTCCAGTATTTTGGCCACCTGACGTGAAGAGCCAGCTCACTGGAAAAGACTCTCATGCTGGGAATGATCGAAGGCAAAAGGAGAAGGGGTCGACAGAGGATGAGATGGTTGGATAGTATCACCGACTCAGTGGACATGAACAGGAGCAAGTTCCAGGAGACCGTGGAGGACAGGGAAGTCTGGTGTCCACGGGGCTGCAAAGAGGCGGACACGACTTAGTGATTGAACAAAAACAACAGATAGTGGATGGAAGGCAGGACTCTGGAGTCAGACGACTTGGTTCAAATCCAAGGTCCAACTCTCTCTCCGAGCTGCCAGCTGGGAGTCCTTGGGTGAGAGATTCCTCTCGCTAGCGTTACTGTTTCTTCACATGGAAAATGGAAATAGTGACAGAAATAATAATGGCACTCAGAAGTGAAATGTAATTAACAACAACATTTACATAGAGATTTACTGTCTGCCAGGAACTTTCTTAATCCTCCTGACAGCAAGAGTCAAGTCCTATTATTACCCCTACTTCAGAGATGGGGAAACTGAGGCACAGTTCGGTTAAGTCATTATTAACAACAGTCAGCAAGCGGCAGTGAGGATTCAGTCTCAGCCAGTGCGGTGGCCTTGACCATGACCTCATCCCCACAGTGGTGCTCGTCTCCTGTGGAGTAATTTTAAGGATTCCACCCATCCATCACGTGCTCAGTCGTGTCTGACTCTGCGACCCCATGGACTGCAGCCCACCAGGCTCCTCTGTCCGTGGGATGCTCCAGCAAGAATACTCGAGTGGGTTGCCATTTCCTCCTCCGGGGGATCTTCCCGACCCAGGGAATGAACCGAATTAAAGGTCGATCCTTAACCCCTCGAGCTATCGGTGAACACGTTTTAAGGATTATATGCAATAAAGCATGTAGAACACTTAGCTTAAAGACTGTAAATAACTGGTGCTGCGTATGCATGAAATCTGTCTCTATTTTTCCTGTGATAATAGTAAGGCATTGGAGAAAATAACCAAACAGGAAAAAAAAAAAAATGAAGGCTCTCCGGGGAACCAAGGGATTCAGGGAGACAATGACTGTTAAGAGAAAAACCTATCATTACTATCAGACAGACGTGAAGGCATTGACGAAATCCACAAAGAAGCACAGGCTGCTAGAGAGAAAACAGAACAAGCCAAAAACAGGGACAACAAGAAACTGTTTTCGGAAATGGGAATTCTGAAGACAGCAACAACAGAAGAAACGCTTGCCCTGCTGATGGAGGTAAAGGCGACAGAACTCCCCACCACGCAGAGTAAAACTGCAAAGGTTTTATAAGAAACAGAAAGAAAACAGAGGAAAACGAGACACTCGGTCCAGGAAGTCCGATAGCCAACTAATAAAAAGAGAACAGAGAACCAGAGGGGAACTATTAAAGGAGCATCAAAGAGCATTTTCCAGAACCAGAGGGCGCTGGTTTCCTAATCAAGATATTGCAGATACAATACCTAAATATACCTAGAAATGTGGGAGAAAGTTTCTCAAGAAACAGACATCAGTGGTTCCTTCTTCAAAGAGGATGGGGCTGTCAGGGGGGGCAGTGGATGGGGGGACTGCCTTTTTCTTTTTCTTTCTAAGCCTTCTATTAACATTTGCTCCTTCTAAATCAGTGCAGCTATTAACTTTGAAAACAATAAGTGATGATTCCAAAAATTGAGCCCCATGTAAATGTCTAAGAGGTCATTAGTAAAGGATACCATAGGTATGTGAGGTTTGAAAGTGTTAGTCCCTCAGTGGTGTCTGACTCTTTGCGACCCCGTGGACTGTAGCCCACCAGGCTCCTCTGTCCATGGGATTCTCCAGGCAAGAATACTGGAGTGGGTTGCCATTCCCTTCTCCAGGGGATTTTCCTGACCTAGGGATCAAACCCGGGTCTCCCACATTGCAGGTGGATTCTTTACCATCTGAGCCACAAGGCGAGCCCAAGAATACTGGAGTGGGTAGCCTATCTCTTCTCCAGGAGATCTTCCTGACCCAGGAATCAAACTGGGGTCTCCTGCATTACAGGCGAATTCTTTACCAGCTGAGCTTCCAGGGAAGCCCAGCACTGATTTATATCAATCCCAAATTCCTCATGTATCCTCCACCATTTCCCTTGATATGACATAATAGTGATCAACAGGCACTGGACATTTGCAATGTGCCAACCACTCTGCTAAGTGCTTCAGATATATTTCCTCATTTCATCCACACAGCAACCCTGTGATGGAGGCCATCCTATGAGCTCCGTTTTACAGATGAGGAAACTGAGGCTTACAAAGTGTAAGTTAACTAGGCCAAGCTCACACAGCTAATAAGCTGAGAAGTCAGGACCAAACCCAAGCAAGCTGACTCCAGGGCTCACCGTTACACCAGCGTGCACATTCACTAGGAAAAAGACACTACACCTCGGTGCCTGGTGGCCCCTGCCCCGAGCTCAACCCACTGATGGCTTGTGACATTTCCTGGCATGACTACATCCTGAAGAACTTCATCATAATTAAATCGTGGGGAAATTTTCAAAGTGCTTCAGAGATGTAATGAGTTTACATCCAATTAGTTTCTTCCTTCATTGGGAGAATCAGAAAGACCGATTTCCTCACAGACTCCACGAGGAGGATTTCTCACTGCCTATTTGGAGATTTCATTCTGAGGTTCCAGGGATATAAATCAGTGCACACAGAATATCTGGAGAAACGGGGCTGGACTTAAAGGCAGCCAACTTCAAAGAAACCCTCAAACAAACGTGCCACCTTCATTTAACACATTTCAAAAGTATCATTTAGAACTCTGTACTAAGGACCAAGCCTCAGCAGTAAAAAACAGCAGCTCCTGCCTTCCAGGGGAGCTACAGATGCTTGTCAAAAGGTACTAAATTCCAGCTAGAGGGGGCTGAGATAATGATGGAAGAAATGAGATGCTAAATTTCCCTAAGGAGCAAACTTCTGATGGCAAGGATTGGGGAGGGATCAGGCTCCCAGAGGGACACAGAGGCAAACCCCGAGGGCTATCAGAACTGGGTCCATAATGAGAGGTCCAAGGTGGGTTAAGGAAAGGCAAACTCCCCAGAGTAACTGGTGACAATTTATTTTCAACTCAACGCATCACAGTACCAAGCACATTCCTGCTCTGAGCCAGTTTGGATGCTATCTCCAGTAGGAAGGGGCTCCCCATCTCCAGGGACTTCATGAGGTGAGGTCACACCCAGGGTGCCCCACACGGATTCACGAAATGCAGGTGTGAAAACATTCAGGCACAGTAAAGCTCTCAAAGGAAGTACAGATCTATGGGGGAGGGGGGAATAAAGACTTATCCTTCTTCATCCATCCACCCATCTACTCATCCATCCACCCACCAATCATCCGTCCATGTCTATCCATCTGTCTGCTCACTTGTCTATCCATCTATCCATCCATCCACCTACCTTTCATCCATCTGTCCATCCATCTACCCATGCATGTACCCATCCATCTATCCATTTATCGTATCCATCCATCCATCTGCTCACCCACCTACCCATCTATCCATCCATCCACCTACCTGTTCATCCATCTGTCCATCCACCTACCCATGCATGTATCCATCCATCTATCCATTTATCGTATCCATCCATCCATCCGCTCACCTACCTACCCATCTATCCATCCATCCACCTACCTGTTCATCATCCATCTATCCATCCATCCATCTACCCATGCATGTATCCATCCATCCATCCATCCATCCATTTATCTATCCATCCATCCATCCGCTCACCCACCTACCCATCTATCCATCCATCCACCTACCTGTTCATCCATCTGTCCATCCATCTACCCATGCATGTACCATCCATCTATCCATTTATCGTATCCATCCACCCATCTACTCATCCATCCACCCACCAATCATCCGTCCATGTCTATCCATCTGTCTGCTCACTTGTCTATCCATCTATCCATCCATCCACCTACCTGTTCATCCATCTGTCCATCCATCTACCCATGCATGTACCATCCATCTATCCGTTTATCGTATCCATCCATCCATCCACTCACTTACCTACCCATCTATCCATCCATCCACCTACCTGTTCATCATCCATCTATCCATCCATCCATCTACCCATGCATGTATCCATCCATCCATCCATCCATCCATTTATCTATCCATCCATCCATCCGCTCACCCACCTACCCATCTATCCATCCATCCACCTACCTGTTCATCCATCTGTCCATCCATCTATTAGTCACCCATCCATTCATCCATCTATCCATACATCTACCCATCCACTACTCATCCATCCATCCATTTGAGCATTTATTTATCTGTTTACTAATTCAAAAAAAAATTACTGAGAGCCTTCCACATGTTAGGGGTACTTCCTTAGACTCTTCCCTGATTCTTCTCTTTCTGAAACTGCACTACACACGACTCCCCCCACCCGCCAGGGCACTCTCTGTTCTCCCCCTTTCCTTCACTCTTCTCCATGACACGTATCTCTGTCAGACACACTGTAAGTTTCACTGTGGACTTTATCATGTGGCTCTCAGCGAGAATGGCAGTCCTAGAAGGGCGGGAATTTTTGTTGGCTTTGCTTACTGTTTTATCCCCAGTGGCTAAAACAGCGCCTGGCACACCCTGGGTTGGGGAGTTTGGGGAGAAAGTACCAGGAGGACTCTTCTTTTCCCCTCCGGCCTTAAGCATCCCATGCACAAGTCAGACAAAGGAGTCCACCTCGGGACAGAGAACACTCTTCATTGTTATATGCAAATAATAAAAACAAGCTACAGGACTACTGGGGGTCGGATGAGGTAATGGATGGGAAAGGGTTTTGAAAAATATGAAGCCATAAACCAATGTCACAGAATAGTATCTGGGGCTCACGAGCCCATAAGATGCAAGTGTTCTCTGAAGTTAGCACACGGACACCCCACTGCCCACGGGTTCCCTGATGCATAATTACAAAGTGCCACACACAGTGGAATCGGTAATCTACTTAAAGCTTATACACAGGCAATGACTCCGTGCCCCTTCCTCCGCTTTAAATACAATACTAATCCATTTCCCCCTTGTTTATGCCTTTAACAGATATATATTCTTTCCACCATCCTGGAGAACTAACTCGCTTAGCCCCAGGGCTGTCGTGGTTGATTTCTCCGCAGAAGACCAGAAACAGTTTCAGAAACAGAAAGGTTTCAGAAAAAAAAAAAAAAACTCCCATAGCAGAAAAACGAGAGAAAGGAAAATCCATGGCAGGTAAGACGAACCCTCGCCACACACACTGCTTGTCAAGAGCACGATTCTCTAGGGCAGCTGAACCTCCACGGGGCGTGATGGTTCTATTCCGTGAGGAATTGGCTCCTGGCCTCCAGCCAGAGTCAGATGTGGGGATTAAAAGGCAGGGCAGCCTGACAGCAAAGATCATCTTCCACGGGCAAGCTATTAAAGTGTTTGCCGTCCGGGTATTTCCGTCTCTCTTGGCTCTGGGGGGCACAGAAGCATTACCCGGTCATGACTGGATTTTTCCTCCCATCGTGGAAGAAGGGGAAGGATTTCTGTCTCGGTGGAGCCCTGAGATGCTTGCCTGGAGGTTACAGGACTTGCCGCTAATCATGCGGATTGTAAGGAGCTAGAAATGCAACCCAGGGCTCACGACTCCCAGGCCCAGTCCCAACGCTCTCTCTACCACTGTGTTGGCTCAAGAGCCCTGCCTCCTGGCCTCAGCTGCCTGGAAAAAAAAAAAACAACAACACAGCACTCCTGAGGTCTGACTCCTTGGGATGGGAGGCATCGGGATGGAGGTCCTACCTCCATCCTGCACCCCGACCCTGAGGCCAATAGCCTCTCCAGGCCCTGAGAAAGCAGCCAGCAAGCAAGCTCAGCCAGAGATTACAGCTCCTCTGAGCTCCGCATGTCTCACCACCCTGGTCGGGGACAACGAGATGAATAAAAACCTCAGCCTGGCACCACCCCAGTGCACTGCCCACACACTCACCCGAGACATGCCAGGTCGGGCTTTCTCTTCATCTGTCTCACCCTCAGCAAAAAGCTCTTTATATCCATAACTTACAGTCATCCAGTGAGGTGAGACTCACCTACAAAGAGGGAAGAAGGTCTACCCCTGAATTTAAAAGGACATTTTGGGGGATGTCCAATGCACGGGATGCGCGTTTGATCCTTGGCTGGAGAACTGAGATCCCCCATGCTCCATGGCAACTAAGCCCAAGCCACAGCCAGAGAGAAGCCCCCATGCCACAGAGATCCACGCAGCTAAATGGATAAATTTTAAAAGAGGTGGGGGTCGGGGGGGACATTTTGGAATTCAAAAAAAAAAAGAAATCAAAGTAATACAGACAGGTGCAGGATAATGAAACCAGGAAATGCAGAGGCACAGAATATTAAAAAAAAAAAAAAGCAAACAAACAGCATTTGGCCCAAGTTTCTTCCAAATCCATAGCTTGGATGTACCCACTCATGAGAGGCCAAGAGTCCTCTACACACACAGAGATTCCGGGGAGATCACATGACTAGCCACAGAATGCCACCTCACTCGATAGCTAATTCTTGCTTCTAGAACAACGTAGCCCTTGTACTGAGAAGAACGGAGCCCTTTCCTCCCAGGAGACCAGAACGCCTATGACTAATCCGGCCCACCAAGGCTCTGCTTCTCTGCAGCTTGCAAGGCACAAACGAAGCCTCGCTGGCTCTTTGAATTTCTTCCTCGGGTGTTTCAGTTAACAAATGGAATGGAAACGCAGAAAGCCAGCACCTGGTCTCACTGGGCGGGGTGGCCAGAGGAAGGCTGGGAGGCTCCAGGGAAAACAAGACACGAGGAGACCCGGTGAGGCGGTCCAGGGATCGCTGGACGAGGGCAGTGCCCAGCCCTGGCTAGTGAACGCGTGACCTCCCCACAGGAACAGGAATTAGCCTTCAGGGACGCACACGTAACCCGAGTCAGGCCAGCGGCTCGCTGCCCGTGATCCTCAACCCCAAGTGCTGGGGAAGACCTCGCTCCTCTGGACCTGAGCCTGAGAGGACGTGGACAGACTACTGAAAATGGAGCCACACAGGGACTTCCCTGCTGGTCCAGGGGCTAAGACTCTGCACTTCCAAAGCAACCGGCATGGGTTCGAGCCCTGGCTGGGGAACTAAGATCCCACATGCACCCCCCCCCGCCCCAAAAAAAATGGTAAAAAGAAAATGAAGCCGTACAAAGCAAAGCAGGGCCAGGAGATGGGAAAAAGCAGGTCCCAGCAATGGCCTTTGATCCAAAATTAGTGGATTCTGAGGCTGGTTCTGTGCCTGGATATCTTAATTGCCTAGACCAATACATGTCTTTTCTTCCTTGTGCCAGACTGAGTTGGCTTTTCATCATTCATGCCCCCTGTAAAAGCCCCTGATAGATGAAAAGAGACAGATGGACTTATATTTATTGTGCACCCTTTTGTATTACTTGAATTTCTTACCAAGTTCATGTATCACTCCTTCATTTCAAAAGAAACTAACACAGCTCACATATATATATATATATATATATATATATATATATATATATATATACATATACATTACATATATATATACACACACTGAAAACACACGCCTAGAAGGTAAGCCAATGATACTGTTAGGGCTCAAAGTTCTCTCTGCACTACGTTGTGTGACCAAGCGTGCTAACTGCCTCTCTTGGTCCTCTCTCCACTGTCCTCTCTCCACTGTCCTCTCTCCTTCAGTAACAGAATCCCAATGTAAAGACCACGAATATTAGCCTTCCATGCGGCGAGAGAGGTCTTACCAGTAAGTTATGGCCAATGAGTTATAAATGGAGCTGTCATGCAAGACCTGCCAGGAACTTCCCTCCTTCCTGCCATTCTGCTGCCCGGAAGGCAGATGTGATGGCCTGATCTCTAGCAGCTATTTTGGGCCAGAAAGACGAAGGCTCCCATCTGGGGCAAGGTTGATGAACAACAGAGGAGTCTAGATCCCTGTTGGGGATGGATCCATGTTCCCAGCCACGGTCTCCAGATTTCTTCTACATCAGAGGAGGCTTTCTTACTTAAGCCGCTATTTTTGGGTTTCAGTTACGCTCAGTCAAACCTCATCCTAACGGATACAGACCACTGAAAGCAGAGTGAGCAGCAAGAAGCATCACCATCAGTACAACCAGCCGTAGGTGTCTGGTTGCCATGGAAACCAGCCCAACACACAGATTCCAAAGAACAAACCACTCAGATGAGAAAAGCCTGGTGTGAACCTAAGAGACACCCCCCCAAAATCTCCCCATTTCTAGGAGCATCCCCCTCAGCCCAAAAGACAGGATGCTGAAGCTGAGTTCTCCGACTACCCCAGGGGAGGAAGCCCCGCCAGGAATACAATACTTGTGAAGTGCTTGAACTTCGTCAGCTGCCTTCACAGTCAATCAATGGCCAAGTCCCTGAGCTCCCCAGCAAGGGTGTCTCTCGCTCTCTCCCTTCCCAGCTCCTCTGTGTCTGCCCAGAGTCAAGGCCACCGACAAGTCCAGGCATCACATGTAGATTATTAATGCAAGAGCCTCCAGCCTGCCTGTCTGCCCACGGCCCATCTCCTGCACGCTCCCTGTGGCCATGCCGTCTGCTATCCACAGAAGACACTTCCTGAGAGCAGTGCTCTGATGCCAACCTCTCAAAAACCTCCAGGGTCTCCCCCGTCAATCTAGAGAACAGGACACAAACTCCCTTCCACAGGACCCCAGGGTGTTCACGCCTGAGCCCCGACTTACCTTCCCAGCATCCCCTACCAAGCAAGCCCATCCCCACCCCTTCCTCTCTGCGCCTCCAGCTTGCTGCTGCCTCTACCTGTTCCTCATTTCCTTGCCCTGCTCACTCCCTGGGTCTCCCTGGTGGCTCAGACGATAAAGAATCTGCCTGCAATGCAGGAGCCCCGGGTTCAGTCCATGGGTCGGGAAGGTCCCCTGGAGCAGGAAACAGCAACCTGCTCCAGGCTTGTTGCCTGGGGAATCCCCCAGACAGAGGAGCCTGGTGGGCTGCAGTCCACAGGGTCAGACACGACTGAGCGACGGAGCACGCAGGCACGAACACACGCTCCCTCCCCACCCCCAACTCTGCCTGTCGTTCCATCTGAGCTTCAGCCACAGAAAAAAGTCCTTTCTATTACCCCAACTAGAAAGAACCTCCCTGTCCCCGGGTTCCCACCACCTCCTGTCAATCAGCTTCTTACAACCACACACTGACCCGTCTCTTGATTACAGGTGACTGTGACCTGTCTGTCCTAACTCACCCTAAACCCCCCGCAGGGAGGGGCAACACCTTACTTCCTGGCATCCCCCCCACAAGGATACAGTAGGTGCTCAGGAAATGGTGGATGGGCTGGTCTGAAGACAACTGTCTCCTTGCTCCACCTTTTGGGCCAAGACAAAGGGCTTTTCTGTGAGGAGATCACATGTCTGCCTATCTCTGAACTCACACCGGCCTTTGACAAAGCCAGGATTATTCGCTCCTCTCCCCTCCTTGTGAACAAGGGACCAGGGAAAGGCAGGAAGTCGCCACCCAATAGCAGCCCTGGCACAAAGTGCTTAAGTGAATAACGTATATAGATCTGGTCCTGGTGGTAAGGTCTAAAGGATAAAACTTTTAAAAAAATATTTCCTTGGCTGCACAGGGTCTTAGTTGAGGCGTGTGGGCTCACTGCTCCCAGGCATGTGAGATCTTAGCTCTCTAAACAGAGATGGAACTCACGTCCTCTGCATTGCAAGGTGGATTCTTAACCACAGCACCAGGTCTCAGCTGCGGCATGTGGGATCTAGTCCCTGTTAGTTCCCTGAACAGAGATCAAATCCGGGCTCCCTGCACTGGCAGCATGGAGTCTTAGCCACTAGACCACCAGGGAAGCCCCTTAAAGGATAAAACTTAACCAATACGAACTTTTATCCCTTGCACTCAGAGTATCTCACAAAAGAGCCGACACTTGATAAAGGTTATTTTAATGTGATTTGTACTAAGATGCCTATGAAAAACGATGTCAGCTACTGTCTCTCTTTTATTTAAATTTCAGCCAAAGACGTTTAGATTAGATAAGTTTCTAAGAAACTAGCTAAACACTCAATTAGATCATCCCTCCCATCCCCGCAAAAAGTGTATAAAGTCTTTCTTGGCAAACGTCTTTGGGAACAAGCTGTGCTCCTACCATCTGCGTGCCCTGGGTGAAACATCACCCTGTCTGATGGCAGCGGGTGCCTGAGATGACTTCCAGAAGGGTCCACCAGTGCTGAGATTTTTTTTCTCTTTCAGGCACAATCCGTGATCCAAGGAGGACAGTGAGTGCCTCAAGGAGAATCTAAACTCAGGCTCGAGGTCTCAAAGCAGCAGAGCCTACCTCCCATGCTTCTTTTGCAAATGCCAAGGAGACCCAAGAAAGAGCTGGAGTTCCCAGACGGCAGATGCCCACTATCGCCTGACCAACTGGAAAGCATACCTGTCTCGTACAACGGCTGCTGCCTCCCGACCCAGGCTGCTACCAAAACCAACCAGCCTCGGGCGCCAACTGCCAAGCGCATGGTGGACCCCGTCACGGCAGCCTCCCCAGAGATCAGGGACAGTAGCCTCCTCCTGGGCTCCCGTCCAAGTCCTGGATGTCCAGTGTTCCTCTAACCATCCCCCCAACCCTATGTGCTGGGTCAGCTGCATGCTCAGCCCCACAGCTGCATGGAGCCTCTGAAGGGAGTCGGCTTTTTCCAAACACCAGCTCATCCTTGCTAAACCGTGGTTCCCATCAGATTACAGGTTCTTGAGGAATTCCCTGGAGGAGGTCAGGTGGTTAGGGCTGCACACATCCACCACTGAGGGTGCAGGTTCGATTCCTGGTCAAGGAAGTAAGATCCTATAAGCCGTGCTGCAGCACAGGCAAAAAGGACCAGGGTTTCTCACCTTTGACTGCACATTGCCATCACCCTGGGTGGGTGCGGGGGACCCTAGAAACCACTGAAGCTTCATCCCAGCCCTAGAGATTCTGATGCATTGAGTCCAGGTGTGACTCTAATGTGCAGCCAGGGTGGCAGACCACCATGTCAGAAGGGAGGGAGCTTCCCCAAAGCCTGAGAGCTCCCTGGAACCAGACCATCCAGGAAGCTGGGCCGAGTCAGCTCACTCTGCTGGACCAGAGACGCCAAGGATGGGAGCAAATTGGAGTTCAGTTTGAGCTGGGACCCCTGGCTTTATTTCACCGTGTTAAATGACACACGCTCACCCAGGGCCATCTGTCTCGATGGCCACAGGGTACCTTATGCGACAAGGACAACAGAGCAAAAGGGTCCGTGTAACTCATTCCACTTCACTGCAAAGCCGTTTCTCTGGAGATTCTTAAAGGTCTGCCTCCCGCAAAGGGGAGTGGTGGTGTCAACTTCAGGAGGGAAGGCTGGGCCCCCATGGGGAGGGTCCACCACAAACCCACGCCCCCAGGAAAACCCCCAACTCAGGAGCCCTGGACGCTCCAGGGAGCATCCAAGACCTCCAGCCTGGCTGGGGCCCTGTCTGGACAGCACAGAGCTGCCGTCCCCGTGGTCCATCACCCACCTGCAACTACACCAGGGGTCAGTGAACTTGGGGGGAAAGCCACAGAGCAAATATTACAGGTTTTGCAGGCCGGCTGCAGCACCTCGGGGCTGCTGCTGTAATGCTGGAGCAGCCACAGATAACGTGTGGACCAACGGGTGCGTTGGGATCCAACAATCTCCAGTGACAAAAACAGACAGTGGACAAGCAGACAGACTGTGGGCGGGACGTGGACCGCGGTGTGCTGGGTTCACCCCTCCACCAGACCAGACCTTCCCTAAACACAGAGACCGTCTCTCTCGGCACGCCTTACGCGCGCAGCGCTTGACATGGTGCCTGGAACACAGCAGGTTCTCCATGAATGACAGGAAGGAAAGAGGGAAGGGTTGGAGAGAGAGAGAGAATGCGAGGAAGGCAGGGAAGGAGGGATGCAGGGAGAAAAATGAGCCAGTCTTAAAGGAGTATCTACTGAACACCTACCTATTCTTACAGAGAATCCGTAAGACTTACCGTGACTTTGGGATGCTCACATCTGACTATTTCAAGCCTCCCAAGGTCCTTTTTCATACTACCCATGCATTTCTCCAGGCAAGAATACTGGACTGGGTTGCCATTTCCACCTCCAGTTCATAAAGAAGACTGAGTGTCTAAAAAATTGATGCTAACTGTGGTGCTAAGGTAGACTCTTGAGAGTCTCTTGGACTGCAAGGAGATCAAACCAGCCCATCCTAAAGGAAACCAACACTGAATATTCATTGGAAGGACTGATGCTGAAGCTGAAGTTCCAATACTCTGACCACCTGATACAAAGAGCCGACTCATCGGAAAAGACCCTGATGCTGGGAAAGATTGAAGGCGGGAGGAGAAGGGGACGACAGAGGATGAGATCAGTGATTCAAAGGACATGAATTTGAGCAAACTCCAGAAGACAGTGGAAGACAGAGGAGCCTGGCGGGCTATACTCCATGGGACTGCAAAGAGTCAGACACGACTTAGCGACTCAACAACAGTAACATCAAAGGCCCGTTTTAATTTCCCGCTGGTCACTTACTTACACTCCCCCCCTCTCGCTCATGGGAACACGGAAGGACGCCCCCAAACACAGCAGAACAGGTATCCCCAAGGAGTGACAGTGCCCCAGTGACAGTCGACACAGTCAGCCCAGGAGGGCAAGGCAAGGCAGAGGGAGAGAGCAGGAAGCAGGGGTTTCCGGGAGTGAGAGTGGAGGCCGCCCGAGGGTGCACGTAGGGAAGGAGAGCGGATGCGCTGAGCCGGGCGGGGCGGGACAGCATCCAGGGTAGTAACAGTGTCGGGGCCAGGCGCTGGGCAGGATCAAGGCCGCCTCTCCCATATGCTCAAGCACGTGGGCTCCTCCACCGACATAATGCTGTGCGCTCCCATCGCCGCAGGGAGAAGGTAATATGTACCATTTCCTCCCCCACACGGTTTGTAACGACACTGGAAATCTGAAGCATGAAATTGAAAAGAAAAAATACAAGAATAATAATAACAGTCTGTCTCCGCCCTGGGCGCTTTTCTCCCTTTTTCCCTTCCTTCCCTTCTCGCCTCCCCATCCCCCTCCCCTCCCCAGGGTGGAGTCAGGATGTCTGGGGGAGGAAGGGGCCCATCTTGCTGGCACAGGATGACGGACAGTTGGGGGACGGAGCTGTCACCACGCCACCCTCGCACTCACAGGAACCACTGCCACGCGGGGGCCAGGAGCACCAGAAGTCAGCCTGGTCTCCTCTGCTGTGTTCAGGGTCTTCTGCCTGGGCTCAGCCTGGTCTGAGGACACCCGGCTGAGACACAGAAGTTTCCTTCCAAAAACGGGCCATCTGAGACCCTGAAAAAGAAAATGCCTTGCGGGAAGTGACAGGTGCCCCTTAGCGACGCTGCCGACTGTCCTGAGCATGGTCCTGGCTGTGGCAGGGGTGGTCCCCACGCTCTCTTCTTGTTCTGGGCCACACCCTCCAGCTCACACGAGACCCCTGGGGGAGGGGGCTCCAAGTCCCACCGAGCCCACCCTGGAACATGCCATCGCTATGCTGAGCGCCCACCTAAAGGGCAGCCTTAGCCCCAGAATGGGCTCCCCAGGTAACTCAGTGGTAAAGAATCTCTCTCACCTGCCGATCAGGAGACGCAGGTTCGAGCCCTGGGTAGGGAAGATCCCCTGGAGAAGGAAATGGCAGCCCACGCCAGCATTCTTGCCTGGAGAATCCCACAGACTGAGGAGCCTTGGTGGGCTGCAGTCCAGGGGGTCGCAACGAGTTGGACAGGACCGAAGTGATGAAACAGTGACACCAACAGCCCTAGAGCAGACCAGCATCACCTCCCTGGTCCCTGCCTCCCGGTGCAGCAGAAAAGCTGCAGACGGCAGGACACAGGAAGCCCCGAGGCTTCCCGGCTCCCCACATCTTGAAAACACAGATTTAAGAGAGGAGATCCGGGGACATCCCTGGTGGTCCAGTGGTGAAGACGTCACCTGCCAAATCTGGGAAGTGCGGGTTCCACCCCTGAAGCTAGGATCCCACATGCCTCGGGGCCAAAAAACCGAAACAGAAAGCAGAAGCAATACTGCAACAAATTCAATAAAGACTTTAAAAACGGTGTACGAGAAAAAATTAAAAAAAAAAAAAAACAAGAGAGGAGATTCCCATGAGACACCTGCCATGAAACTCCCAAGGCGGCCTGTCTGGTCCAAGCGATGCTGGGGATGGGACCTGCTCCAGGTCCACGTGGCTTCAGCCTCCCCGGGGGTCACCTGGGGCCCTTCATCTCACTCAGCCTCATAAAGAAGAGAGTGATGGCTTGGGGAAACAGAGCCATGATCTTTCAGGCATCTCAACAGAGCCCATCTGAGTGCTCACACTGTCTGTTGGGGGCCCAGCCCATTTTAGTGTGACCAAAAGACCTCACATTGAAAAATCCCCATGAGCGCATGCCAGGCTTCCCCACGCCTCAGACAATAAGAAGGGGAAAACGCAACAGCAACTGTGTGTGTGTGTGTGTGTGTGTGTGTGTGTGTGTGTGTGTGTGTGTTCAGTCACTAAGTCGTGTCCAACTCTTTGCGACTCCATGGACTGCAGCACATCAGGCTTCCCTGTCCTTCACTATCTCCCGGAGTTTGCTCAAATTCAGTTAGCAACAGCAATTATTAGTTCGTAATCTGGGATCCATACAGCTGGGAATATAAAATGTAAGCCTGGGCTTCCCTGGCAGCACCGTGGCAGAGTCCACCTGCCAACGCAGGAGACCTGGGTTCAATCCCTGATCCGGGAGGATCCCACATGCCACAGAGCAGCTAAGCCCATAGGGCCACAACCGTCAAGCTTGTGTCCTAGAGCCCGGGAGCCACAGCAACTGAGCCCACAGGCCACAACAGCTGGTGCCCTCACACCCGAGATCCCGTGTCCCCAACAAGAGAAGCCACTGCAACGAGGAGCCCTTGCCCTGTGCTGCAAATAGAGAGGAGACCCTGCTCGCTGCAACTAGAGAAAAGCAATGCAGACCCAGTGCGGCCAAAAATAAATAAGTCAGTAAAATTATTTTGAAAATAAATAAATAAAAGCTAGGCTTTCTGAAGACCCAACTCAGTGGCTACTCCCTGCACCCTGGCCCTTCTCACTCAACTATCTGCTCTAGGAGAAACCTTTCTGCTGGATCTGGCTGATATCTCCTCCGTGAAACCCTCATGTGATGACTTAAGCCCATTTCTTCCCATCCATTTCTCTACGGAGATGGAGAACAGCTGGTCACCATCATCCCTCCAGACTCCAAGGCCTTCACCGGAGAGCATCATTAACTTCCAACAGTGCGACGGTTATTTGCAGAAAATGCCACTCACGGCTTGCAGCACAAAAGCCGACTCAGCCAAAATCTCCCTGAGAAAAATCACATCTTTCATAAGGACCCAGCTCCCTGTGCGATTAAATAATGGATATTAAATTGCCTTTTCATGCCTAGCAGTGAGCTGTTTGATTGGTGGCCTTTCTCTTCCGCAGTTTCATGGTCATTTTTATTCTGCACAAGTACTGCTTCCTTGAGAGAGAATATACACTGATTTAGAGAACCCTGGTTAGTTCAAACCTCACAAAAAACAGACATCAGGGCCAGAGCAAAGAAAATGAAAATGGTGACCCTCGATGCTTTGTCCAAATTCATCCAAACGGTCATCTCTGGGGGCAGTGAGTGCTTTTCTCACTTGGATGAAAGGATATTCAATTGCAAGTTTAAATTTACCATTAAATAGGTGAGTAGGGGAATAGGTGGACCAGAAACGGACTGAAACACTTCGTAATTGCTTTGCAACAAAAAGAGAGACGCTAACTTCCGGAAACTCACTCCTTCAGACATGCAGATCCAAGAAGCTCTTAAGGAACCATCCCTTCCAACATCCCCAGACTCCAACAGACTCAGCTGAGGTCCAAGATGACCGAGGAGCCTCCCCAAGGTCACAGAGCTCAATGCTGACAGCCGCTGACTTCTCATCTGGGTTTCGTCCTAGTGGCGTGCCATCTAGCATTTTTTAATTCTGCGTAAGTAATTTACTCTCTGTGGTTCTGTTTCTTGTCTGTAAAATAGAGGCAGCTGGATCAGACACCATCTAGGAGGCAATGAGCTTTAACTGTTGGGACTCAACAGTCAAGAGGGTTCAAATCCCAGCTCTGCTCCCTGAAGACATGGAAGCAACCTGAATGTCCAGCAACAGATGCAAGGATAAAGAAGATGTGCCACGTGTACGCAGTGGAATACTAGTCAACCAGAGAAAAGAAGGAAATCAGGGCTTCGGCAGCAACATGGAAGCAACTAGAGATGACCCCACTAAGGGAAGTCAGGAAGAAAGGCAAATACCATATGATGTCACTTATGTGGGATCTAAAACACGACGCAAATGAGCTTATCTACAGAGCAGAAACAGACTCACAGATGCAGCGAATGTGTTTGTGGTTGCCAAGGGGGGAGGGGGAGGGGTAGGAATCAGAGATGGAGACGATTATACTCAGAATGGATAAGCGGCAAGGCCCTACTGCATAGCACAGGGAAATATGTCCAACATCCTGTGAATAAACCATAACAGAAAGGAATACAAATGCACATAACTAAAGCACTTTGCTGTGCAGCAGAAATGAACACCACACTGCAAATCGACTATCAAGTTCCTAAAGTAACAATTAAAAAATAAAAGGCTTTCACCTCAAATTTAACGAGTCACAAAAGATATAAACTCTGGCATGTAAATATCGATGTGCTTAAATAAAACTATTTCATCAGTCGTTTAAATGGACCCACTAGGATCTAAACAGCATAGGAGGGAATTCCCTGGCCGTCCAGTGCTTAGGACTTGGTGCTTTCACTGCTGAGGGCCAGGTTAAAATCCCCGGTCGGGGAACTAAGATGCCAAAAGCCATGCAGCCAAAAATAATTAATTAATTAATTAAAAATAAACAGCATAGGGATTTGATTCTCTCCGTTACCCACTTAAAAATGTGCACAAAATCAGCTGTGTGTTTATGTCTTGTGCACTTTTCTGTTCCAGGGTTATATTCTACACACAGAAACACAAGCGCCAGCTCCTCTTCAAAAGCCAAAAAATGCACACCATTCCTCTTTCTCCTTGATTCGTATATCAATTCCGTTTTCCCACTGAATTTTATCCTAGAGCAACTTATATTTTATGCCAGAAAGCCTATTATTGGTTTCTTTCTCATACTGGTTTGCAATAAAATATCTATGCACATTTCAATTTAATTTTTTTTTAATTTCCTGTGAGCCTAGAGTTCTAACTGCTTAAATAACAATTTCCTGGATTGAATGACTATTAAAACTATTAGTGGTTGAGAACAGATTCATAACAGCAAAAATTTAATATACCATTTCATAATTATTAAATATTCAAAAGTCTAATAATATTTATTCTTGGAAATACTTATTTTCAAGGATGAGGCCTTTTACTAATTTTTTCAGTTTTCACTCGTATATCTGTGAATAAACATTAAGCGGTTACTGCTAGAATAGGACAGGGTTAAGCATCAATTTTATTTCCATTTTTCTGAGTTTTTTTTTCTTGAAGTAAACAAAGAAAATGTATTCATGTAAAAAAGATTAAAAAAACAAATATTTTGTTCTAATACTGTCATTTTGGGTTTTTTTAAATATTTTTTTATTTATCTACCTAGTTGGCTACTCTGGGTCCCAGGTGTGGCATGTGACATCTTTAGTGAGAGCCTGTGGGATCTAGCTCCTGACCAAGGATTGAACCTGGGCTCCCCGCATTGGGAGTGCAGAGTCTTGACCACTAGACCACCAGGGAATTTTGTTCTTTGAATTCTATCTGCTGTTGCTGCTGCTTCCAAGTCGCTTCAGTCGTGTCCGACTCTGCCATAGATGGCAGCCCACCAGGCTCCTCTGTCCCTGGGGTTCTCCAGGCAAGAACACTGGAGTG